>NW_028135816.1:0-313996 GCF_964662115.1 Mustela nivalis
CATCAGAAATTCAGGGATACAGATCCAGAGAGCTGGGTCTTGCTCACTCATAGGGGTCGTGCTCTTCCAGATTTGCTGCAGGATCCAGCAATTCCTCAGTTGTGTCTGTGGCTGTGGACAGCCCATGTGGAGACTAGAAGACCCCCTTGTCAGGGAGGGAATTAGAAGGTGAGGCAGGGGCTGGCTGATGGGCAGAATTTTGACTCATGAGGGGCTGCAATTCCACGTGTGCACACTGGGCTTCCCAGTACTTCTTCTTGTGTTTGTTCTCACTGAGTAGACATGACAAGCCACTTGGGCCATGCTGGATGAAGGGGGCAGAATGCTCTCGAACATAGATACCTGCCTATCTGGCATACATTGCTTATGGGTCATTTCTTGTGGCGTCTGGTCAACTGGTAGAAGATGACTTGACATCCCGCCTTCTCAGAGATGGATGGTACTGTGTAGTGACACTATATTCTTTCCTTCCCTGTTCCCTGACTGTTTGGTGGCACCAAGTCGGGGGTAAGGTTTTGTGGCGCTGGTGCTCTGCTCTCCTGGATGTTCAGTGTGAGCAAGGGGCCAGATGCTGATACCTGCTTCTCTGGGGTTCAGGTTGGTAGGTGTTCTCCTTCTGTCTTCTATAGCAACACACCTTTGATTTCTGTTCTGAAGAACCTATGGATGTGAGAAGATCTCCCCCCTACCCAGTGCACTATGGACACCGTGCCCCTTGGGTCTCCCTTCATCACCATTATGAGGCCCTTGGCACATACTGCTCCACCCACCCAGTGGTCTCTGGGTTGTTGCCCCACACCTACACCACAGGGTGAGGTGATATTAACCATAGGAGTTGACATACAAACAAACCATAATTGTCTTCTGCTTTCATAGTGAGTTGGTGGAGCAAAGGCAGAGTTTGTGCTCAGGGCTTGGCATTCAAGGGGAAACTGGGCTGGGGGTGTTGTAACATTCAGCAGTTCCTCAGGACACACGTGCATGTGCCTGGCTATTTGCACACACTGAGCAGTGGGCAGGTGCCATTGTTGGGGAGGAAGTGTCTCCGTTGCACAATGGCAGACATCTGTCTCTTACCATCGTGCACGTCCAGCATCCACATATGTTGTTCTGGGAGGGATGAAACACCTCTCACTTCATCTGCAGCGTGTAGGGTTTGAGCTGTCATTTCCTTGGTTGTATAAACGCCTGACACAGGGCTGTGGTCCCTTCATTGTTCATTAGCATAGGGGTCTGCCCTTGTCCTCTGCAGTCTGGAAACTTGTGGGAAATGCTCTTGTCCCATTGGGGAAGTGAGAATGAGAAACAGTGGCATATGCCGGAGGCAGGTGTAGATATTTCGTTGGAATGTTGCTCAGTCACTTCCAGGGGGAGAAGCTTCTGTCTTTTCTATGGCATGGGTCAGATATAGATGCTGGAGCGTCCTCCACAAGGACCAGCGGTGCTGCCCACAGGCCTCTCATGTCATGGCAGAGTGAATGCTGCTAAGGACATGGTAACTTTCTTCCAGGAGTTCTGTAGATAGAATTGATGGACCTTGTCTTCCAGTCATACTAAGGGGGTTGGCCAGTCCCTTGTGGTGAGGGAGAGCTGCCCTGTTCCGTAAGCTGGGCACAGCAGGTGTGCACACACACATGGTACAGAGATGATGCTCTGTGCTCTGGGCAGGATGAGGCCTGCTCAGAAATAGGAGGTTGTGGATGCTGAGAAGCGTGGAGGTGCTCAGGGAGAGGCTGGGCTTCTCTCAGGGTGAGGCCCTTCTTGGCAGGCCAGGAGCTTGAGACTGAGTGTGTGGATACCATGCAGTCTACACTGGCAGCTGCATGTGTTCACTCATTTTAGACCCAAAGACGCATCCAGATTTAAAGTAAGGATATGGAAAACAATTTACCATGCTAATGGACATCAGAAGAAAGCTGGGGTGGCAATCCTTACATCAGATCAAGTAGATTTTAAGCCAAAGACTATAATAAGACATGAGAAAGACACAGTATCATATGTAAAGGGTCTATCCAACAAGAAGATCTAACAATTTTAAATATCTATGCCCCTAATATGGGAGCAGCCAATTATATAAACCAATTAAAAACAAAATCAAAGAAACACATTGACAATAATACAATAATAGAAGGGTACTTTAACAAACCCCTCACTGAAATGGACAGATCATCTAAGCAAAAGATTAACAAGGAAATAAAGGCTTTAAATGACACACTGGACCAGATGGACATCACAGATACATTCAGTACATTCCATCCCAAAGCAACAGAATACACTTTCTTCTCTAGTGCACATGGAACATTCTCCAGAATAGATCACATCCTGGGTCACAGATAACGTCTCCACTGGTACCAAAAGACTGGGATCATTCCCTGAATATTTTCAGACCACAATGCTCTGAAGCTAGAACTCAATCACAAGAGGAAAGTTGGAAGGAACTCAAATGACAGAGGAGAGAGGCTAAAGAGCATCCTACTAAAGAATGAATGGGTCAACCAGGTAATTAAAGAAGAATTGAAAAAATTCATGGAAACAAATGAAAATGAAAACACAACTGTTCAAAATCTTTGGGATACAGCAAAGGCAGCCCTGAGAGTAAAGTATATAGTGATACAAGCCTTTCTCAAGAACCATGAAAGGCCTCAAATACACAGCCTAACCCTACACCTAAAGGAGCTGGAGAAGGAACAGAAAATAAAGCCCAAATCCAGCAGGAGAAGAGAAATCATAAAGATCGGAGTAGAAATCAGTGGAACAGAAACCAAGGAACAGTAGAAAAATTCGACGAAACTGGGAGCTGGTTCACTGAAAGAACTAATAAGATTGATAAAGTCCTGACCAGAATAATTAAAAAGAAAAGAGAAAGGACCCAAATTAATAAAATCATGAATGAAGGAGGAGAGATCACAACAACACCAAAAAAATACAATTGTTAAGAATATATTATGAGTAACTATACACCAACAAACTTGACAGTCTGGAAGAAATGGATGCATTCCTACAGATGTATAAACTAACAAAACTGAACCAGGAAAAAAATTAAAAAACCTGAACAGACCCATAACCAGTTAGGAGATTGAAGAAGTCATCAAAAATCTCCCAAACAAGCTGGTGCAGCCACTCTGGAAAACAGCATGGAGGTTTCTCAAAATGTTGAAAATAGAACTGCCCTATGACCCAGCAATTGCACTATTGGGTATTTACCCTAAAGATACAAACGTAGTGATCCAAAGGGGCACGTGCACCCGAATATTTATAGCAGCAATGTCCACAATAGCCAAACTATGGAAAGAACCTAGATGTCCATCAACAGATGAATGGATCAAGAAGATGTGGTATATATACACAATGGAATACTATGCAGCCATCAAAAGAAATGAAATCTTGCCATTTGCGACAACATGGATGGAACTAGAGCATATCATGCTTAGCGAAATAAGTCAAGCGGAGAAAGACAACTATCATATGATCTCCCTGATATGAGGAAGTGGTGATGCAACATGGGGGCTTAAGTGGGTACGAGAAGAATAAATGAAAGAAGATGGGATTGGGAGGGAGACAAACCATAAGTGACTCTTAATCTCACAAAACAAACTGAGGGTTGCTGGGGGGAGGGGGTTTGGGAGAAGGGGGTGGGATTATGGACATTGGGGAGGGTATGTGTTTTGGTGAGTGCTGTGAAGTGTGTAAACCTGGTGATTCACAGTTTTGTACCCCTGGGGATAAAAATATATGTTTGTAAAAAATAAAAAAATTATATTCAAAATACAAGCTCTTTACCTGGAGCCTGACAGGCTTCTCTATGATAGATCCCTCCCAAAGTCACAAGCGCTTAGAGAAGGATGGCAGGGTGCTTACCACATGAATTATGCATGTGTCTGCCTGTGTGCGTGTGTGCATGTGTGTGTGTATGCACCCCTGCCTGCCCACAGTGCACACTAGGGGAAGTAACTCATGGGAGGAGGACCCCTAACTCCCCAGTGAAGTCTTCTGGCTGGCCTGATGGTTGATGACGAAAGGTGGCATGTTGACTTGTATGTGGATGCCTCCGTGTCTGTAATGTGCTGCTTTACAAGTTTGCAATGATCCTTTTTCATCTTGAAGACACTACTTCTTGCTGGAGAATGTGGGCCAACATGGGCAGTGATGTGTGGTGACAGGCTATTCCTGTAACAGCCATTGCCCTTTCCCCCCTCATTGGACTGGCCCCAGCTGGGAGGGGCATGTAAGTTTCCTAGCATGATGCAGCTCTCCTGGAAGGTGGCATTGGAGAAGGAGCTGGGTGCTGAGAGCTCTTTGTCTGGGTTTCTTCTCTTGGTGTTGCAACTTTAGTCTGTTTTGCTAAAATATTTTCTTGTGTGTTCTGCAGGTCGCTAGAGATGTGAGAGAGTTCCCTCATTGCCCAGGGCTCCTCCGTATGCCCTACCACATGGGGTGGAATGTACCAGACTTCCCTCTTCCTCATCCACCTCCACAGTGGTGGACATGGGGGCCTCAGCTACACTTCGTTCCTCCACCACATGGTGAGATGATCTGTACTGACATGAGTCGTAGAGCTTATTCAGAGTTGAACCACTTCTGTCGGTGGAGAGGATGGAGAGGTGGTACCACAAGGCTTTGCAATGCAAAGATAGGCCTGAATGAGGACATGGTAACATTTTGGGTGGGCGCCCATCTCGTGTACCGTCTGTTTCACTGTACAGAACTGGGCAGCAGGTGTCTGCCATGGAGGAGAAAAGTGACATTTCGCAGAGGACAGACCCAGAAGCATTGCACGGGTGCACTGCGCAGACATGATGTTTTGGGCTCTGGGCTGGACGAAGCACAACCTTCACATCACTCTCATGTGTGGGGGCCCCAGTTGCTCAGCATTATAGATTAGTTCTGGAAACATCTGTTCCCAGGCAGAGTGGTCATATCTGTGGGGGTGAGGGACTGTTCCCTCCTTCATCCACAGGGGTCAGGGGAGTCCTGTGAGAAACATGAAGGATCCTCCAGAGGGAGAGCGGGGAATAGGCTGGGGCAGGGGGAGAGGGTTGGCTTGAATCCTGCATGGTCATCACCAGTCTGAATCCACCTCTGTCCCTTCTAGGGCTTCAAAGGTTCCCAATCAGAAGCTTGTGGAGCTCAAGGGGACAATAGCAGCACCGTGCCCAAGAAGGTCCCAGAGAAGAACCAAGTAAATACAGGGGCTGTTTTCCATTGTACCGATTTCTGGAGTCCCGTTCCTTTCTGAGCAGCACTGTATTCTCACCTTGTGTGGCATTTTGAAAGGTAAACACCATCACACACAGATCCTACAATATACCCAATCCTTCATGCAGAGCTTACAGGCTTCTCTGTTTCCAAATCAAGCACCTTAGGTGGAGCCTCCTGAAGCCCCAGGTGCTTAGAGGTGAAGGACAGAGGGCATTGCCCTCCTGTGTGTGTGTGAGTGTGTGTGAGTGTGTGTGTATAACTAACTTGAGGCAGGTGACATTTCCCTCCACAGTGAAGTCGGCCAGTCTGGCAGACTCCTTAAAAGTTTGTTTTCTCATGGGAGCAGGAGCATTGTTGGTTTTGGGGCCAGGAAACTAACCTGGGAGGTCTGCAGAGGTCCTCACAGATGGAAAACGGGAAAAACCATGCTATGCCTCTTACTTTGTGCCACGTGCTTTGGGCAGTTTTGAGTGTTGGCAGAGAAGGTCAGTTGTGACCTCATTTGCGTGCCAGGCAAGTTGCCCCCTGGGTGAGATGATGGTGAACTCTGGCAGGTGCCAGGTGTGTCGTAGAAAACACCCCCTGGAGCAGCAGCCCTGAAGAGGGAATCCCGGTGACACCCCGCAGGGCCCACACCTCACACATGTTTCAGTTGTGCTCCCGTGAGCGGGTTCTGATGGGGTCTGGTGGCTGTGCCAGCTCATAGCGTCTCTCCCGACCCATCCTTGGAGCATTGCACGTGCTCTCCAGACACACCGGTTTGAATTTGGGGATGTCGAGTCAGCCTGTCAGTGGTTCTTAGCACTAAGGACTATGCATTTGCTCTGAGCCTGCGCTAAGGAGCATCAGAAATTCAGGGATACAGATCCAGAGAGCTGGGTCTTGCTCACTCATAGGGGTCGTGCTCTTCCAGATTTGCTGCAGGATCCAGCAATTCCTCAGTTGTGTCTGTGGCTGTGGACAGCCCATGTGGAGACTAGAAGACCCCCTTGTCAGGGAGGGAATTAGAAGGTGAGGCAGGGGCTGGCTGATGGGCAGAATTTTGACTCATGAGGGGCTGCAATTCCACGTGTGCACACTGGGCTTCCCAGTACTTCTTCTTGTGTTTGTTCTCACTGAGTAGACATGACAAGCCACTTGGGCCATGCTGGATGAAGGGGGCAGAATGCTCTCGAACATAGATACCTGCCTATCTGGCATACATTGCTTATGGGTCATTTCTTGTGGCGTCTGGTCAACTGGTAGAAGATGACTTGACATCCCGCCTTCTCAGAGATGGATGGTACTGTGTAGTGACACTATATTCTTTCCTTCCCTGTTCCCTGACTGTTTGGTGGCACCAAGTCGGGGGTAAGGTTTTGTGGCGCTGGTGCTCTGCTCTCCTGGATGTTCAGTGTGAGCAAGGGGCCAGATGCTGATACCTGCTTCTCTGGGGTTCAGGTTGGTAGGTGTTCTCCTTCTGTCTTCTATAGCAACACACCTTTGATTTCTGTTCTGAAGAACCTATGGATGTGAGAAGATCTCCCCCCTACCCAGTGCACTATGGACACCGTGCCCCTTGGGTCTCCCTTCATCACCATTATGAGGCCCTTGGCACATACTGCTCCACCCACCCAGTGGTCTCTGGGTTGTTGCCCCACACCTACACCACAGGGTGAGGTGATATTAACCATAGGAGTTGACATACAAACAAACCATAATTGTCTTCTGCTTTCATAGTGAGTTGGTGGAGCAAAGGCAGAGTTTGTGCTCAGGGCTTGGCATTCAAGGGGAAACTGGGCTGGGGGTGTTGTAACATTCAGCAGTTCCTCAGGACACACGTGCATGTGCCTGGCTATTTGCACACACTGAGCAGTGGGCAGGTGCCATTGTTGGGGAGGAAGTGTCTCCGTTGCACAATGGCAGACATCTGTCTCTTACCATCGTGCACGTCCAGCATCCACATATGTTGTTCTGGGAGGGATGAAACACCTCTCACTTCATCTGCAGCGTGTAGGGTTTGAGCTGTCATTTCCTTGGTTGTATAAACGCCTGACACAGGGCTGTGGTCCCTTCATTGTTCATTAGCATAGGGGTCTGCCCTTGTCCTCTGCAGTCTGGAAACTTGTGGGAAATGCTCTTGTCCCATTGGGGAAGTGAGAATGAGAAACAGTGGCATATGCCGGAGGCAGGTGTAGATATTTCGTTGGAATGTTGCTCAGTCACTTCCAGGGGGAGAAGCTTCTGTCTTTTCTATGGCATGGGTCAGATATAGATGCTGGAGCGTCCTCCACAAGGACCAGCGGTGCTGCCCACAGGCCTCTCATGTCATGGCAGAGTGAATGCTGCTAAGGACATGGTAACTTTCTTCCAGGAGTTCTGTAGATAGAATTGATGGACCTTGTCTTCCAGTCATACTAAGGGGGTTGGCCAGTCCCTTGTGGTGAGGGAGAGCTGCCCTGTTCCGTAAGCTGGGCACAGCAGGTGTGCACACACACATGGTACAGAGATGATGCTCTGTGCTCTGGGCAGGATGAGGCCTGCTCAGAAATAGGAGGTTGTGGATGCTGAGAAGCGTGGAGGTGCTCAGGGAGAGGCTGGGCTTCTCTCAGGGTGAGGCCCTTCTTGGCAGGCCAGGAGCTTGAGACTGAGTGTGTGGATACCATGCAGTCTACACTGGCAGCTGCATGTGTTCACTCATTTTAGACCCAAAGACGCATCCAGATTTAAAGTAAGGATATGGAAAACAATTTACCATGCTAATGGACATCAGAAGAAAGCTGGGGTGGCAATCCTTACATCAGATCAAGTAGATTTTAAGCCAAAGACTATAATAAGACATGAGAAAGACACAGTATCATATGTAAAGGGTCTATCCAACAAGAAGATCTAACAATTTTAAATATCTATGCCCCTAATATGGGAGCAGCCAATTATATAAACCAATTAAAAACAAAATCAAAGAAACACATTGACAATAATACAATAATAGAAGGGTACTTTAACAAACCCCTCACTGAAATGGACAGATCATCTAAGCAAAAGATTAACAAGGAAATAAAGGCTTTAAATGACACACTGGACCAGATGGACATCACAGATACATTCAGTACATTCCATCCCAAAGCAACAGAATACACTTTCTTCTCTAGTGCACATGGAACATTCTCCAGAATAGATCACATCCTGGGTCACAGATAACGTCTCCACTGGTACCAAAAGACTGGGATCATTCCCTGAATATTTTCAGACCACAATGCTCTGAAGCTAGAACTCAATCACAAGAGGAAAGTTGGAAGGAACTCAAATGACAGAGGAGAGAGGCTAAAGAGCATCCTACTAAAGAATGAATGGGTCAACCAGGTAATTAAAGAAGAATTGAAAAAATTCATGGAAACAAATGAAAATGAAAACACAACTGTTCAAAATCTTTGGGATACAGCAAAGGCAGCCCTGAGAGTAAAGTATATAGTGATACAAGCCTTTCTCAAGAACCATGAAAGGCCTCAAATACACAGCCTAACCCTACACCTAAAGGAGCTGGAGAAGGAACAGAAAATAAAGCCCAAATCCAGCAGGAGAAGAGAAATCATAAAGATCGGAGTAGAAATCAGTGGAACAGAAACCAAGGAACAGTAGAAAAATTCGACGAAACTGGGAGCTGGTTCACTGAAAGAACTAATAAGATTGATAAAGTCCTGACCAGAATAATTAAAAAGAAAAGAGAAAGGACCCAAATTAATAAAATCATGAATGAAGGAGGAGAGATCACAACAACACCAAAAAAATACAATTGTTAAGAATATATTATGAGTAACTATACACCAACAAACTTGACAGTCTGGAAGAAATGGATGCATTCCTACAGATGTATAAACTAACAAAACTGAACCAGGAAAAAAATTAAAAAACCTGAACAGACCCATAACCAGTTAGGAGATTGAAGAAGTCATCAAAAATCTCCCAAACAAGCTGGTGCAGCCACTCTGGAAAACAGCATGGAGGTTTCTCAAAATGTTGAAAATAGAACTGCCCTATGACCCAGCAATTGCACTATTGGGTATTTACCCTAAAGATACAAACGTAGTGATCCAAAGGGGCACGTGCACCCGAATATTTATAGCAGCAATGTCCACAATAGCCAAACTATGGAAAGAACCTAGATGTCCATCAACAGATGAATGGATCAAGAAGATGTGGTATATATACACAATGGAATACTATGCAGCCATCAAAAGAAATGAAATCTTGCCATTTGCGACAACATGGATGGAACTAGAGCGTATCATGCTTAGCGAAATAAGTCAAGCAGAGAAAGACAACTATCATATGATCTTCCTGATATGAGGAAGTGGTGATGCAACATGGAGGCTTAAGTGGGTAGGAGAAGAATAAATGAAACAAGATGGGATTGGGAGGGAGACAAACCATAAGTGACTCTTAATCTCACAAAACAAACTGAGGGTTGCTGGGGGGAGGGGGTTTGGGAGAAGGGGGTGGGATTATGGACATTGGGGAGGGTATGTGCTTTGGTGAGTGCTGTGAAGTGTGTAAACCTGGTGATTCACAGACCTGTACCCCTGGGGATAAAAATATATGTTTATAAAAAATAAAAAATTAAAAAAAAAATCTCCCAAAAAACAAGAGCCCAGGTCCAGACAGCTTCCCAGGGGAATTCTACCAAGCATTTAAAGAAGAATTAATACCTATTCTCCTGAAACTGTTCCAAAAAATAGAAATGGAAGGAAAACTTCCAACACCATTACCTTGATCCCCAAACCAAACAAAGACCCCATCAAATAAGAGAATTACAGGCCAATATCCTTGATGAACACAGATGCAAAAATTCTCACCAAAATACTAGCCCATATGATCCAACAGTAAGTTAAAAGCATTATTCACCATGACCAAGTGGGATTTATTTCTGGTCTGAAAGGATGGTTCAACATCTGCAAACCAATAATGTGATACAATACATTAATAAAAGAAAGAACAAGAACCACATGCTACTCTCAATAGATGCTGAAAACACTTCTGACAAAGTACAGCATCCTTTCTAGATCAAAACTCTTCACAGTGTAGGGATAAAGGGTACATCCTGCAATACCATCAAAGCCATCTATGAAAAACCACAGCAAACATCATTCTCAATGGGGAAAAACTGAGAGCTTTTCCCCAAATGTCAGGAACACAGCAAGGATGTCCACTATCACCACTGCTATTCAACATAGTACTAGAAGTCCTAGCCTCAGCAATCAGACAACAAAATGAGAGAAAAGGCATCTGAATAGGCAAAGAAGTCCAACTCCCACTCTTTGCAGATGATATGATACTTTATGTGGAAAGCCCAAAAGACGACACTCCCAAACTGCTAGAACTCATACAGGAATTCAGTCTAGTGTTGGGATATAAAATCAATGCTCAGAAATTAGTTACATTTCTATACAGCAACAGCAAGACAGAAGAAAGAGAAATTAAGGAGTCAATTCTACTTACAATTGTACCCCAAACCATAAGATATCTACAAATAAACCTAACCAAAGAGGAAAAAAACCTATACTCAGAAAACTATACAGTACTCGTGAAAGGAGTTGAGGAAGACACAAAGAAATGGAAAGATGTTCCATGCCCATGGATTGGAAGAACAAATATTGTGAAAATGTTATGCTAACCAAAGCAATCTACACATTTAATGCAATCCCTATCAAAATACCATCCATTTTTTTCAATAAATGGAACAAATAATCCTAAAATTTAAATGGAACCAGAAAAGACCCCAATAGCCAGAGGAATGGTGAAAAAGAAAACTAAACTTGGTGGCATCACAGTTCCAGACATCAAGCTCTATTACAAAGCCAGCATCATCAAGACAGTATGGTACTGGCACAAAAACAGACACACAGATCAATAGAACAGAAGAGAGAGCCTAGGGACGCCTGGGTGGCTCAGTTGGTTAAGCAGCTGCCTTCGGCTCAGGTCATGATCCCAGCGTCCTGGGATCGAGTCCCACATCGGGCTCCTTGCTTGGCAGGGAGCCTGCTTCTCCCGCTGCCTCTGCCTGCCACTCTGTCTGCCTGTGCTTGCTCTCGCTTCTCTCTCTATGACAAATAAATAAAATAAAAAATCTTTAAAAAAAAAAAAAAAAGAAGAGAGAGCCTAGAATTAGACCCCCAATTCTTATGGTCAACTAATCTTCAACAAAGCAGGATAGAATGTCCAAAGGAATAAAGATAGTCTCTTCAACAAATGGTGTTGGGGAAATTGGACAGCCACATACATAAAAATGAAACTGGACCATTTCCTTACACCACACATGAAAACAGATGATGAAAATGGGATGAAATGGATGAAAATGGATGAAAGACCTCAATGTGAGACATGAACCCATCAAAATCCTTAAGGAGAACACAGGCAGCACCCTCTTCGACCTCAGCCACCGCAACTTCTTCCTAGAAACATCGCCAAAGGCAAGGGAAGCAAGGGCAAAAATGAACTATTGGGACTTCGACAAGATCAAAAGCTTTTGGACAACAAAGGAAACAGTCAACAAACCCAAAAGACAACCAAAAGAATGGCAGAAGATACTCTCAAATGACATAAGAGAAAAAGGGCTAGTATCCAAAACCTATAAAGAACTTATGAAACTCAACACCCAAAGAGCAAATAATCCAATCAAGAAATGGGCAGAAGACATGAACAGACATTTCTGCAAAGAAGACATCCAGATGGCCAACAGACACATGAAAAAGTGATCAACATCACTCAGCATCAGGGAAATACAAATCAAAACCACAATGAATACCACCTCACACCAGTCTAAAATTAACAAGTCACAGGACATGATGGATGTTGGTGAGGATGTGGAGAAAGGGGAACCCTCCTACACTGTTTCTGGGAATGCAAGCTGGTGCAGCCACTCTGGGAAACAGCATGCAGGTTCCTCAAAAGTTGAAAATAGAGCTACCCTATGACCCAGAAATCACACTAATGGGTATTTACCCTACAGATACAAATGTAGTGATCTGAAGGGGCACATGCACCTGAATGTTTATAGCAGCAATGTCCACAATATCCAAACTATGGAGAGAACCTATATGTCCATCAACGGATGAATGGATAAAGAAGATGCGGTGTATATACATAATGGAATACTATGCAGCCATCAAAGGAAATGAAATCTTGCCATTTGCAACGATGTAGATGGGACTAGAGGGTATAATGCTGAGCGAAATAAGTCAATCAGAAAGACAATTATCATATGATCTCTCTGATATGAGGAATTTTAGATGCATGGCAGGAGGTCTGGAGGGTAGAGGAGAAAACAATGAAACAAGATGGGATCAGGAGGGACACAAGCCATAAGAGACTCTTAAATCTCACCAAACAAACTGAGGGTTGCTGGGGGATGGGGGGGGGCAGGGAAAGGGTTGTGGGGTTATGGACACTGGAGAGGGTATGGGCAATGGTGAGTGCTGTGAAGTGTGTAAGCCTGATGATTCACAGACCTGTATGCCTGGGGCAAATAATACATTGTATGTTAATAAAAATAAGTTAAAAAAAATTAAAAATGGTCCTTCTGCATGCACAATTACAAATAAATGGCCTGACTTAGAAATAATGTAGAACTTCAATGGCCATGACAGGAGAGTTTTGATCATCCCAACCTTAATTTTCCCCTAGCTGAATTGGACAACGATGCCTCTAAAATGGGATGCCTATTTCAATCAGTATTTTGAAGCTTCCAAATGCTATCAAGAATTAAAAAATGCATCTCTCTATATACAATTTATAAACTAAATGAAGTAATCATACAACTACAGACAAAACAGAGCTTCTGATCCCCCTTCTTCCCCTACCTTACCTTTGTCTACACAGGGGAGGCAACAACCTTGTGCTGAGGCCACACCATCAGGCCCCATCTGGCACCATCTCCCTCTGCTCTCTCTGTGCCCTCTAATCTTCTCTGATCTCACCCTCTTAACCTTTTACTAACCCTTCTTTTCCCCCTGAAGCTCCCTCTGCTCCCTCCTTTCCCAAAACTGTTGAAATCAGCCCCTTTGGAGTTAAGTCTTCTTTGGATCTAAATAGACCACCCACTTCCAAGTTTCCTCTTTTTCTTTTTCTTACTACAGTTGACACCCAATATGACATTAGTTTCAGTCTCCCAACTAGTGATTTTATAATTTAAATGTTTAAATGTTATGGTCACAAGTATATCTACCATCTATCCCATTACATCACTACGATTTATACACTCTGCTTTATAATTCCTGTGACCTACTCATTTCATAACTGGAGGCCTATATCTCCCTCTTCCCTTGGCCCATTTTCCCCACCACATGACAGGAAGTGTGCTATGGGCTCTCCTTTGTTACAATATGTAAATGATTGGCATCTTTGCTTCCCTCCTGACAGAAGACAGCATCCACCTGGGAAAACGTGTGGCCTTAAAGGGACATAAAGTCTCTAAAGAAAAACTGCAGTTTGCTCAAACTCACATTAGGTATTTAGGTCACCTGATCTCAGAACAAGGACGACATCTGGATCCAGGTAGACTCAAGGCATCCTTGGTTTCTCACAACCTTAAACGAATCACCTAAACCCAGGCTTTCCCAGACCAGCTGGCTACTGTCAACAGTGGATTCCAAACTTCTCAGCCACTACATGCTTTACTAAAAACTGACAAATCTAACTATATTAATGAGAAAGAGGGGGATAACACAGCCTTTGAAACCTGAAACAGAAGTCTACCAACAGCCCCTTCCCCCGGACTTCCTCATTATCAACTTCCCTTTTTCCTCTCTCTACATGACCTGGAAGGGAATGCCCTTGGAGTGCTCACCCCAAAACACAGGGACCACCATCACCCCATAGGCTATTAGAGTCAAGAGGTAGATGCCGTGGCTGGGGGATATGCCCCCTACCTCAGAGCCATTCCTGCCCCTGCCCTCTGGGATGAGGCCACTGAGGAACTCATCACAACATCCTCTTTCACCATCCCCATGCCCCATGTAGTAGAAGCCCTTCTGAATTCTCCTCACACTCAGCATTTCCCAGCCAGTCACCTGACCTCCTATGAAATCCTCCTGCTTACCACTCCAACATGACTCTTTCTGGTTCCAACAGCCTCAATCCTGCCACACTTCTCCCCTCCTCCACGTATGAAACCCCTCACAGCCGCTTCACACTGAGAGATAGATCACTTGTTGACTCCCTGTGACAACTTGCAGCAAACCGCTCTAACCGATGCAGACTTCATGCTTTCTTGATGGTTCTTCTTTAAAGGAGGAAAATGATAAATATCATGACAGGTATGCTACTGAGACTCCTTTTGAAGACACTGAGACAGCACCTTTCCCTCTGGCTGCTTCAGGCCAGCAGGAGAAGTTAGACACCCTTACTCCAGCTTCTACATTAGCTGATGGCACAACCATAAACGTGCATGTGGATAGTTGGTATGTGCTTTGGGTAGCTCGCTCATAGTTCTGGAATACTATGGAAACAAAGAGGTATCCTTCCCTACAATGGGGATGAGATGAAAAATGGTTCCCATGCCCAAAACTCATCAGATGCCACACTTCTGCCTGCAGATATGGCTATTATGAAGGTCCCAGGGATATTCTGCACTTGACTCCCTGGAGGTCAAAGGAAACCACGTCACTGATATTTCAGTCAAAAAAAGCTTCTCAAAGGAAGACTGATATCCAGACCTCTGTCATGTTCAGGAGGGATGTCCTACCAACTGAGAAGTTGGAAAAATTGACCAGACATGTCCAACAATGGGGCCCAGACAAGGAGAAACAATGTTGCAAATCTGATGATACCAGGATAAAAAGAGACAATTCTGCTTGGAGCAAAGAACAATCTGGCCCTTCCCAACATTTTAAAATTCCCACTCCTGACAACTGTACCAGCATTAAACCATTGCTCTGCTGACAACTTGAGATATAGGCAGGTGTTAGTCAATGTGCCTATATCTTCTCACTGGACAAAAGCTTTCCCTTGGAGAAAGCCAATGACTCTTCTGCGGCTAAAATCCTGTTAGAAAAAATTACCCCTCCCAGGGAAGCCCTCTTGAACTATACACAGTGACCAGGAAATCCATTCTACCATGCAGGCGCTTCACCAATTTGCGATGTTTCACTAGTTTTACAACAATTTCATTGTACGTTACTGTCCTCTATCTTCAAAGTTAGTCTCACACAATGACCACAATACTGGGGACTCAATTGGCAAAATCTACAGAGACTTTACAGGTCCCTGGGTCAAAGGGATTGCCATCACTCCTAAATCTCAAGTCCAAGAGTCTCCACTTGCAGATAGTCACTGGACACTGTGCATTCGACCACTGCCTTTTGGACTCACAATGGGGAAAAGGGGATGTATTTCAATAAAGCAAAGATCGAGTTGCCTGTATTCAACCTAACCACACTGCAGTAGATCAGACTTTTTCATAGTGCACTCCCATGGAACACTTACCTTCACTGTCACACCTTGTAACCTGGAGATTCTGTTGGGAAAGATCTCCACAAAGATTCTCTTCAACCTCCCCCGAGAAGCCTCTCTCCAATACTGCTAACCAAACCTTGCACTCCCAAACTCCAGAGAATGGACGCTTGGGTCCACGGGACACCTTTAAAGGAAGAACCAAAGCCTGACTTGACCTATACATCATCTGGTCACAAGAAGGTTAATACTGCACCAACTGAAATACAAATAATCTGGGGAGACAGCCTTCCCCACATGTCTGGACCAGGCCTGCATTCCTCTCCTCACTATTGCTCCTTCTCCATATTCTGTGCAAAGAACATGTCATTTTCTGCGTCTCTGCGTCTATTGCAAAAGGAGGAAAATTCTTTGGATTATGGCCTTTCCAGAAAACACTAATTTTGATCTCGTGAGCATTTCTAGACATTGAGATGGTTCAGAATTCAAAAGCCATTCCTTTACCTCTACTATTAACTGAATCCTGATTCTAATCCAAATGCATGGTTTCTGAACTTACAACATAACAGACCACTTTTGATTACACATAGGGTTCTAAACTGTTCTTTTAAAAGAACAATACTGTTTGGAAATGTCCCAGAAGTATTCCTATTCTTACAATAAGTTCTCTAATGAATGTTTCACATTTTTCAGTGTACTCTATGTCCCCAAACACGCTCCCTGATTTCATTCAGTGCACTCTCACAGTATTTCACTATTTTGCTCATAACCACTCGTGGAGGACACTTCCAGGAGGCATACAGGACTCTGAGTTGGCCTTCATATGGAGAAACCCTCCCTCCTTCAGTCCAAACAATTGCCAATATATATTTTTAGCTGGCTCCTATCATATGTAGAGTCCTGGTTTAGAAACAACATATGGTTTGGAATTGTCTCCTTACTTTGGTTCTGTACTTGCTGTTCCTCAAATCCTTTGTGTTAACACCATCCCCAGTGAGGTGATGCTGGCTCACTGGTTTCAATCTTGAGGAGATACAACCTTCACAAGGGGAGTGGGTGAGAGTTTCTCCCTTTTAAGCCTCTCTGTTCCTCAAGGCTCACTTGAGTAGTTTACAACTGTCATGCACATTCAACCAACATGGGATATGCCAACTAGAAAAGGCTTTGCTGGCACTGAAACACAAAACCACTAAATACAAAGAGCTTGACTGTTGATTTGAAATTCCTTCAAGGAAAGTTTCCTGAAGTTTTAATTTATAGTACAATTAACTCACACACACTGTTGTATTCATTTCAGGTGTATAATCATGATTCAGCACTTCCATGCAATAGCTGGCATTCATCACAAGAATACAACTCAGTCCCCATCGTCTGTTGAACCCATCTGCCCCACCAACACTTCCTTTCGGATTACCAACAGGTTGTTCTCTAGTTAAGAGTCTGTTTCGTAGTGTGCCTCTTTTTTATTTCTCTTTGCTCATATACTTTATATCATAATTTCCACAAATGAGTGAAATCGTATAGTACCTACCTTTCTCTGACTGACTTATTTCGTTTGATCAGATGGGACAAAGTCATAAGGGGAATGTCACAGTAGAGGAAAGAGGTTTTGGTAGGGGGTGTTATGACACACTACCACTCCAACAGGACATGGGCTTGATCTTGCACATGGGTGTCCCACTATTCCAGCTAGCAGAACTCTATTTTTATCTCTCTATCCAGCCCCCCACCTCCTCCAACAGGCCTCACCCATGAAAAGCCATAAAGATTTGTACCACCAGATGCCTCCAATGCACTTCTGGTTCTTAACAGCCTTTCAAATTGCCCCCTGTCTCTGACAAGAGTGAACCTCTCCGAAGTTCCCCAATGTGCCAAAGGATCAGTCACCGCTTCTTTGGCCTACATTCAGTTTTCCTTCCTTCTCAACAAACCCAACATTTGCTGGTACTTCTAACCTTGAAGGTTACAAACTGGATGGCACTTTGTTTTTACCTGGGGCTCTGATTGCAGCAGTAATCTGCAAGTGGGCCCCAAGTGCATACTTCTAAGACACCCTGAGAGTCAGCAAGTTCTGTTTTCAGCTCCCTACTACATGCTGCTCCTGTTCCTCTTGAGTCGGGATTTCTCCCAAGAAACAAGCCAGCTTCTGTAACAAACCAACCATGGCATCTCCGGTATGGCATTCCCGTGACCCCCCCATCCAGGGATCCTTGAGTAAAATAGGTCTTGTTCAAATATCCCCGAGGAAAATGAGGACCAAACCGTGGGAACACCACCAAAAATGTAACAATGAGGCGGCTTACCTACCAGCAGGTTTCTGGAAGCCGCCCAGAGCCCCCTCCTCATCTCTCAGCCAACAAGGCCGCTTCTGCATCGCACCACAGGAGGCACCAACCTGCTGCAAAGCCCCGAGGGTCTCTCCAGGGTAGCATCAGAACTGGCTGCAAATGCAGCCCTGGCCCTCTGAGGGGCCCTGGGTCCTCAGCTGGTGGCAGAAACCCTTCTGGCTGTGAAGAAAGCAGCGTCAGATGACGCCATGGCGAGCCTTCTGCTCCCTAAGTCTGCTGTGGTGCATGCGCAGACAAGGTGCCCCTGCTGGCCTGAGGCCCTTGGGCACCCTCTGCCCGCTTCCCTGGGAATCCCTGCAATGCTCTAAGCTGGGGCTGCTCAGCGGGAGACACTGAGGCAGCTCTGGTTCCAGGGAGCCTGTACTCTACAGCAGGGCAGGGCTCTGTGTCAGCGCCTCAGACACAAATCACTTGTGAGTGAAGAATGAACCGAACTTGACAATGTCACTACATAATGTGTAGTACTTGCACCACTCCATTCAATAATAAGACTACTGACATACAAAATGGAAAGTTACAGGGGCGCCTGGATGGCTCAGTGGGTGATGCCTCCACCTTTGGTTCAGGAAATGATTTCAGGGTCCTGGGAATGAGCCATGCATCAGGCTCTTGGCTCAACAGGGAGCCTGCTTCCCCCCCCTCTCTGCCTGCCTCTGCCTACTTGGGATCTCTGTCAAATATATAAATAAAATATTTTTTAAAAATGTAAAGATAGATGCGTTTGCCCACCAAAATTGTCATACTACACAATTACACTACTGTAATTTTTTTCTTTCCTTCTTCTTCCTCTTAGGAATAAATCTAGCACCATGATCTTGATCATGAGAGTTTATTTTGACCATGCCAATAAAGTGTTCAGTGACACATAGGTGAGAGGGTCAAAATGCAAACCTAGAGGGAGCTTCACATGTGTTATGAATTTCCTGCATGTCTCTTTAGATCGTATTTTCAATGAAAGGTGCTTTATATATGGTAGATGGATGAAATAATTTCCATCAGTCTGGTAAGGAACCAATGTTACCTTCGAGTACTAATTGCCTTCTCTTCACAGGCAGAAGAAAGCTTGGTGAAATATGACATTTCTGCTTGGTTGTAGGAGAAGGCTGCAGGGATTGAAGCCATCCACCTAACATCCTGTGTCAGGATGGGCAGTGAACTTGAGGATAGCAACCCCTCATCCTACTGCACATTGCTAGCTCCAGAGGGATAATATGGATGTTATTCTCAATACTCTGGGTTGAGATCAGCTGTGCCTCTGTGTCAGTTCCAGGCTGCAGGACTTGGGGCCTGGTTCTGGAACTTAAGATAGGCCCTGCTGGTGCATGAGGAATACAGCAGGGACAGGGGCAGGGAGAGAGATGGCTCAGGGCCACCTCCCCACAGGGCAAGCACTAGACACTACCTGTCAAAGAGCAGCAAGCTCTCCCTCAAGCCACCTCTCTCCCTGACAGTTCCTGAGGCTGGGTCCCACATTTCCAGGCCAAATGACGGGGACTCACCTTCCCAAGTGAAATGGCCGCTGGAGGAAGATTGGAGCCCTGGGCTCAGAGAACTCTGATGCTCGGGATTCCTGCCTTTTCTTGCCCCAACACTGAAAGCTCCTCCTCTTTGGGCCATGGTTCCCCCTCTACACTCCTGGGCCACGTCCCACCTGTCTTCATGCAATTCCCCTTTGTCCCTTCCTCTTGCTATCCCTGTTACCTCTGACTCTTTCTCTCCTACTTTCAGACTCCTGGTGGTGCCACACTGTCTGGGTGCTGTCCAGAAGTCCATTGACAGAAAATCGTATGATAAACCTGTTGACTTAAATTAGTAAGTGTCATGGAGATCCCACACAGAGCATGCATGAGAATCAGCTTGTCATTTTTCCATGTATGTACATAATGTAAGCTCCACACTGACACCTAGTGAGGTTACAGAGATAAGTGGCATTTCTAGAGATGTTTTAGGTGTAATACCTTCTCTGTTAATATGGGATGATTTGAACACCATAAATCTTTCTATCCGAAGTTGAATTCCCAGGACTGAAGGAAGTCTATGTTTTTTTTTAAATTTTTTTCCATTTATTTATTTTCAGCATAACAGTATCATTATTTTTTCACCACACCCAGTGCTCCATGCAATCCGTGCCCTCTAGAATACCCACCACCTGGTACCTTGACCGCCCACCACCCCGCCACTTCAAACACCTCAGATTGTTTTTCAGAGTCCATAGTCTCTCATGATTCACCTCCCCTTCCAATTTACCCCAACCCACTTCTCTCTAACTCCCCATGTCCTCCATGCTTTTTATTATGCTCCACAAATAAGTGAAACCATATGATAATTGACTCTCTCCGCTTGACTTATTTCACTCAGCATAATCTCATCCATGTTGCTACAAAAGTTGGGTTTTCATCCTTTCTGATGGAGGCATAATACTCCATAGTGTATATGGACCACATCTTCCTTATCCATTCATCCGTTAAAGGGCATCTTGATTCTTTCCACAGTTTGGCGACCGTGGCCATTGCTGCTATAAACATTGGGGTACACATGGCCCTTCTTTTCACTACATCTGTATCTTTGGGGTAAATACCCAGGAGTGCAATGGCAGGGTCATAGGGAAGTTGTATTTTTAATTTCTTGAGGAATCTCCACACCGTTCTCCAAAGAGGCTGCGCCAACTTGTATTCCCACCAACAGTGTAAGAGGGTTCCCCTTTCTCCACATCCTCTCCAATACATGTTGTTTCCTGTCCTGTTAATTTTGGCCCTTCTAACTGGTGTAAGGCAATATCTCAATGTAGTTTTAATTGGAATCTCCCTGATGGCTAGTGATGATGAATATTTTTTCATGTGTCTGATTGTCATTTGTATGTCTTTATTGGAGAAGTGTATGTCCATATCTTCTGCCCATTTTTTGATATGATTGTCTGTTTTGTGTTTGTTGAGTTTGAGGAGTTTATTATAGATCCTGGATATCAACCTTTTGTCTGTGCTGTCATTTGCAAATATCTTGTCCCATTCCATGGGTTGCCTCTTTGTTTTCCTGACTGTTTCCTTTGCTGTGCAGAAGCTTTTGATTTTGATGAAGTCCCAAAGTTCTTTTTTGCTTTTGTTTCCATTGCCTTTGGAGACATATCTTGAAAGAAGATGCTGTGGCTGATATCGAAAAGATTACTGCCTATATTCTCCTCTAGGATTCGGATGGATTCCTGTCTCACATTGAGGTCTTTTATCCATTTTGAGTTTATCGATGTGTACGGTGTAAGAGAATGGTCAAGTTTCATTCTTCTACTTATAGCTGTCCCATTTTCCAAGCACCATTTATTGAAGAGACTGTCTTTTTTCCACTGTATATTTTTTCCTGTTTTGTCGAAGATTATTTGACCATAGAGTGGAGGGTCCATATATGGGCTCTCTACTCTGTTCTAATGGTCCATGTGTCTGTTTTTATGCCAGTACCATTTTGTCTTGGTGATCACAGCTTTGTAGTAAAGCTTGAAATCAGGTAATGTGATGCTCCCCCATTTAATTTTTGTTTCTCAACATTCCCTTAGCAACTCGGGGTCTCATCTGATTCCATACAAATTTTAGGATTATTTGCTCCAGCTTTTTGAAGAATACCGCTGGAATTTTGATCGGAATAGCATTAAAAGTATAGATTGCTCTAGGCAGTATAGACATTTTAACAATGATTATTCTTCTGATCCAAGAGCTTGGAATGGTCTTCCATCTTTTTGTGTCTTCTTCAATTTCTTTCATGAGTGTTCTCTAGTTCCTTGAGTACAGATTCTTTACCTCTTTGGCTAGGTTTATTTCCAGGTGTCTTATGGTTCTTGGTGTTATTGTAGATAGAATCAGATCTCTAATTTCCCTTTCTGTATTTTCATTGTTAGTGTATAAGAAATCCACTGATTTCTGTACATTGACTTTGTATCCTGCCACATTACTGAATGGCTGTATGAGTTCTAGTAGTTTGGGGGTGGGGTCTTTTGGGGTTCCATATAAAGAATCATGTCATCTGCAAAGAGAGAGAGTTTGACTTATTCATTACAAATTTGGATACCTTTTATTTCCCTTTGTTGTCTGATTGCTGTTGCTAGGACTTCTAATACTATGTTGAACGAGTGGTGAGAGTGGACATTCTTGTCGTGTTCCTGATCTCAACAGGAAGAACGCAAGCGTTTTCCCATCGAGGATGATATTTGCTGTGGGTCTTTCATAGATAGATTTGATGAAGTTCAGGAATGTTCCCTCTATCCCTACACTTTGAAGCATTTTAATCAGGAACGGATGCTGGACTTTGTCCAATGCTTTTTCTGCATCAGTTGAGAGAACCATGTGGTTCTTTTCTCTTCTCTTATTAATTTGTTCTATCACATTGATTGATTCGCGAATGTTCAACCATCCTTGTAGCCCAGGCATGAATTCCCCCTGATCATAGTGGATAATCTTTTTAATCTGCTGTTTGATACTGTTTGCTAGGGTCTTGTTGAGAACCTTAGCATCCATATTCATCAGTGATAGTGGTCTGAAATTCTCCTTTTTGGTAGGGTCTTTGCCTGGTTTGGAGATCAGGGTAATGCTGGCTTCATAGAATGAGTCTGGAAGTTTTCCTTCTGCTTCAAATTTTGAAACAGCTTCCGGAGAATAAGTGTTATTTCTTCTTTGAAAGTTTGGTAGAATTCTCTGGAGAATCCATCAGGTCCTGGACTCTTGTTTTTTCCGAGGGTTTTGATCACCACTTCAATCTCGTTACTAGATATTGGTCTATTCAGGTTGTCAATTTCTTCCTGGTTCAATTTTGCTAGTTTATAGTTTTCCAGGAATGCATCCATTTCATCTAGGTTGCTAAGTTTATTGGCTATAACTGTTGATAATAACTTCTGATGATTGTTTCTACTTCTTTGGTGTTCGTTGTGATCTCTCCCTTTTCATTCATAATATTATGTATTTGAGCTTTCTCTGTTTTCTTTTGGATTAGTGTCGCCAATGGTTTATCGATCTTATTGATTCTTTCAAAAAACCAGCTTCTAGTTTCATTGATATGTTCTACTGTATCTATGGGTTATACCTCATCGATCTCAACTCTAATCTTGATTATTTCCCTTCTTATGTGTGGAGTTGGTTTGACTTGTTGTTGATTCTCCAGTTCTTTAAGGTGTAGAGAGAGCTTCTGTGTTCTGGATTTTTCAATTTTTTTTGAGGGAGGCTTGGATGGCTATGTATTTCCCCTTCGGACCGCCTTTGCTCTATCCCATAGGTTTTGGATGGTAGTATCTTCATTGTCATTGGTTTCCATGAATTGTTTTAGTTCTTCCTTGATCTGGTTGATCCAAGCATTTCAATTTTTTTTGAGAAGGTTCCGTGTGCACTTGAGAAGAATGAGTATTCTGTTGTTTTAGGGTGGAATGTTTTGTATATATCTATGAGGTCCATCTGGTCCAATGTGTCATTCAATGCCCTTGTTTCTTTATTGATTTTCTGCTTGAGTGATCTGTCTATTTCTGAGAGAGGCAGGTTAAGATCTCCAACAATTAGTGTATTTATATCAATATGACTCTTTATCTTGATTAACAGTTTTCTTATGTAATTGGCTGCTCCCATATTGGGGGCATAGATATTTACAATTGTTAGATCATCTTGGTGGGTAGTCCATTTCAGAATGATGTAGTGTCCTTCTGGATCTCTGACTACAGTCTTTAGTTTTTAAAATCTAATTTGTCTGATATGAGAATTTCTAGCCCAGCCTTTTTTTGAAGCCCATTGGCATGGAAGATGCTTCTCCATCCATTCACTTTCAGTCTAGGTGTACTTTAGGTTCAAATGGGTCTCTTGTAGATAACATATGGATGGGTCCTGTCGTTTTATCCAGTCTGCAACCCCGTTCCGTTTTATGAGCGCATTTAGGCCATTCACATTGATGGTGATTATTGATAATACGTTTTTATTGACATCATGTTTCCTTGAAGTCATTCTTTCTGTAGATTGTCTGTATATTTCTGTTCAATGCTATTCTTGGGCTTTTTCCTCCTTTAAAGAAGCCCCCTTAATATTTCCTGCAGTATCGGCTTGGTGCTTGTGTAGTCTTTTAAGCCTTGCCGATCCTGGAAACTCTTTATCTCTCCATCCATTTTGAATGTCAGTCTTGCTGGATAAAGTATTTTTGGATGCATGTTCTTCTCATTTAGTGCCCTGAATATATCTTGCCAGCCCTTTCTGGCTTGCCAGGTCTCTGTGGACAGGTCTCACGTTATTCTGATGGGCTTTCCTCTGTACGTAAGGATCTTCTTTGTCCTAGCTGCTTTCAAGAGGTTCTGCCTACAATTCTAATTCTTCATTCTTACTTTTAGGTGTCTCGACGACTTTCAAGAATCTGTAATCTTGGGGGGAAACCTTTCGGCCTCTAGTACATAAACTCTGGTTCCATTCATGAGATTTGGAAAATTTTCATGAAGAACTTGTTCCACTATATCTTCTAGACTTCTTTCTTTCTCCTCCCCTTCAGGGATTCCAATGATTCTGACGTTGGAATGTTTCATGGCATCATTTATTTCCCTGATTCTGTTTTCGTGGCTTCTAAGCTGTGTGTTCCAGGCTTCCTCCTTATCCTTTCTCTCTATCTGTTTGTCCTCCAGATCACTAATTCTATCTTCTGTCTCAGTTACTCTCGCTTTGAGAGAATTTAGATTAGATTGGAACTCATTGAGACCATTGTGAAGCTCATCCCTGATAGCTTTCAGCTCTTCCCTAATATTGAAATCATGGTCTCTGGTCGTCTTCCGTTTGGCCCTAATCAATTCTGTTTGGTCACCCATGGCTTTCTCCAACCTAGCTATTGCTTGGATAATTGTTAGCCTGAATTCTCTTTCCAACATATTGTCTATGTTGATAGCCATTAGCTCTGTTGCAGAAGGTCCATCCTCTGTATTTTTCTTCTGTTGGGCATTCCTCCTCCTAGTCATTTTGGTGAGAGATGGCTGAACAGGTGTAGCTGGGTGTATTGACTGTGGTGCAGTCAAGGTGCACCCTGGAATGCTTCTGAGCAATCAGGGTTCCCCACCCAAATGAGAGGAAAAAGAAAAGGAAAAGAAAAAAAGAGAGAGGGAGAGAGACAGGAATGAAAAGTGAGATAAAAGAGAAGGTTTAGCCCAAATGGGTCCTAGGTAAGATTTATGAAGTTTGCAAACAGACACAGACAAACAAAAAGACTGATAAAACTATATATATTTGCATATATATATATATGCAAATAAAGGAAGAACCTCATCAAAAAGAACCCTACATATAAGATTTATATACTATCAGGATAAACACAAAATTACAGAAACACTGGTAGAAGAAAAAGATGGGAGAGTGGTTGTATATTCTCAGTGTGGGTGAGGAAGGTTGTTTTGATTCTTCCTGGATGTATCTTGATATCTTTGTTAAAGGACTCAACTTTCCTAAGATAAGGGGGGATTAGGAATTGGTTTACCTATAGGGGTGGCATTGATTGGGGAAAGGGGATTACCTTGAAGTTTAACTCTATATGAATATTAGAAAATAAAAATTAAATAAAGGAATAAATTAAACTAAACTAAAATTAAAAAAAAGAAATTTAAAAAATAGAAATGCAAAAGGAAAACACAGTTGTATGTATCAAAAATTTCAGGTTAGAAGGTTATTATGGAACTTGATGTACTGCACATCTCACTGTGAGAGTAAATAGGTTAAAAATATTCTATATAATAATAAAAAATTAACTATATAAAAAATTAGCCAGAATAGTGGGAACGAATTAATAATAAAAATTGTCCTATGAAGTAGTGGTGGTTGTTCTCTTGTCATCTATTTTTTTTCCCCTTTATGGGTTGGTTTTCTGGGGAGGGGCCTGCCACGTGGGTTTTCAGTCCCTGAAGTTCTCTCAGCTAAGTCCTCCCGCCCCCCTCAAGGAAACTGTTTTTTTCAGGCTTTTGTTCTCTGGAAGTTGTTATATTTGTTCACTTTTGTTTTTCTCTCTTGCCTTGACCACTTTTGATGGTTTTTGTAGGTTTAGAGGAAAGCAAACTGCACCCTGACCTCCATCTCAGAGAGAAGCCTCAGTCTGGCTGCAGAGCCCATATGAATCCCCCTTTGGCCGCTGGCACAGCAGGTTTACAGTCGCGGTCCTGGGGACTCAGGATTTTTCACTGTCTGGGCAGCTCCAGAGTGCCAGAGAAGTTCCAAGCAGTGACCACACGCAGATTTTCCTGCTGGCCCGGTCTTGGGAGTGCCTGGACTTTCCGGTCCTAGAGCACCTGGCTGGAGTTTGTGTGCACCTCTCTCAGGGGAGGGTGTGGGGCATGACTCGGACTCTGATAACACAGGAGGGCACTTGCGTGGGTTCTACAAAAAGACTGTGCTTCTGTTGGATGGTGAGCCTCCCAGCCCTTCACAGGAGCCCAGCACACTCTCAGGCACACTGGTGGTTCAGGGAACTGAGACCTGGTTTCTCTGCTATACTCTCTCTGGCTCTGTGCCAGGGGTAACTGTCCTGGGTCTGGGGACTTAAGCCCCTACCCTGACAACCCAATCCCAGCAATTACCCACCCCCTGACCCCACCCCACACCCGTGGTCCTTTGCTCTTTTTGAGTGCTTTCTACCAGACTCCCGAGTTAATGCTGGTCCCCAGGTGCAAGGCACTCTCATACTGGGATATTACTTCCCAATGGGTCGCTTCTGGTGGCTCCATTTGTTTATCTTCTGATATCAGTCCGACTTTTCCACTCAGCTTTACCTGCGCACTGGCTGCTTCTATTCCAGTAGAGATCCAGACGTGTATAATTCTTATCTCAGGCTGTTTTCGTGGGTGATTGGAGATCTTTGGAAGGTAATCAGCTCACATTATGGTGCAGGTTGAAAGGGCGCCTCCTCCTACTTCCCCACCATCTTGTCTCCCTCCTGGAAGTCTATGTTAATACCACATATGCAGTATCATTTTCATTCATATCACACCGGTTATTCCTATGAGATTCCCTTTTGCAGTTTTTTTCCCCACTTTTGCAGTTTTATTAAAAAAGCTGTTCAATTTCCAAATATATGGGGAAATCCTAGTTATCCTTTCTTGATTAATCCAGCACATTTGCAATTATGATCAAAGAACAACTCTTGTGGGTTTCAGTCTTCTGAAATATATTGAGACTTCCTTTATTTCCAATGTATAATTATAGTTGAATTCAATTCCTTCTTTGAAATAGACTAATATCCAGGCAATCCTGGACTCCAGACTGGGGCCCATTCCCCCTTGGAGGGCCAGGATATAAGGAAAGGTAGAGCAAGACCTTCATTTATACTCACACCCCCTCTTACTTACTAGAGGGGATCAGGAGAGATGGTGGACCCAAGGATCTTCCAACACCTGAAGAGTAGGAGTCTGGAGCCAAGATGGATATTGGGAAACCTTGGAGAGCAGAAAAGGAGGAAGGGACATAGAAAGTGGGAGCAGGGGAGGTAGGGTTGGATGATAGTGAGCCTAGGACTGGATACAAAGATAAGGACTTGACATGAGTTGAGGGTGAGCATATAACCAAGAAGTACCCTTATGGACAAAATGGAAGTCAAAGAAGAAGCTTCAAGAGATAGGATGTTTGAACTCATTAACAGTACCACTGATAATGATACTACAATGTATGTCTCCTTCCAGCCTGAGCATTCCACTTTGTGTGACAAGTTGAATAATCTCACTATTATCTAGGTCACTCTACTGCCTTGCATGCATAGATTTTCAGTTCTCCTACACAAGGGAAATATGTAAGTTGGTTCTCATGACTGAGCTTTGAGATCTCCCAAGAATGTGTGTGTTTTAAAAGGTAGATCCTCTCCTGGGGCACAGAGAGACAACACCCACCATTGTTGGCAGCACCAGGAGTTATGAGGGGTTGGGTGCCTCAGAAAGTGACTCTAAGACAAGTATGTGAGTATAAGTAGTTTCTCTGGAAGGATCTTTGGTGGGAAGAAATGATGGGAGCTAGGATGTGAAGAAGGAGGGCAGCCAACACAGAAGACAGGGTGTTAGTTTAGAGGTCACTGCTTGGGCAACTCTGTCTCCATCCACTGGGAACGTTTTAAATACATGCAGAACAGCCCTGAGTCATCCCATCCAAGTGCAAAAAGACCTGCACGGGCTGAGTGTTGCTCTTATGGACATTGGTTACCTGGCTCTCGAGCTCACTGCCATGGCCAAAGAAGCCAAGGAAGCCAATGGACACCCTCAGGTAAAGAGCTGCAGGCAACTGTGAAGGCAGCCACTGTGTGTACAAGACAGGGCTTGCCAGTGAAGACACCAGAGGGCACCAACCCTCTCCTCTCCTCTCCTCTCCTCTCCTCTCCTCTCCTCTCCTCTCCTCTCCTCTCCTCTCCTCCCTATCATGACTTATGGGATCTGAAATATTGAGAAATTAGTGTAGTGCTGCCCATCATACACCAAATGACTGCCAGGATGCCTTAATTTCCTGATCACTTACAGTCCCAAGACTGATACTTCTTAAATAACAAGTAATTTCTGTCCCATGACTACTCCAACCCCACTCTTTCACTCCAGAAGTTTCAGTTCAAGCAACTCTTCTTTTTTTTTTAAGATTTTATTTATTTATTTGACAGAGAGAGATCACAAGTAGGCAGAGAGGCAGGCAGAGAGAGAGAGGAGGAAGCAGGCTCCCCACCGAGCAGAGAGCCCGATGCGGGACTCGATCCCAGGACCCTGAGATCATGACCTGAGCTGAAGGCAGCGGCTCAACCCACTGGGCCACCCAGGCGCCCCTCAAGCAACTCTTCTTGCAAGCACTCTTCAAATCTTTCCAGGAACAAAAAAAATGCACCTTTAACAAGGGAAGGAGGACTATCGACAGCGTATACCTTGTGCCAGGAATAATGAACACTTTTGTCCTCCAGGAAAAAATTCCTATTCCTTGCAGTCTCGGAAGTCATAGAATCTGAGGCTTAAGAGTGTTCACTATCCTTGAAATCAGTATTAGTAAGTGCAGCTTTACAAGCTGAACAGCAATTGACAGTAGATTGCAGTAGTGACAAAATTAAAAATCTAATTATGTTCCCTTCCTATAAACATTAACAATTAACTGTGTATCTTGAAATCAACCATTTATACATACATACATGCATATACATATACATATTTTTTTGAGAACGAGAGAAAAAAGACTGAAATGGTGGGGTGGGCTAAAAGGAGATGGAGAATCTTTTTTTAACAAGATTTTATTTATTTATTTGACAGACAAAGAGATCACAAATAGACAGAGAGGCAGGTAGAGAGAAGAGAGAAGCATGCTCCCCACCAAGCAGAGAACATGATGTGGTGCTCAATTCCAGGACCCTGAGATCAAGACCTGAACTGAAGGCAGAGGATTAACCCACTGAGCCACCCAGACACCCGAGAGGGAGAATCTAAACAGACTCCATGCTCAATGTGGCGCCTGATTTGGGATTAGTCTCATGACCCTGGTATAATGACCTGAGGCAAAAATCAAGACTCTGATGCTTAATCAATTGAGCCACCAAGGTGGTCCCCCCATATCAACTCTATTTTATCCCCTCCAGTAACCTCTAAATAGCCTTTGTTGGTATTAATCATTCTAGTATTACAACCATGATTTTTCCCTCCATGAGTAATTAGCCCCTGGAATGGCAGGCACCAACTTCATAGAGCGCCATGTAAGGACACACCCATTCTAGATTAGAAAACTACATTATGATAGAATACAAAATGTCATATATGTTTTACCTTAACATAAAACATCTGTAATTGCTCTTTCTGTGATTTCTATATTGTGTATTACTCAATTTTGGTAACATAAATGCTATAATTTAAATAAAACAACAGGGGTGCCTGGGTGGCTCAGTGGGTTAAATCTTTGCCTTTGGCTCGGTCATGATCTTGGGGTCCTTGGATGGAGACCCGCATCGGACTCTCTGCTCAGTGGGGACCTTCTTCCCCCCCTCCCCCCGCCTATCTACCTACTTGTGATCTCTCTCTCTGTGTCTAATAAATAAATAAAATGTTTAAATAGTATAAATGAATAGATAAATAAATAAATAAAACAATAGAAGAGAATAGGTGGCAATTACTAGTAAGTAATGGTAGGAATAATTATGCTACATTATGCATTTAAAAATAAAATAAAAGATTACTAATAAACTTTTCACTTTGTAATAGGTTTAGACTTACCAACAAAACCAAATAGAAAAGACAGGACTAAACATTTCCATACACCTAACACAGTTTGCCCACTATTTTCCTTTTTTGTAATTCTTTAATTCCAATATGGTTCACATATATTAGTTTCTGGAATACAACAGATGGATTCAACACTTTCATGCATTCTCTAGGGCTCATCAGGACAAGAAGCTCCTTCATCCCTATCACCTACTTCACCCATGCTGCCAACCATCACTTTGTTGTCTGTCGTGAAAAGTCTGAGTCTGGATAAAAGAGCTCAGACTGAGGCAGGAATCCACCAAAATCCTAGAGGAGAACACAGGCAGCAACCTCTTTGACCTCAGCCACAGTAACTCCTTCCTAGATGCACCTCCAAAGGCAAGGGAAACAAAAGTGAAAATGAACTTTTGGGATTTCATCAAGATCAAAACTTCTGTGCCACAAACGAAAACCATCAACAAAACAAAAAGGCAACCCACAAAATGAGAAAACTTATTTGCAAATGACACTACAAAGGGCTGATATACAAAAACTATAAAGAACTTCTCAAACTCAACACCCAAAAAACAAATAATTGAGTCAATAAATGGGCAGAAGATGGGACCAGACACTTCTGCAAAGAAGACATACAAATTGCTAACAGATGCATGAAAAACTGTTCATCATCATTAGCCATCAGGGAGATTCAAATCAAAACCACACAGATACCACCTTCCACCAGGTAGAACCGCAAAAACTGACAAGGCAAGAAACAACCAGTGTTGGAGAAGTTGGGAGAAAGGAGAACCCTCTCATACTGCTGGTGGGAATGGAATTTGGTACAGCCACTTTGGAAAATGGTGTAGAGGTTCCTCAAAACATGAAAAATGAAGGATATGATATTTTACACCAGGGATGAACCTGTTAAAAAAATTACATGTGGCCAAGTGATTCATGTTGGCTGGCTCAATTATTCTCATGATACCTCATTTTTCTCTTCCTCTTCTTCATCCTCTTCAGCAGTAATTGGATAATCAAATATTTCATTTTATAAAGACATTCCAAGACTGGAAGGATGTAGAGTGAGTTCAATGAGTTTCATGCTGAAGGAAAAAGATGTGACAGTAACATGGAACCCCCATATCCTGGGGGACTGACAGGTTTGCAAGAGGGGTGGCCCATCACAGTATTAATCCTTCCAATACTGGGGATATTGAAGTGAGTACACATGAGCCTAAGTGATGCCTTTATGCAGCCTGGATGGGGTGCGGGGTCAACAGTTTTAGATTTAGAAGGCCAACAGTTGTTCAGGGTCTTTTAGAACTGAAGGATTAATCTGAATTGCTTGATTGACTCACTGACTTTATTTATGATAAAAAAATGTTGGTCACAGTTTCACGACATACAGAATTGAGGCAGGCAGTCAATACCTTAACATCTGCTCTCCAGGGTTATGTTTTTAAAAGACTGAATGTGTAGAAAACAAATCTGACTTAGGCACCAGCCACAGGTCTTTAGCTCATGGGTTGCAGCCTGCCAATACACAGGGGCCATCTCTGGCTCACTGATATCACAAAACAGAAACAGAATCTGTCACAATGAAGATGTAATATTTCATCATGAAGGTTTTTTTTTTTTTTTCAAAACAAAGGTCACAAATTACTCAAACTCATAATTTATTCTGTTGTGGTTTGTAGCAAATGAAAAAATTATTTTAAAATGAAAGAATATTTTGGGAGTGATTTAGATGTTAAGTTTTGTGCCATAAACAATTTACATCTTAGGGAATCACAAGAAAATATGAAAGCCCAAACTCTGGAAAGATTCTGAATTTAGAGTATTATAGATTATTATAGTGTTTATATGCCTAATCATATAGTGATAGTAAGATCTAGTCTTATATGTATAACAAAATTCAAAAATAATTTTTAATGCTACTACAACATTATATTAGACCTGAAACACTATTGAGAATATTCAAAGAAAAATGCTAACCCTGGTTATTGACGGGAAAACAGGTAAAGCCCATCAGTGATGAAAAGCTTCAATTATAACAGATGTAATATTAAGAATGTCGTAAGGGGGGCGCCTGGGTGGCTCAGTTGTTATGCATCTGCCTTTGGCTCAGGTCCTGATCCCAGAGTCCTGAGATCAAGCCCCACATCAGGCTCCTTGCTCTATGGGAAGCCTGCTTCTCCCTCTCCCACTCCCTCTGCTTGTGCCCTCTCTCTCTGTAAAACTAATAAATAAAATTAAAAAAAAAATAATGTCATAAGGGGAGCACCTGGGTGGCTCAGTGGGTTAGAGCCTCTGCCTTAGGCTCAGGTCATGATCCCAGGGGTCTGGGATCGAGCCCTGAATCGAGCTTTCTGCAGTGCAGGGAGCCTGCTTCCTCCTTTCTCTCTGCCTGCTTCTCTGCCTACTTGTGATCTGTCTGGCCAACTAATAAATGGAATCTTTAAAAAAAAAACTGTCATAAGGGTGTGCCTGGGTGGTTCAGAGGTTTAAGCACCTGCCTTCTGCTCTGGTCATTTCTCAAGGTCCTGGGATCTAGCCATGCAGCAGGCTCCCTGCTCAGCAGAGTGGGCTTCTCCCTCTGCCTAACCCCCTCCATACATGCTCTCTCTTTCTCTGTCTCTCAGATTAATAAATAAAATCCTAAAAACAAAGAATTGGGTCATAAAGATAGATGATACATTGGTTGATTTTCTTAGCATGGAGAAGAAATAAGGATATGTTAATTTATGAAATCAATAAATGGTTAAAAAAAGGATACCGTCAAAATATTGCTTATATCCATACACTGCATGTTAACTAAGTAGAACTTAAATAAAAATTTGAAAAGAATAAATAATTGCCCATATCCAGACATAAGATAATGGAGCACCTGCAGCATGTTTGGAAAAGAATGGAAGACATTTTTTCTTCCCTCACAATGATTACGTCCACTTGCACCTTGCTCAGAAACTAACCTTAAGAGGGACATCATCTCCATTTAGGAGATGCAAACATGCATCTTTCATATTCCATATTTCAATATGCAAACTTTCAAAATTTCATACTTAGGATATGTGATTTTTCCAAATTCAATGGACTTGGGAGATATTCTCAGGCCTTAGTCATAAACAGAAAATCTCCAATAAATACACTATAATTAAATGAAATCATATGGATGCATATAGATTACACTTCTTTTGTAATATGTCAAGGTGGCATGATAGTTTTAAATGGGTGCGAAACGTTAATAGAGATGTAAACAACAAATCCTGAAGGGACACAAAGTTGCACGCTCACCAGAAGGTCTGTTTTCTTTACAAGTCACAAAGGAACCTAAAGGTACGTGTGAGGCATGGAAAACTCAGGAAGAGCTATGCATATGATATCTGAATTAGAAATAAGCAACAAAGGAAAAGAAAATGTGGGAAGTGCATGAATCGGTCGATCTAAGCATCTATTTTAATATCTTCAACAAATAGCAGCAGCTTTTTTTCAAATGCTGATTCACAGGTTTTGCTTAGTACAATCTTTTGCATATTGAGAAGTGGTCTTGACACGTTGAACAGAAGAAATCTCAGTGGAATCCTGCGAAAGAGCTCTTCCTGAACTCTTTAACCAATTTAAAACTGCTGAAGATTGTTCCTGGCTCATGAGAAAATTAGAAAACATGGCAAATCTCAGTTGAAAATAAAGAGATAAGCAGGGGCACCTGGGTGGATCAGGTCTTGATGTCAGGATCCTGGGATCGAGTCCCACGTTGGAGTCCCCACTCAGTGTTGTCACCTTCTCCCTCTGCCTCTGCCTCCCCCTCCTCACCACTGTACTTGCATAAAATCATTAAAAAAGAAAACAGAGAAAAGGAGATGAGGTAAAAGGCACGTTTTGAAGATATTATTGATGAGTTTCCTTCCAATGATCATGAGAAAGGATAAATAAAACAATTCCTGTTTTCCTTGTAAATTTAACCTTAAAAAAATGAAAGGTTTATGGAATCAGGGACCTGTCAAGTTTGCACTTGTTTTCCAAGTACTGTAACATTGTGGGAAAAAATAAACACTGAAAAGTAATAAAAGCATCAGTGCAGGACAGTCTGTGCTTTTACCTGGGGTACTGGGTCTAGCAGAAGTCAGAGAGCGGGATCCCAGCTCCTCCTTCTAGAAGGTCCTGAAGGTCAATGGTTCTTGCATTCTTGGCCCAACCCAATGTAGCTCCAGTTTCTCTGAAGCTGAGTCACGATTTCTTCCCAGAAAGAAGTCGGCATTGGTAAAAAACCAACCACAGTATTTCTGTTGCAGTGTCCCGTGACTTCTCAATCCAGAGACCCCTGAGTATAATAGGGTCTTCAAATGTCCTCAGGGACAATGAGGACCAAACCCTGGGAAGAGCCCCAATATGTCATCACCTACTGTACTTTCTCACCTACCAGCATGTTCTGGGGAAGCTCCCAGAGTCCCCTACTCAGCACTCAGCCAACAAGGCAGCTTCTCTGTCACACCTCAGGAGGCAGGAAGTTACTGCAAAGGCCCCAGGGTCTCCCCAGGGCATCGGGTGAACCGGCTGGAAATACAGCTCTGGCTCTCTATCCTGCGGCAGTGAGAATGGAGCTGGACCCCATGACCTGGGAAGAAGGAGGGCTTTGCAGGATCCAGCAGCTCTGCTGCAGAAGGGATTGGGAAAAAAGGGCCTAAAAAGGGACAGAAGCATACACACCCAAATCCTCCTGCTGCTGAGGAAGGGATGGGTCTCCTGTCTGGGACCTCTGCCCTGACCATCCCTCAACAGGGAAACTGTGGGAGGACTGTGGGGCATCATGGGTCTTACCACAAACACTGCCACTATCAGCTCCACTCAAGGCCCCCCTGTGGTTGGAGGGCAGCTGGTGAGGTGAAAACCCTGCACAAAACCTGGTTTAATGCAGGGCCTCCTCACCAGGCTCTCAGGGCTCACAAGACACTTCATTCTCTGCTCACTGTCACAGTAGACCACTGCCAAGGGACAGCCACCTGTCCCGCTGATCACTACCTCCCTAAACAAGCAGGTGCCATGTGCTCAAGAGGATCGGTCACCAGAGTTAATACAAACACCAGCAGATCTAAATTCAACCTGGGACCCCTCCCCAGAAAGGTTCCTGGGGTCCCTTGCAGTAGAAGTACCATGAAGGGTAATCTTGCTCTATCCTCCATCCCCCCACTGCTGCCAGGGTGTTATCTGTCTGAACGCTTCACCCTGTGCCCTCGAAGGAGAGGGACTGTAGGTCCCACTGAAGGGAGATGCTGACACAGAGACAGAACCATGAACAGTTTATTGAGGAGATACCAGGAAAGACAAAGCACAGGGTACAGGATGGGCAGGGAAAGCATTCAGACCACCAGGAAGAAACATTCATATCTTGACTAGATATAAACTCATTGGAGCCTGGTTGTTGGAGGTCAAGGAAGTCTTCAGATTACAAAATGATTACCCTGTAAGGCAAGAGGATTTGGGTTAGTACAATGGGATCTTATGTTTTCCTAAATGCTCTCTGCCTTCCATACTGTATCTGAGGCCTTGGATGAACACTTGGGTGTGTGGCCACATCTGTGAGTCTGTATGTAATAGACAATAACTGTCTTCACATCTCACATAGAAATATCTGATTGTACCTGTTCTCTTAACTATATTTTACTTCATTGTGGCTAGGACCTGACATTTAATAGAAAAAAGGGGGCTCTTTGCCTTGTCTTTGAAATGAGAATTGCCACTACCGGGGCTGAGGTATTACACTCTTAGTGTATTTTATGGACTTAAACAAACATTTTTTGATGCTCATTGGCATGGAGCTATTTTCATTTAAACAGTGAGAATGGTGAATGGTCAGAGCCCAGATTCTTTTCCAATTATTATTATTATTATTTCTTTTTGAGACAGAGACAGAGAAAGCACAAACTTGTGAGCGAAGAGGGATGGGGGAGAAGGTGAGGCAGAGAGAGAATCCCAGATAGGCTCCACACTCAGCACCGAGCCCGACTTGGGCCTCAATCTCTAAAGCTCGAGATCATGACCTGAGCAGGAATCAAGATTCTGCTGCTTAACCCACTGAGTCGCCCAGGAGCCCCAGCAGGTTCTTTATGTACTTCAACTCCTATTGTTCTAGTGACCTCATAATCCAATATGTTCTCTCTATGGCAGATTAAAATAAAAGCTGAGGCTCTGAGAAGGCCCCACTGAGAGCTGGTATTTGGACTGAGAAATCTGGAATACAGGCAAATCTGGACACTGGGACTGAAGTCCCAGGGAAATGCACAGCTATAGACAGGGTGGTGATGCCGATGCGGAGGCCTGGTGACAGGGCTCCAGCTAGGGCTGCTCCTGGCCAACCCTGACTCTCCCACTAACAGTCTGACTCGGGCTGAGGCCAGGGCGGCCACCCTTCACTGGTTCTCCGTCTTGTCTTCATGTTTTCTCACTGCGGGACTTAAAGTCAGCCAGACAAGAAATCCCAAAGACCAAGTTAAATTTCCCAAATCTCCACGACACTCTTTCACATGGTTCAGAATTTTCAGAAATTCAGGGAAACAACGCTCTTCACAGACTATGAGTGAATGGCCTCATGGCAAAAATGAATTTCTGAGACAAATAATGGCGTGATCCACACTGTGTGAGTGAACACATGCTGCAGTCGGTGTGGACGGCATGGTGTCTTCACACTCACTCTCAAGCTGCTGGCCTGCCAGGAACGGCCTCACCCTCCCTGAGAGAAGCACAGCCTCTCCCTGAGCACCTCGGGCCTTCTGGGCATCCACAACCTCCTGTTTCTGTGTGACTCAGGGCTCCCTCCCTTCTTTCTGGATACATCTCTAGTTCTTCTCTTATACAGAACACATGGTCTATGTCCTGTCATCAGTGTGTCCCTCCCTTCTCTCAGACACACACCTTCAATTCCTCACATTAAGGCCTCATCCCTCCTGGAGCACAGAGCATCGTCTCCATACCATATGTGTGTGAAACCTGCTGTGCCAAGCATTCGGAGAAGGGCAGGTCTCTGCCACCACAAGGAGCCTACAACCCTCTCAGTATGACTGGAAGACAAGGTCCATCAATTCTAAATACAGAACAACCAGAAGAAAGTTACCATGTCTTTAGCAGTCTTCACTCCCTCATGCCACGAGAGGCCTGTGGTCAGCACCGCTGGTCCTTGTGAAGGACGCACAAGCATCTATATCTGACCCACACCATGGAAAAGACAGAAGCTTCTCCACCTGGAAGTGACTGGGCAACATTCCAACAAACCCTCTACACCTGCCTCCGGCATCTGCCACTTTTTCTTTCATTCTCACCTCCCAGACCAGACAAGAGCATTACCTAAAAGTTTCTAAACTGCAGAGGACAAGGGCAGACCCCTACGCTAATGAACAATGAAGGGACCACAGACCTGTGTCAGGCGTTTATACAACTAAGGAAATGACAGCTTAAACCCTACACACTGCAGATGAAATGAGAGGTGTTTCTCCCTCCCAGAACAACGTATGCAGATGCTGGATGTGCACAACGGTAAGAGACAGATGTCTGCCATTGTGCAACGGAGACACTTCCTTCCCAACAATGGCACCTGCCCACTGCTTAGTGTGTGCAAATAGCCAGGCACAAGCACGTGTGTCCTGAAGAACTTCAGAATCATACAGCGTCCCCAGCCTGGTTTCCCCTTGAATGTCAAGCCCTGAACACAAACTCTGCCTTTGCTCCACTGACACAACCAGAAGGTGATGATCTGGAAATAGACGCCTGTAAGCTCTGCATGAAGACTTGCCACTTTGAACGGGAAACGACACCACACACAGACCCCAGGGTATACCCAACACACACAGGTCAGGACACTGTGCTGCCCAGAGAGAAACAGGACTCCAGAAATGGGTACAACTGAAAACACCCCAGCATTTACTTGGTTCTTCTCTGGGACCTTCTCGGGCACGGTGCTGCTATTGTCCCCTTGGGCTCCACAGGCTTCTGATTGGGACCGAAGGCCGAGAAGGGAGAGAGGTGGTTTCAGACTGGCGACGACCACACAGGATTCAAGCCAACCCTCTACCCCTGCCCCAGCCTATTCCCCTTTCTCCTTCTGGAGGGTCCACCATGTTTCTCACAGGACTCCCCTGACCCCTGTGGACGAAGGCGGGAACTGTCCATCACCCTCGCAGATACGACCACTCTGCCTGGGACATATGTTTCCAGAACTAATCTATAATGCTGGACAACTGGGGGTCTCCACATGTGAGACTGATGTGAAGGTTGTGCTTCATCCAGCCCAGAGCCCAGAACATCGTGTCTGTGTAGTGCACCTGGGCAATGCTTCTATGTCTGTCCTCTGTGAAATGTCACTTTTCTGCTCCATAGTAGACACCTGCTGCCCAGTTCTTTATGGTGAACCAGACAGTCCATGATATGGACGTCAGACAAAGTGGAGGAATGTTACCATGTCCTCACTTGGGCTTATTGCTGCATTGCAAAACCTTGTGGTACCACCTCTCCATCCTCTCCGCCGACAGAAGGGGTTCAACTATGAATAAGCTCTATGACCCATGTCAATTCAGATCATCTCACCTTGTGGTGGAGGAACGAGGTGTGGCCGAGGCCCCCATGTCGACCACTGTGGAGGTGGATGAGGAGGAGGGAAGTCTGGTACATTCCACCCCATGTGGTAGGGCATACGGAGGAGCCCTGGGCAATGAGGGAACTCTCTCACACCTCTAGCGACCTGCAGAACAGACAAGAAAATATTTTAGCAAAACAGACAAAAGTTGCAACACCAAGAAAAGAAACCAAAACAAAGAGCTCTCAGCATCCGGCTCCTTCTCCAATACCACCTTCCAGGAGAGCTGCATCATGCTAGAAAACTTACATGCCCCTCCCAGCTGGGGCCAGTACAATGAGCGGGGAGAGGGCAATGGCTGTTATAGGAATAGCCTGTCACCACACATCACTGCCCATGTCGGCCCACATTCTCCAGCAATAGTGTCTTCAAGATGAAAAAGGATCATTGCAAACTAAAGCAGCACATTCCAGACACGGAGGCATCGAAATCCGGGACAATACTTCCTCTATCCTCCTCAGCCACCAGAGAAGATTTTGCTTTGAGCAGAATAGAGAGAATGTGATGAAACTGAATGCCCTTTCTCCACAAAGTTTCCGAGCCACTTGAGGGGAATCGTTGGCCTATAAGTCCCTGACTCTCCCCACGCTGCCTCGCTCCTGACAAAGGGGTCCTTTACTCTCTACAGTTTCTGTCCATGGCTACAAAGACACTTGAGGAATTAGGGCCTTGTGGTCTGACAGGGGCACTGGAACAGTGTCGTCCAAGGGACATGATATCAAAAACCTTTATTTACACTGAGCAGCTGTGCTTGTCTTTTTTTTTTTTTAAAGATTTTATTTATTTGACAGAGAGAGATCAGAAGCAGGCAGAGAGGCAGAGAGAGAGAGAGGAAGGGAAGCAGGCTCTCTGCTGAGCAGAGAGTCTGATGTGGGGCTTGATCCTAGGATATAGGATCATGACCTGAGCCTAAGGCAAAGGCTTTAACACATTGAGCCACACAGGCGTCCCCTGTGTTTGTCTGAAAACACAGCCATTTGGAAATTTCAACCTACTGAGTTCCAGAGTAATTTTGTACAATGGGAAATGAAGATGGGAAGGCTATATAAGAGAATTCACAAAAGGGTATATGCTTCCCAGTGGAAAACTCCACATGTGTGATGAGAAAAGAAATCAACTCTCACAGTAACTTAGGACCAAATGACCTGCTCCTGGAAACCCAGCTGAAGGGCTGGGAGGCAGTGATCATGCACGTAATCACTGATGTCCCCCTTCAGAACGTGTGACCCAGTGTGTGATTACGACAGTGCACATAAGAGCTTTGACACTTCAAAATACTTGTAGAAAGGGTCTTAAGTGGGCTGGTTCTGCAAGGCACATTTTCCATCAGAAGTAAAATGGAGATGACTTGTGAAACATGCCCTGAGAACACTGCAGACTGCAAAGGAGACAGTATAAAATGCAGAGAGAGTTTTCCCCAGTTTCCGTTTGTGAGGATTCCCAGACCCATCTATCCCCAGCATGAGCACAACACCAGTGCACCTGAACGTAACCTAAAGGGAGTCGCGCTGGCCAGAAGACTTCACTGTGGAGGGAGGGGCCCTCCTCCCCCAGTTAATTCCCCGGAGTGCACTGTGGGCAGGCAGGGGTACACATCCGCACACACATCTTCCCCACCACCATGTTCCAATACTATAGCATCTGTGCCAGAACAGCTATCCGCCCCCTGTGTCTCACCTAGCACCTGGGGTGAAGAGATTCCATGGGGAAAACTACTGTCACCACATGTTAATATAGATCTGCACACCTCGACAGAGACAAGAGTGTGACACCAAGGATAATCAACTAAGGAAAAAACTCCATTCATGACAGGCCAGAATCTACAGCTGGGACCACACCTCCCCCATCACAGCAAACAGAGCAGCTCCTTCTATACATTGAGAACAAACACAATGATAGGCCGTGGAAAGCCTGTTGTCCACACGTGGAAGTGCAGGTGCTTATGGGTCAGCCGGAAGCCCACCAGCTTCCCCCCTGAACAGCTCTGCTTCCCTCCCTGACAATGGGATCTCCTACACTCCACAAGGGCTGTCCATGGCCACAGACACCGCTGACGAGATAGGAGTGTCCGGAGTCCTGCAGAGGACCTGGAAGAGTGCTTTCTGAGAGTAACAGGACCCCTTTGAGTGAGCGAGACCAGCTCTGTGGATCTACGTCCCCGACATTTGGACAGTCCTTAGCTCAGGCACAGAGCAAATGCCTAGTCTTTGGTACTGAGACCCACTGATGGGCCGATTCGATACCCCCAAATGGGAGCCAGTGTGTCTGGAGAGCACAGGCAATGCTCCCAAGATGGGTCGGGAGAGACCCTATGAGTTGGCACAGCCATCAGACCCCATCAGAACCCGCTCATGGAAGCACAAGTAAAACACGTGTGAGGTGTGGGCCTTGCAGAGAGTCACTGGGATTCCCTCTTCAGGGCTGCTGCTCCAGGGGGTGTTTTCTATGACACACCTGGCACCTGCCAGAGTTCATCATCATCTCACCCAGGGGCCAACTGGAGGGATTCCAGCTGTCGTCTTCATCCACTCAGATGGGACGCACGGGAGGTCACAGCTCACCTTCTCCACAAACACTCAAGCTGCCCAAAGCATGTGGGGCAAGTGTGACGCGGTCTTGGCTTTTCCCATTTTCCATCTGAGGACCTCTGCAGATACCCTCCCAGGTTAGTCTCCTGACCCGAATAGTAAAAATGCTCCAGCTTCCACAGGAAAGCAAACGGCAAGGAGTCAGCTGGACTAGCTGACTTCACTGTGGGGTGAGATGTCACCCTCCTTCAGTTATGTACACACACACATACACGCACGTCCACACACACACACATACACACACAGATGCATGAGGTGAGCATCCTACCATCACGTGTCTCAAAGCATCTACAGCTTTGGGAGGAAGCACAAAATTGAAGATCTCTAACGGAGCAGGCAGAGGCTCCTGGGTGAACAGCGTGCACTCTGAAAGGGATGATCGCAGGACACACAACAAGGCCACAGGCTAGGACAGGGACCTGTCCACACTGCAATCCATTTCAGAAACGGACACAACTAAAAATGCCCAAGCACTTACCGTATGCATCTCTGGGTTGCTTTGAGGGCTAGTGCTGCTATTCATCCTGGGAACCACTCTAGATGCTAGATCAGACAAAGGTCAGAGTTTTATATTGGTTTCGTGCCCTCCATGCCTTCCTCTCCCCATCTTGCACTCTTTCCCACACTTGGTTCCCTTATCAGAAGGTTTCACCCATGACTCAAGTGAGTCCTTTGCAACGAGAGACACCAGTCTCCTCTTGCCTGAGATACTCCAGGGCCCTGGTTCCAGTGTTTCTGTAAGTAACCCATCACGTGTAAACAGGTCGGGGTACAACTGGCTATCAACACTAAAATTGGGGTGCTCAACACACATCAGAAAAAAATCACTGTATCTTCATAGATTAAACACCTAAGTGAGAATAGCCTTGCATGGGGACATCCACAAACCCTCAACATGAACAGCCCATGTTCTCTTCTCAGGCCACAGGTGAATGGTTCATTTGTCCATCCTGCATTTGGGACCTAGAATGCGTGACTGGCCAACAAATAAACATTTCAGGGAAGAAACAGATTTTGACATTTGTATAGTCACAAAAAAAGAAATCATAGACAGATTGAGCAATAAAGCTATGGCATTGCACCGAAAACATGAGAGGAGTAAAATATATTTCATTGCTCAATATGGTCCTATAGATGACAAATAAAACAAAAATATAGAAACCTCCATAATGAGTAAATAAATGCCCTTTTTCACAAATAGTCTTTTATTTTTTGTCAAGGTTTGACCACTGAGTCAAGGTGGGAAGGGCGCTCGTCTCGCGCCTTCTCAGGCTCAGCTCTTCGGAAGGGGGTAGCAGGGGGAAGGTGTGGAGCGGCGTGAGCTCCACCTGTCACGGGGGCAAGTGTCCTGCTGCCTGGGGACATATAAGAAAAGCACCCTCCTGTCACCCCTTCAGACAACCTGCAGGCTGGAGGTGGACACACAGCAATCACCCACAGGTACAGGAAGGACACCGTGTGGTTTCACAGCAGAAATCAGGCTGCTGCATTTCACATCGTGCTCCCTACCTTGCCACACAGGCTTCTGCGACTCAGGCCTTCCCGGCATCAGTTCCCGCCTCACGGATCCCACAGGTAGCATCTCCCTTTGCATCATGCGCAGTCTTGAACACAGAAAAAGAATGGACATCTCTAAGAATTACAACACCATGTCCTCTCCTACGCAGTAAACAGCATAGCCGTTACCTCTCCAAACACCCGTAAAAACGCACATTAAACTCTCACACCTGTATTTCAGGTAGGCGTTCTCCCTGCTCTGCTGCATCATCCTTGTTTCCCAATACCGAGCCTTCATCTGCGGCAGAAAAACACACCCACCTTCAGTTGTGCCCAACTGTGCCGCAAACGAAGATGAGGAAAAGGAAAATACTTACCCAGTTAGCCAGAGCATTCCTCTCTTGAACTGCGATCTGAAAAAGCCAACACACCAGAAACCCATGTTCAGGGCTCTAAGGGCCACGACCATCACCTGCAGGGGGCGCCAAGGGGTCAGTGTGTTGGACACAAGTCCCATTACCTTGTGGTTGAAGGTGAGGTTAGACTCCTGCAGCTCTTCCCGCATTTTTTCCACTTCTTGTCTGTGAGGGGGATAATTGTTTTCATCAGACAAAACACAACACTGGGTGTGATTTTCAATCATCTGCCAATGTGGCCATCCTCCTCTTATCTGTCCCCTCATACAATTGATCCTGACACAGGAAACACTTTCACCTGACTATAATTGGACTGTGGGATCAAAGCTGTTCTTACAGCCTTTCCTTCATCATTTTTCTTTGCCTGCGGGATCAAAACCGACAAAACTTCCTTACCCGTTTTCAATCTTTCCCTCAGTTATCACATGACAAATGTCTTTTGTCATGAAGCTCTATTCTCCTTTAACTTCTATCCTCACTATGGTTCCCAGGTTTGCAAAGACCAGCACCATCAGATGCCACTACTGGGCTTATGGGAAGGACCCATCCTAGGACAAACTGTTTTCCTCCAAACACCACCTCAAGGACGCTGGTATGGAGCTAGTTTCCACAGTCAGGCCAAACTGGGGATCCGGATATGTTTAGTAACGTAATTGTTTTGTGCCTTATCTTTCTGTGTCAGTTAATTCGCTCTGGATACATCCTCTAAATTTTAGTGTATATTACTTAATTGAGTCCTCAAAATGTACAAAGATTAACAATCCAAAGGGAGGGAGGAGTCAAGATGGTCGAGAAACAGCAGGCTGAGATGACATCAGGTAGCAGGAGACGAGCTAAATAGCTTATCAAAACATTCCAAACACCTACAAATCCAACAGGAGATCCAAGAGAAAAAGAGCATCAATTTGAGAAACAGAAAATCGACTACTTTCTGAAAGGTAGGACCCACGGAGAAGTGAATCCAAAGCGACGGGAAGAGAGACCCTGGGGGGAGGGTCCAGCTTCTGACAAGCAACAGAGCACAAAACCAGGAATTTTAAAAGTGATGCGCACTGAGGGATATCGCTCCAGAGGCTAAACCGGGCTGAAGCCCGTGCAGGGACAGCGTGCACCCAGGTCCTGCAGGGTCACAGAAGGCCCGGGGGTGTCTGAGTGTCATAGAACATGCATGTATTAGAGCAGGGAAGCCGGGAACAGAAAGAGAGCCAAGGAGTGACCTCTCAACTCAGCGTTACCTTGAACCATAATCCATGGCACAGGATCTGGGGAAATCCCCCCAAAAGAGCTCAGCGATCTAAGGGTTTCAGAGACTCCAGGTGGAGCTGTGTGCCAGAGACAGAGACACTTGGTCACAGCCTGGGTGAGGTCTGAGCACAGCCGGAGGCCAGGGAGAGGGAAATGATGAGTGCTTTTCTCTGAGGGCGCACTGAGGAATGGGTCCCTGAGCTCTCAGCTCCTCCAGGCCAGAGATTGGGAGGCCGCCACTTTCATTACTGATCTCTGGAACTCTACGGAAAGTGTTCAGGAAACAAAATCTCCTGAAAGTGACCCCAGAGACCCCAGCGGATTTCTTAGCCTGGCCTCTGGAAAGGGTGGTGCAATTCCGCCTGGGGCAAAGAGACCTGCGGATCACTACAACAGGCCCCTCCTGAGAAGACCAACAAGAAATCCAGTCAAGACCAAGTTCACTTACCAAGGAGAACAGCGGAATACCAGAGGAGGCGAAAGCAAACCATGAATTCACGGCTTTCTCCTCATGATACTTTAGTCTTGCAAAGTTAATTTTTTTAACTTTACTTTTTTTATCTTCAGCTAATTTTTTTTAACTTTTACCGTTTCTTCTTTTAACGTTTTTTAAACTAGTTTATCTTAACAATACTTTCATTAAAAAAATCTTTTTCGAACCTTCATTATTATTGTTGTATGTTATCCTTCATTGTATCTAACTTCAGTTTCTGTATACACGTAGGGTTTTTTTCTTCTAAAAAATTTGGGGTACAACTTCTTCTAATAGATGAAACTACACCCTAAATCTACCACCGGGCTTGTTCTACTCTCCAGCCTGAGCAATTCTTCTCCACTTTCTTTTTCTTTATTCTCCCAACCAACTTACATATCAACTGTTTCTTTAGAAATTAAAAAAAAATTCTTTTCATCTTAATAGTCATATTCTGTCCTTTCATTGTGTTTACTCTTATATATGTTTTCCATTCTTTAAAATTTTGGGAGGTAATCTCTTGTAAGAGACAAAAATACACCCCAAATTAAGTGAATGACCGTGTTCTAGTCACCAGTCTAATATGTATATATATTTTTCTTTTTTATATTATTTCATTATTTGTATTCTTTAAAAATTTTTTTCCCTGCACTTCCTTTTACCCCCTTTCTCTCCCACCATGATTTGGGGTCTCTTCTGATTTGGCTCAAGCACACTTTCCTGGGGTCTTTGCCACCCTTTTAGTATTTTATTAGCTCCTTCAAATATTCTTATCTGGACAAAGTGACAAGGTGGAAAAACTCACCCCCAAAAAAAGAACAAGAGGCAGTACCGAAGGCTAGGGACATAATCAATATGGACATTGGTAATATGTCAGATCTAGAGTTCAAAATGACGATTCCCAAGGTTCTAGCCACGCTCTAAAAAGGCATGGAAGATATTAAAGAAACCCTATCTGGAGATATAAAAGCCCTTTCTGGATAAATAAAAGAACCCCAGTTTAACCATGTTGAAATCAAAAAAGCTATTAAAGAGGTGCAATCAAAGATGGAGGCTCTTACTGCTAGGATAAATGAGGCAGAAAAAAGAATTAGTGATATAGAAGACCAAATAACAGAGAATAAAGAAGCTGAGCAAAAGAGAGACAAACAACTACATGACCACTTGGGGAGTATTCCAGAGATAAGTGATACCATAAGACAAAACAACATTAGAATAACTGGGATTCCAGAAGGAGAAGAAGAGAGAGCAGAGCAGAAGGTCTATTGGAGAGAATTATTGGAGAGAATTTCCCTAATATGACAAAGGGAGCAAGCATCAAAATCCAGGAGGTGTAGAGAACCCCCCTCGAAATCAATAAGAATAGGTCCACAACCCGTCATCTAATAGTAAAATTTACAAGTCTTAGCAAAAAAGAGAAAATCCTGACAGCACCCCAGAACAAGAAGTCTGTAACATACAATGGTAAAAATATTAGATTGGCAGCAAACTTATCCAAAGTGACCTGGCAGACCAGCAAGGACTGGCAAGATATATTTAGAGCAATAAACGAGAACAATATGCAGCCAAGAATACTATATCCAGCTAGACTATCATTGAAAATAGAAGGAGAGGTAAAAACATTCCAGGACAAACAAAAACTGAAAGAATTTGCAAACACCAAACCAGCTCTACAAAAAATATTGAAAGTAGTCCTCTAAGCAAAGAGAGAGCCTAAAAGTTGTAGATCAGAAAGGAACAGAGACAACATACAGTAACAGTCATCTTACAGGCAATACAAGGGCACTAAATTTATATCTCTCAATAGTTCCCCTGAATGTAAATGGGTTAAATGCCCCAATCAAAAGACACAGGGTATCAGAATGGATAAAAAAACAATACCCAACCATATGCTGCCTACAAGAAACTCATTTTAGACCCTAAGACACATCCAGATTTAAAGTGAGGGTGTGGAAAACAATTTACCATGCTAATGAAAATCAGAAGAAAACTGGAGTGGCAATCCTTCTATCAGATCAATTAGATTTTATGCCAAAGACTATAATAAAAGAGATGAGGAAGGACACTATATTATACTCAAAGGGTCTCTCCAACAAGAAGATCTAACAATTTTAAATATCTACGCCCCTGACATGGGAGTAGCCAACTATATAAACCAATTAATAACAAAATCAAAGAAACACATCAACAATAATACAAGAAGTGTAGGGGACTTTAACACTCTCCTCACTGAAATGGACAGATCATGCAAGCGAAAGATGAACAAGGAAATAAAGGCCTTAAATGACTCACTGGACCATCACAGATGTATTCAGAACATTCCATCCCAAAGCAACAATATGTATTCTTCTCTAATGCACATGGAACATTCTCCAAAATAGATCACATTCTGGGTCACAAATCAGGTCTCAACCGGTATCAAAAGATTGGGATCATCCCCTGCATATTTTCAGACCACAAAGCTCTGAAGCTGGAACTCAATCACAAGAGGAAAGTTGGAAGGAACTCAAATGACAGAGAAAGGAAGCTAAAGACCATCCTATTAAAGAATGGATGGGTCAACCAGGAAAATAAAGAAGAACTGAAAAAAATATTCATGGAAACAAATGACAATGAAAACACAATGGTTCAAAATCTGTGGGACACAGCAAAGGCAGTGCTGAGAGGAAAATATATAGCGATACAAGCCTTTCTCAAGAAATAAGAAAGGTCTCAAATACACAACCTAACCCTACACCTAAAGGAGCTGGAGAAAGAACACCAAAGAAAACCTAAACTCAGCAGGAGAAGAGAAATTATAAAGATCAGAGCAGAAATCAATGAAAGAGAAACAAACAGGGGCGCCTGGGTGGCTCAGTGGGTTGGGCTTCTGCCTTCGACTCAGGTCATGATCCCAGGGTCCCGGGATCGAGCCCCGCATCGGGCTCTCTGCTCAGCGGGAAGCCTGCTTCCTCCTCCCTCTCTCTGCCTGCCTCTCTGCCTACTGCCTACTTGTGATCTCTCTCTCTGTCAAATAAATACTTAAAATCTTTCAAAAGAAACAAACAAACAAACAAATAAACAAAACAATAGAACAAATCAATGAAACTAGGAGCTGGTTCTCTGAAAGAATTAATAAGATTGATAAACCCATGGCCACACCTATCAAAGGAAAAGAAAAGGACCCAAATTAATAAAATCACAAATGAAAGAGGAGAGATCAAACCAACACCAAAGAAATACAAACAATTATCAGAACATATTATGAGCAACTCTTCGCCAACAAATTTGACAATCTGGAAGAAGTGGGTGTACTAGTAGAGACAATATTATCTACCACAAGTGAGCCAGGAAGAAATAGAAAACCTTAACAGACCCTTAACCAGTAGGGAGACTGAAATAGTCATCAAAAATATCCAAACAAATAAAAGCCCAGGGCCAGATTGCTTCCCAGGGGAATTCTATCAAACATTTAAAGAAGAATTAATTCCTATTGTCCCGAAACTGTTCCAAAAAACTGAAATGGTAGGAAGACTTCCAAACTCGTTTTATGAGGCCTGCATCACCTTGATCCCCAAACCAGACAAGGATCCCATCCAAATAGAGAATTACAGATCAAGATCCTTGATGAACACAGATGCAAGAATTCTCACCAAAATACTAGCCAATAGGATCCAAGAGTACATTAAAACGATTATTCTCCACAACCAAGTGGGATTTATTCCAGGGCTGCAAGGTTGGTTCAACATCCGCAAATCAATTAATGTGATACAATACATTAAGAAAAGAACAAGAACCACATGATACTCTCAATAGATGCTAAAAAAGCATTTGACAAAGTACAGCATTCCTTACTAATCAGAACACTTCAAAGTGTAGGGATAGAGGGCACATATCTCAATATTATCAAAGCCATCTATGGAAAACCCACTGCAAATATCATTCTCAATGGAGAAAAACTGAGAGCTTTTCCGCTAAGGTCAGGAACACGGCAGGGATGTCCATTATCACCACTGCTATTCAACATAGTACTAGAAGTCCACGCCTCAGCAATCAGACAACAAAAAGATATCAAAACATCCAAATCGGCAAAAAAAAAAAAAAAAGTCAAACCCTCACTCTTTGCAGATGATATGATACTATATGTGGAAACCCCAAAAGACGTCACTCCAAATCTGCTAGAACTTGTACAGGAATTCAGTAAAGTGTCAGGATATAAAACTGATGCACAGAAATCAGTTGCATTGCTTTACACAACAGCAAGATAAAAGGACCAAAATTAAGGAGTCAACCCCTTTTACAACTGCAACAAAAACCACAAGATAATTAGGAATACAACTAAGCAAAGAGGCAAAGTATCTATACTAAGAAAACTCTAAAGTACTTATGAAAGAAACTGAGGAAGACACAAAGAAATGGAAAAAGGTTCCATGCACCTGGATTGGAAAAACAAATATTATGAAAATGTCTTTGCTACCTAAAGAAATTCACACATTTAATGCAATCCCTATCAAAATCCCATGCATTTTTTTTTCAAAGAAATGGAACAAATAATCCTAAAATTTATATGGAAACATAAAAAACCTCGAAGAGCCAAAGCAATATTGAAAAAGAAAGCCAAAGTTGGTGGCATCACAATTCTGGAATTCAAGCTCTGCTACAAAGCTGTCATCATCAAGACAGAATGGTACTGGAACAAAAACTGACACATAGATCAATGGACCAGAAGAGAGAACCCAAAAATACACCCTCAACTCTATGGTCAACTAATCTTCAACAAAGCAGGAAAGAACGTCCAATGTCCAAATGACAGTCTCTTCAACAAATGGTGTTGGGAAAATTGGACAGCCACATGCATTAAAATGAAACTGGACCATTTCCTTACACTACACAGGAAAATAGACTCAAAATGGATGAAGGACGTCAATGTGAGAAAGGAATCCATCAAAATCCTTGAGGAGAATACAGGCAACAACATCTTCAACCTCAACCACAGCAACTTCTTCCTAGAATCATCATCAAAAGGGAGGAAATCGAAGGCAAAAACAAACTATTGGAACTTCATCAAGACCAAAAGCTTCTGCACAGCAAAGGAGACAGTTAACAAAACCAAAAGACAACTGACAGAATGGGAGAAGATATTTGCAAACAACATATCAGATAAAGGGGTAGGGTCCAAAATCTATAAAGAGCTTCAGAAACTCAACACCCAAAGAACAAATAATCCAATCAAGAAATGGCAGAGGACATGAACAGACATTTCTGCAAAGACATCCAGATGGCCAACAGACACATGAAAAATTGCTCCACATCACTCGGCTTCAGGGAAATTCAAATCAAAACCACAATGAGATACCACCTCACATTATTCAGAATGGCTAAGATTAACAAGTCAGGAAATGACAGATGCTGGCGAGGATGCATAGAAAAAGGAACACTCTTACACTTTTGGTGGGAATGTAAGCTGGTGCAACCAACTCTGGAAAACAGCATGGTGGTTTGTCAAAAAGCTGAAAATAGAGCTACCCTATGACCCAGCAATTGCACTACTGGCTATTTACCCTAATGATACAAACGTAGTGATCTGAAGGGCCACGTGTACCTGAATGTTTATAGCAGCAATGTCCACAATAGCCAAACTACGGAAAGGACCTAGATGTCCATCAAAAATGAGTGGATAAAGAAGATGTGGTATATATATATACAGTGGAATACTATGAAGCCATCAAAAGAAATATCTTGCCATTTGCGACGACGTGCATGGAACTAGAGGGAATTATCCTTATCGAAAGAAGTCGACCGGAGAAAGACAACTATCATAGGGTCTCCCTGATATGAGGAAGTGGAGATGCAACGTGGGGGGTTGTGGGATAGGAAACGAATAAATGAAACAAGATGTCACAAAATAAACTGAGGGATGCTGGGGGGAAGGTTGTAGGGAGAGGATGGTGGGGTTATGGACACTGGGGAGGGTATGAGCTATGGTGAGTGCTGTGAAGTGTGTAAGCCTGGTGAATAACAGACCTGTACCCCTGGGGCTAAGAATACATCATAGGTTTATAAGAAAATTAAAAAATTAAAAAAAAATCCAAAGGGAACTTTTCAGGAGCCAATAGTATGTAGTGTCTGAACTTACCTGTACTTCTCCATTTCTTCTTCAGTTACTTTCAGATATTTATTGGCGGCTAACAGCTCATTCTTAGTTGCATGCAATTCATACAGTTTCTCTTCTAGCTTCCTAAGATGGGAGAGATATATACATTGTCCAGTAGCCACGGTAATGAATTTTTGCCATTTATTCTTCTAGCACACCTGATGGCCTATGATGGAATGTCCCCGCTAAAAGCACAGACTGACAACACAACAGGGAAATGAATGAAGGCCCCATTTAGGGTTGAAGAAACATCGAACTTTTGCTGCTGGCCAAGCTCCCTGCAATCAGGGCTGTCTCTTTACTTGTCTACTTTAATTCATTCACCATGTCACCAAATAATATTGCACTCTGTGCCCTCTTGGAATGCATCATTGGTTTGAGATGGTGAAGGCTCATTTCAATTCAAAGTGAAAAGCCAAGCCTGACGAGCTACACTCATTAGGATGAATAGGGGCCCATCATTAGTCTCTGTGGGGAGCCCTGATCCTCAGACCAAGGCTGTGCCCCCACATTCAGCCCAAAGGAACTTCCAGAATATGGCTTCACTGGTATGGAAACTCACTCACACACATCTCTAGGCTTTAGAAGTACAACCGCTGGCCCCTCGTGAAAGATCCTGGTATTGGAAAAGGCCAATCTTAGTGCCGAAAATATGTCCTCAAATAATCCATGTGAACTGTCACATACTCAGGGTGTTATCTCAGTGGAACATAGTTCAGATGTAAATCTGTCAACTCCAGTTACTCTAACTTTATTTAAAAAAAAAAGATTTTATTTATTTATTTGAGAGAGAGAGATCTGAAGTATGCAGAGAGGTAGGCAGAGTGTGTGTGGGGGGGAAGCAGGCTGTCCACTGAGCAGAGAACCCAATGCTGGGCTCCATCCCAGGGGGAACATGAACTCAGCCGAAAGCAGAGGCTCTAACCTACTGAACCACCCAGGCGCCCCAAGTCAACCTTCTTGACCAAAACCAGCTTCATGGATGGTGAAGGCAGCAAACGGTGATGCTTAGAAAGTTTGGTCTGCTGGGCTGCCCTCAACTCTTTTGTTCATGGTGTTCATTCACAAGGTTTCAAGAGGACACTTGTCAAGAATCTCATGCAGAAAGACTTAGGGACAGACAAAAGCTCTAGAAAGAGAAGGACAGGAGCATCTGCTTCTGGTCTCTCAACCATCCTTCAGCAAATGTCTTCTGGAGCGGCAGTCAGTGTGTGGCTAAGGGATATGGTGTAGAAGAGAGAAAGGTGGTCAGGACATTGGGCCTGCCCCAAGAAGGTCCTGAATTATGTAAATTAAAAGTAAGACTCCTTTCTTTGCCTGAATTGTGTTCTAACAGCAGAAATAAAAGTAATGAAATATTATTATTATTAAAATTAATATTATTTAAAAGATTGATTTGAGAGAAGGAAAGAGTGAGGGGAGTGGGTCTTTACCAATGAACAGAACCCAAGTGCCTGTGAGAGAGAGTGGCCCCCACCCCCAATGTGGGAAGGAATAACACAAAGCTGAGTCTCCAGGGTAGACAGGGAACAGTTTTGCTTTTCCACATGAATGAGGGACTCCAACGTCCTTATCTCTCCTGAGAAATAAAAGGACACACTGGACAAGAGAGCAAACTTGTGAGTGAATGCACCCAATTTCTAAAGGGCACATGAAGAAACATGATAATCAGATGGAGAAGAAAGAAGCCTAGGAGAAAGCCAGCCTGGCAGTGGGAGCCAGTTTCCGGAGGACACATCAGTGAATTCTAGAACAGGCGAGTGAATACAAAGTAAATGAACAAGCAACCTTTTGGGGACAGGTTGAAATGCAACAAGCAAAGCTCTCATCCAGTCAGCAAAGATGAGACTTAGTGAAACTGCAGGCTTTGGTTGGGATCCAAGAGACATATACCTAGAAAATCGTGTGGAGGGGCACCAGGATGGCTCAGTAATTATCTGCTTAAAAGTATTTGGTACAGGTCATGATCCCAGGGTCCTGCAATAGAGCCCCACACTGGACTCCCTGTTCGGCGGGAAGCCTGCTTCTCCCTCTCACACTCCCCCTGCTTGAGTTCTCTCGCAGTGTCTCTTTCTGTCAAATAGATAAATAAAATCTCTTAGAAATAAATAAATAAATAAATAAAGAAAGAAAGAAAGAAAGAAAGAAAGAAAGAAAGAGATAGAAAAAAAAAAAAACGAAAATCAGGTGGACAGAAAATACCCTGGCCTTCTAAGGTATTGGGCTTCAGCGAATGATCTCAGTTGTACACCAGATAAAGGGACCCAGTATTGCTGGAGCCCCAGCACACTTTCCACAAAGAAACTTTCCCTGTTTCTGCAGGAAGAGAATTCCATTTTTCTCTCCATGTTCTGGACCCAAGTCTCATACTGAACAAGAAATGGACCTAATGCAGGAGTGGTCAGAGCATGTGATAAGAGTTAAAATGAAAGGGAAATGTAGACTGATCCAGAGGGGATCCATGTATCAAAGTGATTAATGCTGGTACCTTCCCCCTTCTTCCCCAATGAATCACACAATAACATGTGGCAAGTCATTAGAACAGAAAGGAAAATTCAGGTTACACAAATCAAGACAGGAATGGCAGCCCAATTCTACAGAATGCATTTGGCAAAAGTACACAAAGATCCAATTCCCGAAGATCCAAATAGTTGCCATCACGAAAATTCATACAACAATATCTATGACAACACAGCAATAGCTTACTCTTCTGCAGTCAGTTTTCGGTTTTCAGAGAACTCCACCACCATATCCAATTTTTTCTTTAGCAGTTTCAATTCTGCTTCTTTATAACTCAGGGCATTACACTGGTCTTCCAGGAATGTTTTCCTTTCTGTAAAGGATGAGTTTAATTTTCTATGTTTGTGCCATGACCTGAGAACTTGGTTTCAATGGGGAAAGGAGAAGGGCAACGCTGTGAAGGCAGAAAGGCATTCTCTCCCTGCCCGATGCAAACTCATTGCCACCATATGGAGATTTCATCCCCCCAAACAAGGTACCTTTCAGTTCTTGGTTTTTTGATGTCAAGGCTCTCAAATCTTGATCCGCCAGTGCATCTTGGGCCTTTAAGACAGATTTGAGAAAAGACATATGTGGGCACCTAACAGGACAGGATCATGGAGGGCAACAAAGAAAGCCCTTGAGGCATAAATGGAATAAGGGGCAAGTAAAGAAACTAGTTCATGTCAAAAAACGCACAAATGGCTTTCTTAGAGGAACTGATATAAAATAATATTCTACTACACATATTGGGCTTGCTATCATCCTTCACTGCTCACATATTTTGTGGGATTTTCTATGTAACTTGGAGGGCAGCACTGAATGATGTGATGATTACCAAGCTGTGAAATAAACCATACTTCCTAGGCCTTGAAATTGCAAATCTCATCGGGGTGGTCCTAAGTGAAATCACAGTTCACGGTTCAGTAGAGGTTTCTGTTCCCAGATGCCCACGCTCTACTGCGCAAACAGCACAGGAGTACACTGCACTCACCTCACCCAAATAAACCAAAAGCCTCCCAAGCCACATTATAGTACAACTAACACCTAACTTTTACCACATCCACATTCTTAATATTCTTTTCTCTCTGAGCTTGTAAGAGAGCCTGTTTACAATGAAGGGAGTCCTTCAAATTTTCATTAATCTCTTCCACCTTTTTGATGTTCTCCTTCAAGAAAACATATTGAATGAGTAACAGTGATTCATTCCTTGGGGCACCTGGGTTGCACCTGGGTGGCCCAGTCTGTGGAGTGTCTGACTCCTGCTTTCGTTTGCCTCAAGTCCTGATCTCAGGGTCATGGGATTGATCCCCGCATCAGGCGAAACACTCGGCACGGTGTCAGCTTGGCATTCTCTCTCTGTCTCCTTCAGACCCCCTCGCCTCACTCTTTCCTTCTCTCAAATCAATCTTTGAAATAATAATAATTTTAATAATAATAATAATATTTTATTACTTTTATTTCTGCTGTTAGAACACAATTCAGGCAAAGAAAGGAGTCTTACTTTTAATTTACGTACTCCAGCAAGGGAATGCTTATGTTCTCTCTTTGTTTCCGCTTGCTTCTTTGCTTCCCTGGCCTACAAAAAATATGAAAAAGAATCAGAAGTCCAAAATAGCATGTTAAAGAAACCTATATCTGTGCCTCTCCTTTTGTGACAAAGAAAGAGGCAGTACTCTACATTTGTGAAGCTTCTCTTACTCAAGGACCATTTCTGGGTTGCATGATATAGATCGATAGAATGAACTACCAGAGGGTAAGTAACCAATATGAAATCACAAAAAAATATTTGAAAGGGTACACATACCTTCTCCTCCCAACTCGCTATGTTTTTTTCAAGATCCCTGTTTTCGTTTTTAAGGTTATTAATCTTCATCTTGATTTGGTCTAAAGTAACTGAAAGGAGAAAAAAGAATTTTAAGATAATTAGCAAAAACAGCGACATTGAATAATCCCAATATATTAGCACCAGAGTACATTCTCTGACACTTGGGTGTCACTAACTTGCTAGCATTCCCATTGTGCCTGAAGGAAGCATGTTGTAGCAGTATTTGAAACCTAAGACATTCTATATCAGTGAGATTCCTACTTAAAATGTTTTTCAAACATAAAAAAAGAAACAATCGAAAGCTTTCTCATTTTTCTCCCACCTGTAAGCACCATTCTTGGAAAATTCAAACCTTGCATATGCTAATGTCATCGCCAGAGATGTGACCAAAAAATCAAGCATCCTAGCAACTAACATCTCTCTCCTCCAGTGATTCAGATACAAAAGCAGGTTCCTGCAAACAACACATAATGAGCAAAACTATACATTGTTTCTGCTCAGTGGATCGTCTACTTCCAGGTCCTACTTGGAATTCCACACAAGGAAAGCTCAAGATGTCAGGTGAGTGACAACTCACAGGCCTTCAGAAACTTTCTGCTGCTCCCAGATCGCCTTTCATGGACCCCAGGCTGGGGGCTCTGGAGGACCAGTTCTCTGCTATAATCACATTTGGGTACAATCTCCACGTTACAGAGAGTCTTTGGAGGCCCTGGATAATGCACAAGCCTGAGAAGACAAGCTTTTTTCATCACAACAGGAGAATGTTACCCTGCACCCTTAAAGGGAAACAACACTCATGAGGAGACTGATGGCAGCTGCATAACACTTGTAAGGTCTAGAACACAGACTCCTCTAAGAGCCACTTAATTTTCTCATCTTGGGGCACCTGGGTGGCTCAGTTGGTTAAGGGTCTGCCTTCTGCTGGGATCAGGATCCTGGGTCCTGGGATCACATCCCACATCCAACTCTCTGCTCAGCAAGGACCTGCTTCTCCCTCTCTGTCTGCCTCCCACTCTGCCAGCTTGTGCTCTCTCTCTATATATATATCTACTGAATAAACAGAATCTCTTAAAAAATAATTCTCTCATCTTGCCTCAAAGTGCAAACTTCTCTTCTCCTGACCCACCGTGAGCGCTCTCCTGCTCTGAGACCTCTCTTCTCACCAGAACCACTTCCACACTCACAACAACGAACAACGACATTCAATGGTTTCCTAAGTGCCAGGTGGCCACCCAGGCCGTCAACAGCCAGCACCATGGAATCACCACAATCCATGATCCCCACACACTATACATTATCCCCGCTGGCACAGGCTTTATTCCATTCATTCTCCCCTGGCAGGCAACGACCCCTCCACTTCAGACTTAAAACCACAGTTTACTTCTCTCCTGTAACACACGCTCTGCATGGCAATATCTGCCTTCTTCCCTATGTGTAGCCATTTTGCTAGACTCAGAGAGTTTTCTCCTTTTGACATTTCACCAAGAGCCAGCTCATGGTGAAGTACTCACTCCAGACCTCACGCTGTCATCATCACTTGCCTCCTAAACATGTCTCTGCAAAATTACACCTTGTATTCTCCCTAGTCCCACGAAGAGTTCCTTCTCCTGGTCTCTTAGAGATGGCAACTCCCTCCACACTGTCACTTAGACTCCACATGGGGAAGAGAAGCATTTTCAAGTCTTAAGTCAGTGAGACATCAGAAGTCACCATATTTATCCCTCATCAAATTAAAAACACATCAAATACGGGTACTGAGAATTTTTGGCAAAGAAAACTGAAGCCCCAAATCTTACCTTCGTATTGTCGAGGCTTTATCTAAGAGAGGAAGAAACAAAGATAAGCTCGATGACAAGACATATTATGAGTAATAATCTATAGTACAGATATTACCACAATTATAATCCAAAGATATTACAACAATCACTTTGCTTAGCAGCATGAATTCACAGGATTAAAAAGGAAGATAAAATTAGAATTTTTCATGAAGTCATCGTTGTTTACAATCAATTTATGATAAAGAGCACAAGTTGTGTTTAACTTATTTTTGCCCCCAAATTCTATTCACATAGGAGTCAATGAATGTTCAACCTCTTCAATTTTGACAAGGGATCATGCAGACATTGAAAAGACATCCTTTAATTCATTATTTCCCTAGCTATTTTTTATGTTAGTCACCACACAGTCTGTCATTAGTTTTTGTTTTCTTGGTTTTTTTAAATTTATTTTTTATTTATTTTCAGCCTAACAGTATTCTTTGTTTTTGTACCACACCCAGTGCTCCATGCAATCCATGCCCTCTCTAATACCACCACCCCAACTTCCCAACCCCAAGACTTAAAACCCCTCAGATTGTTTTTCAGAGTCCATAATCTCTCATAGTTCACCTCCCCTTCCAATTTACCCCAACTCCCTTCTCCTAACTCCCCATGTCCACCATGCTCCACCAATAAGTGAAACCATATGATAACTGACTCTGTTTGTTGCCTTATTTCACTCAGCATAATCTCCTCCAGTCCCATCCATGTTGCTAAAAAACCTGGGTATTCGGGGGTGCCTGGGTGGCTCAGTGGGTTAAGCCGCTGCCTTCGGCTCAGGTCATGATCTCAGGGTCCTGGGATCAAGTCCCGCATAGGGCTCTCTGCTCGGCAGGGAGCCTGCTTCCTCCTCTTTCTCTCTGCCTGCCTCTCTGCCTATTTGTGATCTCTCTCTGTCAAATAAATAAATAATAAAAATCTTTAAAAAATTAAAAAAAAAAAGCTGGGTATTCGTCCGTTCTGATGGAGGCATAATACTCCATAGTGTATATGGACCACATCTTCCTTATCCATTCGTCCGTTGAAGGGCATCTTGGTTCTTTCCACAGTTTGGCAACTGTGGCCATTGCTGCTATAAACACTGGGGTACAGATGGCCCTTCTTATCACTACATCTGTATCTTTGGGGTAAATATCCAGTAGTGCAATGGCAGGTCATAGAGAAGCTCTATATTTAATTTCTTAAGGAATGTCCACACTGTTCTCTAATGAGGCTGCACCAACTTGCATTCCCACCAACAATGGAAGAGGATTCCCCTTTCTCCACATCCCCTCCAACACATATTGTTTCCCGTTTGGTTAATTTTGGCCATATCTCAATGTAGTTTGAATTTGACTCTCCCTGAGGGCTAGTGATGATGAACATTTTTTCATGTGTCTGATAGCCATTTGTATGACTTCATTGTAGAAGTGTATGTTCATACCTAGTGCCCATTTTTTGATATGTTTATTTATTTGGTGTGTGTTGAGTTTGAGGTGCTCTTTGTAGATCCTGGATATCAACCTTTTGTCTGTACTGTCATTTGCAAATATCTTCTCCAATTCCGTGTGTTGTCTCTGTGTTTTATTGACTGCTTCCTTTGCTCTGCAGAAGCTTTTGATTTTGCTGATGTCCCAAGTTTATTTTGGCTTTTGTTTCCTTTGCCTTTGGGGACATATCTTGAAAGGAGTTGCTGTGGCTGATATCAAAGAGATTACTGCCTATGTTCTCTTCTAGGATTCAGATGGACTCCTGTCTCACGTTGAGGTCATTTATCCATTTTGAGTTTATATTTGTGTATGGTATAAGAGAATGGTCGAGTTTCATTCTTCTACATATAGCTGCCCAGTTTTCCCAGCACCATTTATGGAAGAGACTGTTTTTTTTTCCACCGTATATTTTTTCCTGCTTTGTCAAAGATTATTTGCCCATAGAGTTGAGGGTCAATATCGGGGCTCTCTACTCTGTTCCACTGGTCTATGTGTCTGTTTGTATGCCAGTACCATGCTGTCTTGGTGATCAGAGCTTTGTAGTAAAGCTTGAAATCAGGTAACGTGATGCCCCGCATTTTATTTTTGTTTTTCAACATTTCCTTAGCGATTCAGGGTCTCTTCTGATTCCATAGAAATTTTTGGATAATTTGCTCCAGGTATTTGAAGAATACTGGTGAAATTTTGATTGGAATGGCATTAAAAGTATAGATTGCTCTAGGCAGTATAGACATTTTAACAATGTTTATTCTTCTGATCCTAGAGCATGGCATGGTCTTCCATCTTTGTGTGTCTTCTTCAATTTCTTTCTTGAGTGTTCTGTAGTTCTCGAGTACAGATCCTTTACCTCTTTGATTAGGTTTATTCCCAGGTATCTTATGGTTCTTGGTGATATTGTAGATAGAATCAGTTCTCTAATTTCCCTTTCTGTATTTTCATTGTTAGTGTATAAGAAATCCACTGATTTCTGTACATTGACTTTGTATCCTGCCACATTAATGAATGGCTGTGTGAGTTCTAGTAGTTTGGGGGTGGGGTCTTTTGGGTTTTCCATATAAAGAATCATGTCATCCGCAAAGAGAGAGAGAGTTTTACTTCTTCATTGCCAAATTGGATAACTTTTATTTCTCTTTGTTGTCTGATTACTGTTGCTAGGACTTCTAATACTATGTTGAACAAGAGTGGTGAGATTGGGCAACCTTGTCGTGTTCCTGATCTCAACGGGAAGGCTGCAAGCTTTTTCCCATTGAGGATGATATTTGCTGTGGGTCTTTCATAGATAGATTTGATGAAGTTCAGGAATGTTCCCTCTATCCCTATACTTTGAAGCGTTTTAATGCATCGGATGCTAGATTTTGTCAAATGCTTTTTCTGCATCGATTGAGAGGACCATGTGGTTCTTCTCTCTTCTCATACTAATTTGTTCTATCACATTGATTGATTTGCAAATGTTGAATCATCCTTGTAGCTAAGGGATGAATCCCACCTGGTCATAGTGGATAATCTTTTTAGTAAGCTGTTGGATCCTGTTTGCTAAGATCTTGCTGAGAATCTTAGCATCCATATTCCTCAGTGATATTGATCTGAAATTCTCCTTTTTGGTAGCGTCTTTGCCTGGTTTGGGAATCAGGGGAATGCTGGCTTCATGGAAAGAATCTGGAAGTTTTCCTTCTGCTTCAATTGTTTGAAACAGTTTCAGGAGAATAGGTGTTATTTCTTCTTGGAAAGTTTGGTAAAATTCCCCTGGGAATCCGTCAGGACCTGGACTCTTGTTTTTGGGAGATTTTTGATCACTGCTCCAATCTCATTACTAGACATTGGTCTATTCCGGTTGTTGAATTCTTCCTGGTTCAATTTTGGGAGTTTATAGTTTTCTAGGAATGCATCCATTTCATCTAGGTTGCTAAGCTTATTGGCATATAAACTGTTGATAATAACTTCTGATGATTGTTTCTACTGCCTTGGTGTTTATTGTGATCTCTCCCTTTTCATTCATAATTTTATGAATTTCGCCTTTCTCTCTTTTCTTTTGGGTTAGTGTGACCAATGGTTTATCGATCTTATTGATTCTTCCAAAAACCAGCTTCTAGTTTCATTGATACATTCTACTGTATCTCTGGTTTCTACCTCATTGATCTCAGCTCTAATCTTGATGATTTCCGTTCTTATGTGTGGAGTTGGTTTGATTTGTTGTTGATTCTTCAGTTCTTTAAGGTGTAGAGACAGCTGCTGTGTTCTGGAATTTTCAATTTTTTTGATGGAGACTTGGGTGGCTATGTATTTCCCCCTTAGGGCCACCTTTGCTGTATCCCATAGGTTTGGGACCGAAGTGTCTTCATTCTCATTCGTTTCCATGAATTGTTTCAGTTCTTCTTTGATCTCCTGGTTGATCCAAGCATTCTTAAGCAGGGTGGTCTTTAGCTTCCAGTTATTTGAGTTCCTTCGGAACTTTTCCTTGTGATTGAGCTCCAGTTTCAATGCATTGTGATCTGAGAATATGCAGGGAATCATCTAAGTCTTTTGGTATCAGTTGAGTCCTGATTTGTGACCCAGTATGTGTTTTATTCTTGAGAAGGTTCCACGTGCACTTGAGGAGAATGAGTATTCTGTTGTTTTAGGGTGGAATGTTCTGTATATATCTATGAGGTCCATCTGGTCCAATGTGTCATTCAATGCTCTTGTTTCTTTATTGATTTTCTGTTTCGATGATCTGTCTATTTCTGAGAGAGGCGGGTTAAGATCTCCTACTATTAATGTATTCATATCAATATGACTCTTTATCTTGATTAACAGTTTTCTTGTGTAATTGGCTGCTCCCATATTGGGGGCATAGATATTTACAATTGTTAGATCATCTTGGTGGTTAGTTCCTTTAAGGATTATGTAGTGTCCTTATGTATCTCTGACTACAGTCTTTAGCTTAAAATCTCATTTATCTGATATGAGAATTGCTACCCATCCTTCTTTTGAGGCCCATTGGCATGAAAGATGCTTCTCCATCCCTTCACTTTCAGACTGGGTGCATCTTTAGGTTCAAAATGGGTCTCTGGTAGACAACATATGGATGGGTCCTATCGTTTTATCTAATCTGCAACCCTTTGCCATTTTATTGGAGCATTTAGGCCATTTTCATTGAGAGTGATATTGATAGATATGTTTTCATTGACATCGTGCTACCTTTTAAGGCTTTCTTCCTGTAGATTGTCTCTATATTTCTGTTCAATACTATTCTTAGGAATTTTCCTCTTTTATAGAACTCCCCCCTTAAGATTTCCTGCAGCGTTGGCTTGGTGGTTGCATAATCTTTTAAGCCTTGCCGGTTTTGAAATCTCTTTATCTCTCCATCCATTTTGAATGTCAGTGTTGCTGGATAAAGTATTCTTGGCTGCATATTATTCTCATTTAGTGCCCTGAATATCTTGCCAGCCCTTTATGGCTTGCCAGGTCTCTGTGGACAGGTCTAATACTATTCTCATGGGCTTTCCTCTGTAAGTAAGGAGCCTCTTAGTGCTAGCGGCATTCAAGAGATTATACCTACAATTATGATTCCTCAATTTGACTATCAGGTGTCTTGATGTTTTTCTGGAATCTATAATCTTGGGTAGAGAACATTTGGCCTCTAGTACATGAATGCTGGTTCCATTCACTAGATTGGGAAATTTTCATGAAGGACTTGTTCCACTATATCTTCTAGACTTCTTTCTTTCTCCTCCCCTTCAGGAATTCCAATTATTCTGACGTTGGAACGTTTCATGGCATCATTTATTTCCCTGATTCTGTTTTTGTGGTTTCTATTCTGTTTGTTCCAGGCTTCCTCTTGATATTTCTCTCTATCTGTTTGTTTTCCAGATCACTAATTCTATCTTCTGTCTCAGTTACCCTAGGTTTTAGAAAATTTAGATTAGATTGGAACTCACTGAGAGCATTGTGAACATCAGCCCTGGTAACTTTTAACTCTGCCCTAACATTGTGACCATCCTGTCTGGTCCCTTTCAGCACGGCCCTAATCAATTCCGTTTGGTCATCCATGGCTTTCTCCAACCTATCTATTGCCTGGATAAATGTTAACCTGAATTCTCTTTTCGACATATTGTCTATGTTGATAGCCCTTAGCTCTGTTGTGGAAGGTCCATCCTCTGTATTTTTCTCTGTTGGGATTCCTCCTCCTAGTAATTTTGGTGAGAGATGACTGAACAGACGTAGCTGGGTATATCGACCGTGGTGCAGTCAGGGTGCACTCTGTAACACTTCTGAGCAATCAGGATTCCCCACCAAAATGAGAGAAAAAAGACAAGACAAAGAAAAAAATAGGAGATAGAGAGAGACAGGAAAGAAAGGGAAGATGAAAGAGAAGGTTCAGCCCAAATGCGCCCCAAGGAAAGATTTATGAGGTATACAAACAAAAGACAAAAAAAAAGACTGATAAAAGTATATAACAAGAGAAAAATATGTAAATATATGCAAATACAGGAATAACCTTGTTGAAAAGAACCCCAAGTGTAAGATTTATATACTATCAGGACAAACACAAAAACACAGAAACACTGGTGGAAGAAAAAAATGGGAGAGTGGTTATAAATTCTCTGTGTGGGCAAGGAAGGTTGTTTTGATCCTTGCTGGATGTAATTGATATCTTTGTTAAAGGATTCAACTTTCCTAGGATAAAGGGATTAAAAATGGTTTACCTCTAGGGGTAGTATTGATTGGGGAATGGGGATTTCTTTGAAGATGAACTCTATATGAATATTAGAAAATAAAAATAAAAAAGGAATAAACTCAGCTAAACTAAAAATTTTAAAAATTCAAAAAATAGAAGTGCAAAAGAGAAACACAGGTGTATGCAACAAAAATTTAGGTTGGAAATTTATTATGGAATTTCATGTGCTGGACAGCTCTCTGTGATGGTAAATCGGTTAAACAATTATTTATATACAAAAAATGAGCCAGAATAGTGGGAACAAATTAAAAATAAAAGTTGTCCTACGAAGTAGTGGTGGTGGTTCTCTTGTAGTCTTTTTTTTTTTTTTTTCCTTTCCTGGTTGGTTTTCTTGAGGAGGTGCCTGCCACGTTGGTTTTCAGTCAGTAATATTCCCTGAGTTAAGTCCTCCAGTCCCCCTCTAGGGGGTGGGCTCTGAGGAAACCGGTTTTTTCAGGCTTTTGTTCTCTGGAGCTTTTTATGTTTCTTCACCTTTTACCCCCCTCTCGTCTTAACCTCTTTTGAATGGTTTTTGTAGGTTTAGAGGAAAGCAAACTGTACCCTGACCTCCCTCTCAGAGAGAAGCCTCAGTCTGTTCTGTGGGTGTTGCAGAACACATATAAACTTCCCCTTGGCTGCTGGCAGAGTAGGTTCTGAGTCACGGTTCCTGGGGACGCAGGATCTTCTGCTTGTACCCAAAAGCATGGCAGCGGCGTCTGTCTGGGATCTCCAGACCGCCAGAGAGGTCCTAAGCATGGATCGCACACTGAGATTTTCCTGCTTGTCCAGGCTGGGAGTGCCTAGTATTTCTATGTCTAAGAGCACCTGGCTTGCATGCACCTCTTTTGGGGGAGGCTGTGGGTCGCTTGCACGTCTCAGGCTCTGAGAACGGGTGCAGGTCCAAAAGCACCAGGCTGGGCCTTCTCGTACCTCTCTCCTGGGAGAGTTTGGGGTGCCTTTGTTAGGCTCTGAAACAATGGCGCATATCAAAGAGCGCTGAGTGGGCCTTTGTACCTCTCTCAGGGGAGGATGAGGGACATGCACATTAGAGGCTCTGTAGCAGGGCTCACACATTCTGCCATCCTGTGTGGCTCCCATCCCCTTAAAGGAGCCAGAACCCACGCAATCTCGGGTTTGCTGGCGGCTCTGGGACCAAGATCTGGTTTCTTTGTCACACTCTCTCTGGCTCAGAGGCAGGGGAGGCTGTCCTGGGACCGAGGACTTAAGCCCCTGTCCCTAGCTGCCCCAATTCCAACAATTTACCCCCCACGTTCCTTTGCTCTTTTGGAGTGCTTTCAACCAGTCTCCAAGTTAATGCTGGTTCCCAGACACTGAGCACGCTCGCTTGTATTAGGGTATTACTTTCCAACTGGTCAGCTCTGGTGGCTCCCTCCCCCTTTTGTTTATCTTGCAATATCAGTCCGCCTTTCCCACTCCGCTTTACCTGCCCATTGGTGTCTTCTGCCCCTGTTGAGATCCAGATGTGTAAAATTCTGATCTCATGCTGATTTCATAGGTGATCAGAGTTCTTTGGTAGGTAATCAGCTCGCTTTAGAGTACAGGTTGAAAAGGTGCCTCTTCCTACTTTCCCGCACCATCTTGTCCCTTCTGTCATTACTTTTTGATGTAGTGTTCCAGGATACACTGTTTGTGTATAACACCCAGTGCTCCATGAAATAGGTAACCTCCTTATTACCCATCACCAGGCTCCTCATACCAATCTCCTCTAAAACCCTCAGTTTGCTTCCCAGAGTCCATAGTCTCTCATGGTTCATCTCCCCCTCTGACTCTTCCCCCCCGATTCATTTTTCCCTTCCTTCTCCAAATATTCCCTATGCTATTCCTTATGTTCTACAAATAAGTGAAACCAAAGGATAATTGACTTTCTCCACTTGACTTTTTTCACTTAGTATATTTCCCTCACATTTTTGCAAGATAGTATCTGCACTGAAGTACAGAATTTGGCACTATTTTAAAATACTGAAAGAAAGAAAATGGAAGGAAGGAGGAAAGAATGCAGGCAGGCAGGCAAGGGAGCAAAGGCTGTGTCAAGGATATGGAACCTCTTTCCTTCTCTACAAAGCTATCTTGAAACCTTACAAAGAGTTGGCTGTTTGCTGAATTCACACACAGTTATGACATATCAGGTGCTATGCAGTTTCCCAGACTGTTTAAATGCAGTGTCATCAAAAAGAAGTAAAAGCCATCAGATGAGATAAAGAGTGGCCCATTATGAGATGAAGCATAAGCCATGACAGAAATGACAGCTGATGGTTCCAAAAAGGGAAATGAGGCAATTCAGATTTGAGTCACCCTCATGTTATTATAGCTCAACAACATCTAGGCAAGACCTCACTTTGACACCATTAACATATTTCCTGTTTTAAAAGGTTTACAGAATGATGAGAGGCTGGGGCCAACCTGCAAATCTTGCCAGGATATTGGAATATCACCATGCTATCAATAAACCAGTCATAGTATGTTGTTGGGGAGAGTGCATCAGGGGAGGGAAATCAGAAACCCATGGTTATTCCTTTGATTTCACATATTGATAAGGAACCTCTGAGCTCCTGTGGCCTATGTCACCAGCCCCATGGGCAGGGGAAGTGGAAGGGTCGATGGCTACACCAAATATATAATATTTTTCTTTTCTCTTTGAAGGGAAGTTTTCTCCATTGTGAGGGAGAGGGGGAATAGTCCCACGGAGAAAGAAACTCAAAAGAGTTCTTTCTTCTTACAAAGGTCTGCCCTCAAATGAAACTATGTCTCCAGAGTCTAAATGGGGGTTTCCCAAAGACTCAGCCACAGAGGTGAGGGAAATCCTCAACTCCAGTGCCATCTCCTCCCTGTCTCACCGGTGAGGACCTCAGTCTAACTCCGAGCCAGAGAAGCAGAAAACCTCACCCTAACTCCCACTTACCTCCCTTCCTTCAGCAGGACACAGTATCTAGCTTTCAACACAACCCTTCAAGGCATGCTGCAGGTAAAAACCATGACAGCAAGCACGAGAATCACACTTCCTGTGGCAGAAGTGATGGGGAGAGCAGGCTGGACTTTCAAGTCTCTTTGATGTAAGATACTGGGTCTAAGGGAAAAGTGCACAAGAGGAAGAAGAGATGGTAAATGTGGGCAGAGATAGGAAACTCTAAGATTGTAACATGTTGTCTAGAAAGACAACAACACCATTATAAAAATCAAGAGTGCTTGCGCTGGCTTCATGAAGAGACTCAAAATAAACCAGAGGAAAGAATCATTGACAGGAAAGAAACTTCCAAAAGAGAAACACAAAGACAAAAATTACACAGACAACACAGAAAACCCAAGACTGATAGGTCATTACAAAATGTGTAACACACACATAACAGGAATACCTATTCCTATAGGAGAGTGGACGGAGAGCTATTTGAAGGAATAATGACAGAGGATTGTCTGAAATTAATGGAGTTACCTAATCAAGATCCAGGAAAATCAAAACATTGAAAGAAGGATAAATACCAAAACACACACACACACAAACAATGAACCAAAACCACTAATGTGTCCTAAACTAGAATATTCAGCTACTGATCATTAAAGACAAAAAAATTGTTCTGGAAATATGGAGCAGGGATTGGGAGTGGGTGTGGGAAGGGGAGAGGTGAGCAGTAACACCTTACTTCAGAAAAAAGGATAAGAACGACATCACACTTCTTTTCAGAAACCATGCCATAAAGAAGGATGAAGTGTTTATACTGTTTAAAGGAACATCGAGATAGAAATCTGTGGCCAGTGAAATGGTCCTTCAACACACACCGCACAGTAAGGAAACCCGTCAGGAATAATGGCGGGCATTATTTCAATGATGAAGGAGTCAATTCTCCAAAAAGACACAACAATTTCTAATGCGTATGGATCAACAACAGAGTGTCAGAACACATGAAACAGAAACTGAAAATACTGCTGGTGGGAACAGATGAATCCATTCCTATAGCTGGAGAATTCAAAATTCTCTTATCCCTCATTGACAGACCCAGAGATGCAGAATATCCATGAGAACACAGGTGAACGGATCAGCATCACCCATCCACCCCATCCACTACACATTGGCAGAATACTTCATTCAACAATGAGGTATAGACATTCTGCTCGGGCTGACATGAAACAGTCACTAAGAGAGCCAAAATTCGGGGCCATACAACACATGTGAACCACCAAAGGAATTGAAATCACCGGAACTATGCTCTCAGACCCCAGTTGACTGAAACTAGAGATCGAGAACAGAAAGATAGCTGGAGAAATGACCAGAGAGAGATTCAACAGCCCACTTCTAAAGAAGACATGGGTGGAAGGGCAGGTGGGTTGAGGGACGGGTGAAGGAGGTGAAGGGAAAGAAGAGTGCACTTCTTCTGCTGAGCACTGAGAAATGTACAGAATTGCGGAGTCATGTTGTACACCTGAAACTCACATTACACTGTTTGCTAATTATGCTTGAACTTAAAAAAAAAAAGAACATATGGATCAAGAAGGCACTTCAATAGAAATTTAAAACTACATCAATCTAGGTGATAATCAAAATTGACATATTAGAGGGAAATTTGTAGTACTGCATATACATAAAAATGTCCAGGGGCTCTAACATTTTTTGCTTATTTATGAATGAAAGTACAGAAGGTACATTAATATACTTACAGCGAGGATAGTTCTCCAGAGGTATATGAGAAAGGCACAAGTTCCCAAGAAGGCAGTTAAAATGAGAAGCTTCCACAGAACTTCAGTCCCATGAGGGCCAAGACAGAAATGATCAGGCAAGGAAAGGACAAGCTGAAATACCATTTGAGACAATGAGGAATCTCAAAGACTTTTACTGTGTATCTGTCACAAAAAATCAACTTTACAAACCCTCAGTCAGCCTCCAGGAGGTGAGCATACCTCTTAACTAGCTCCTCCTGGAGGAGAAGGAGCACAGAGGCATTTCCAAGGAGCTGGGGCAAACTTTTGGCAGTGATGAGTGTGTTGACCAACTTACCATGATGATGGCTTCCTTGTTGCTTCCCTATGTCTAATATCAACAAAAAGTATTCTTTGAAAAGATGTTGTGATCATATATACATTATGACACACTAAAGCTGCAGGCAAAATCTAATAGACAAATCTTAAGAGATTTTATTTTATCTACAAGCACATTGCAACTGTTTTTTCTATAGCTAACAGAACTTGATATTTATAAGCCAACATAAAATAAACAAGGTAAGTCAATGTAAACTTAGAATAGGTAAGGAGTGACTTCTACTGTATATCCATGGAGGACCTGGAAAAACTCCTTTGGACCATTTCCAAAACTACACCCAAAATTTAAGGGCGAATGAGGGAAAGCATGAATAGAATTTGTACTAGAGGTACAAATGAGCACATTATATGGACACATGTTTATAGATCAGGACATAAGTGAGAGAGACAGGAGGCTGCTCGTTAATACGATATGTGATTATTGCCCAATAAAAATAAATCAGAGTTACTGATTAGTTTCTGAAAACATTGATGTTTTCTTTCAATGCTCACTCTGATTCTGAATCACAAACCCAGATGTCAGATTTCTGAAGTACATAATCAGGTGAGCATGTATGTTCTAAGCATATCTGTGAGGGTTAGTATCTCCAAAAAGCCAATGGAAGCAATTCATGTTCCTATTTCTTGGTACTGTAAGTAAATCATGCAAGAGCAACTTAAAATTTATCTTTCTAAACAGGGAAAATATTAACGAATGTATTTATTTATTTTAAAGAGAGATGGGAGAAAGGCATAGGGAGACTGAGTAGCTGAGTGGCAGCTGAGCAGGGAGCCCAACCAGGGCTCAATCCCAGCACCCTGGGATCATGACCCAAGCCTAAGGCAGACACTTAACTGCCTGAACCACCCAGGTGCCTGTGAATTCTAATACAAAATTCCTGGATACAAACACCGAGGCTAGGAACACATCATTTTACAAAAACTACACTTAGAAGTATTTCAGGAGAAAAGACACTAACAATGCAATTCATACTAATTCACACCAAGCTTGAATTTTGTGCAAACACACCTCTCTAGAAAGGAGCTCCTGAAATCTAAAACATTTTCCTCTTCAGCCCTCACAGCTGAGGTCAGGAAAATGTGTGCTGGTGGGAAACGTACACTGCCTTTAATAGCCGCTGTCTGGAAGAGAGCAGTAGCTGTCAGCACAATGGTTGGTCATGGGGATCAAATGCACAAAAGACAGAGGCTGTCTTGTCAGGAATGTAAAACACGCCCAGCTGTGGGCACACAGTACATCTGGCAGCTGTCTGGATGCTGATACCAGTAGCTGAGTCTTAACTAGAGGACAGCCAGTGGGTCCAAAAACTCTAGGTTCTCCGACAGTGGCCATGAGCAGGTGGAGGTGGGAAATGCAACACCAGTTCATTTAGGCAAGAGTTCAGAGATGAGGAAGGGTGAGAAAGGTGAACTGATCCATGAGATGCAGCCCAGGTAGAGGGGAATGATTCCAATCCAGACGACCAAGAAATTCCCTCTTCTGAAGACTCAAATGAAACAGAATGGGGTCTACTTTGACTAGAGGTCTTCATGTGGGATGGGTCTGCCTCAATACAAGCATCCTTCTTGACTATTAACACTTCCGGATTGCTCTTTCATAATGTGGTGCAAGCGGATCTAAAGTAGTCTACTTAATTCCAGGGGTGTTCCCTAACTGTTGGCTGACTCTATCTCTTTCTTCTGGGGTATAGGGTTTACTTTTTCATGACAGAGTGAAATATTCATGCTGGGAACCATGTATTTCTTTATATTTGGACAATCCTAAGGACATCCAGAACTTTCTTATTTTGGGAAAATCAACACACTGCACATACTTGGTCAAAGAAAGGACAACAACTCATTCACTTCCTGATCACATCACTCCTAGTGATTTTCCTGTGACATATATCCCAGCAGGTTGTGGTCTATTAGTGTCTTCTGGGATTCTCAGGTCTCCATGGACCTGGTGGGACACACAGTCCCTGGGGACAGCCTCAAACCAAGAAGCAGAGCAAAAAGGATATTTCACTTCTTAACACTCTAGTCCCAACCCCAATGCTTAAGATACCCAGGGATGTCAAACTCTACAAATATAAACAATGCACTGACACAAAAACAAACTAAACAGAAGCTGTACCCTGAATTTACCAGGCTTGCAGTAGGATCTTCACCAGGATTCCAGGGGACAATCTAGCACCCCTAGCTCCTACTAAATTAGAGTTCCTGACATTTTTGAAGACAATTTTAAAGAGATATAATGTACATATCACACAAGCCCCCTATTTAGGACAAAGAGCTCAATGGCTTTTCCTATCTTCACAAATCCTTCCTCCCGACACTATAAACCTGGTGCCTTCAGGTTTCCATCCTACCAAAGCTGTGCTTCTTGGACCCAGCAGCACAGACAGGACCCAAAACATGAGGGAAATGGCTGTGGCCTCAACACCTTCAGGTTGACCCTGAAACGTGCCCTGTGGTGCCCAGTCATCAGGAAGAACTCTCGTTCTTCTGAGGTTACCATCAAGAACCCCATGAAAAAGCTGTGATTAAATAACCCTGTCGGAAGGAAGAAACCACTAGCAGCTTATGGGCACCCAAAAAGCTCAGTCAGATATGTGACCAAGTCTTGGTTTGGATCAAGTCATGATCTCATGGTTTTGAGGTTGAGGCCCACTTTGGGCTCTGTGCTCACTGCACAGCTGGTTTGGGATTTTCTCTTTCCCACCCTCTCTGCCCCTTACACATCAGCCCTTTTTCTCTATTCCTCAAATAATTCATATCAGAAGAAGGAGAAGAAGAAGAAGAAGAAGAAGAAGAAGAAGAAGAAGAAGAAGAAGAAGAAGGAGAAGGAGAAGGAGAAGGAGAAGGAGAAGGAGAAGGAGAAGGAGAAGGAGAAGGAGAAGGAGAAGGAGAAGAAGGAGAAGAAGGAAGACATGAGTGAAGTGTCACATTTACTCACATTTGGGTTTGGGGAACTGGGACAGTGGAGCAAGAGAAGCCAGAAGAGTAGCCTTTGAACCATCATGTCCTGGTCCTTTTAAGGGGCACTGTGGGCCCAGGGAGGAATTGGAGATGGTTGGGGGGCAGGGAAGGGTGGGGTGGGGTGTTCAAAAGGGGTGGGGAGGGGCAGGGTGGTAATTAGGGAGGGGAATAGGGAAGAAATAGAGGGTAGGATGGGGAAGGTTTTGGTCAGGAGGAGGGGTCAGGGACAGTGTCAGGGGATGTCAGGGTCAGATTAAGTACTCAAGGGGAAGTAGCACAGTTCAGAAAAGTTAGGAGGTCAGCAGGTTAGTAAAGGACAAGGTCAGCAGGACACATTAGCAGGTAAAGTGAACTCTCAGGAGCAGTTGGTGTGGAGAATCCATCCTCCACCAAGCCTTCCCGGGTTTGAACGTTTCCTTAGCAACCTAGAAACATTCTAATCTCTCGACCAATCCCCTGCCTTTGCCGCTAGTAGCTCAACATGGATGCCACAGGTGACCTCATTGGTACAAAGCCCCTTCCCACCTGATACCCCTACACATGCCATCACAACGACAGATCCTCTCTGGATCTTTAGCCATTCTTCTTGTTTACTTTCTCCAACCCAGGTCCCTGTTCCCTCTTCTGGGCACTCTCTCCTTCCTTCCAAACTCCCGTCTGAGAGCCACTTGCTGAACAATGTAGAAAGCAAAGGAGAACCAAACTGCAACAATAAGCAAGTAAACAACCAGAGTAGGAGGTTCGAGCCCTCTCTCAGCAACTCAACGCAGACAGAACATCCACAAGATGTAAATCTTAATGGCAAACCATCTGAATCCCATAGCTGTCTCCATACATCTGTCCACATCCACTGATTTTAGGCACATAGGAGACCATTTCAAAAATACGCCCAATTTACTTTAGCCATAAGGGAAATTTCAATTTTGTTTCAGATGCATCAATTCAGGCAACTACAGAGCATCTTGTGGTAATATAATGTGCTACAAATCACTGATAAAAAGTGAACTAGAAATTCCCATATGTTTAGAAATTCAGAAGTACCTCTATCATGGGAACAGGAGTAAAGAAATAGAAAAAAGAGGGGCTCCTGGTGGCTCAGGTCATGATCAGGTCCTATGATCAAGCCCCACATCGGGCTTTGCGCTCAGGAGGGAGCCTGCTTTCCCCTCACTCTCTGCCTGCCTCTCTGCCAACTTGTGATCTCTCTCTGTGTGTCAACTAAGTAAATAAAATCTTAAATAAAAAAGAAATAGAAAAGGAAAAGAGCAACACTGGAACTGAATGATACGAGGATGATACAATTGAAATCAAATATGTCTTCTGGGCTGGAATATCCTCCGGTAGTAGTCTGAGAAGACTTCATGGTCTCAAAATCATCCCCAATTGGCTGAGACATTGGAACACCTCCGACAGAGTAGATCTGTCACTTCTCTTTGTGACCCTCCTACGCACTAGCTTCGGCTTTACATGAGGAAACTTTACAGGGAAACAGTCCAATCAGACTCTCATGTCATCTTCTGGGACCTCCAGGATTGAGAGCATTTTAAGAGAAGACTTTCACCAGCTTCTCCCCTGGCGGATCTACGATAACACCCAGAGAGCTGGCATCTCCATCTGTGCTGGGTAGGGACAGCCAAGCATGTGGGCAGGGCCAGGGACCCAGGAGACTAGACAAACCCCTTGTTATCCTCTCTCCTGGGGCCTGTCCTGAGCTGAACTTCCTAAACTGTGTCTCCCTAGGACTCTCAAATGTTTCCTCAACTCCTTCTGGCCCAATACAGCTGATTTTCAGTGCTCTACAAACCACCACTTTATTATTGTGTAAATTTCTTGTAAACAGGAACCACTCTAGTACTGCTTAAATAGCACAACAGCTTGTTTTTTCTAATTAACGTATAATGTAGTTTTTGTTTCAGGGGTAGTCTGTGATTCATCAGTCGCATACAGTTCAAGCACTCACCAAAGCACATACCTTCTCCAATGCCCATTCCACAGCCACCCCATCCTCCCACCACTTCCAATCCTGCCACCTTCAGTTACAACAATATCCTAAACATACACATACAGAAACCATAAAAAACAAGCCAACAACAAAACAAGGATAACAAAACAAAGTATTCAATTCGGCTTAGATGCCACTGTCCACCTCAAGAACCCCAGAGTTGGGATGCTCTGGTTGTAGAAGGAGACCAGCTATGGAAGGGGTGGAGTCAGACTAGCCCAAAAGGGAACAGGAGAGAGGCCCAACCTGTAAGGGGGCCAGGGACTTCCATGGAAGATGGCCAGAGTCACCTTGATTAGAACTGGAATCGGGAGCAGGGAAAGAAGCAGGGAATAGAGTTTGGGGGCCTCAAATAGGTGAGATCAGTCATGGAGTTGAGGAGGTGTCCCCAAAGCCAGTGTCAGTCTCCCATCTATGAAACCCTTTGTGGCCCCTGGAGACAAGCCAGGAGCCTAGAGTTTGAGATCCAGCTGTCCTGCTTACCTGCTGTTTGGCCTGGTGCTCATTTTCTTCACTGAACCGGGAGTGTCCATGCCCATGTCCATAACTGTGTGGAGGACAAGAAGAAGTCACATGTTGAGAACACACACACATTGACGTCATCACCGCCAGGGGCTCAGTGTCTCTGGAGATCCAGTGCCTCATGTCTCACCCCTGTTAATGGCAGCCCGGGTGACAACCACAGGTCCCTCCTGTTTCAGGCCTGTGCTATGCCCTGCCCTTTGCCGACATCAGCATTCCGGCACCAGATGTCAGAAAGATCCCATGAACTGTGGGGTGAGCTCTGGGCCCTGGCAAGACTGAGATATTCCTGACCGTGGGAAAGGTGATCAAGTGAGGGATTATACAGGACTGGGCAACTGAGCTCCAGGGCACCCTGAAAGGAATTGGGGATTGGGCACCTGTGGAAAGGGCTGGAGGCATCTTACAAGATTCCTGGGTCCCCACAGTGCAGATCCCTCCTACACTCCTGCTGGTGCTGGCAGGGATCTGGAAGCACGAGCAGCACCAGCAGCAGAAGTCACAGCAGATCAATGGGATGCTGGATGGACCTGGGAAGAATGGTCTGGCAGGTAAGTGGAATCACCAGGCTGGGATGCCCTTGGCCTCCTCCTCCTTCCCCAGCCACCTCTCAACCTCTGACTCTGACTTCACCTTCCAGCAGGGCATGGGAAAGCCAAGCAGAGGTGGACACCCACGGCCAAGGAAGGGTCCCTCCCCAGAGCTCTGTGTCCTTGTTTCTGAACAGACAGAAGGAGTCACCCGGGGCCCCTGGAACAGGGAGGGAGAATCTGGCCCCAGAGCCCTCTCTGATGGGGCCTGGGGAGAATCCTGGAGGGACAGAATGTAGCACTGGTTCGTAGTCTAAAAAGTCTATGTTTATTAAGGAAATGGAAAAAATCAAGTTGCCAGTTGAGCCTCTGGAAGAGAACAGGACCAGTTTCCATTCTTCCAATTTCTACTCTTTGCCTGGATAACTACTTCACGTCTCCAAACCTCTGTGTCCTTCTCTGTGATGTGGGGACAGCATGGATTCATTTCTCAGGGCATGGATGCAAAGATTCATCGAGATCCGTCATACAAAGCTAGTTTAAACTGATACTTATACCTATCACTATCATCATTTTTTCTTAAAGATTGAACTTGTTTTTCTCAACATTATGCTAAATAAACTTTTATATTTACTTTCTTCAAAAGATTTTATTATTTGAGAGACAGTGAGCAAAAGTCGTGGGCAGACGCAGAGGGAGAGGGAGAGGCAGCCTCCTCTCTGAGCAGGGCTCAGTCTCAGGACCCTGAGATCAGGATGCCAGGTAGAGGCAGATGCTTAACTGACTGAGCCCCCCAGTCACGGAGGGCCCCTGAGAAAGAGCTCCCAGGGCTGCAGCAGTGGGAACAGCCCCAATCCCGATCCCTAGCGGGAGAGATACATCCCCAGCGCCAGGATATCCTCCAGCCCCGGGAACTCCATCTTAGCAATGCCTGCCTCCCCCCACCCCAGGTAACCCCAGAGTCCAGCCAGTGCCAGTCCCTGCCTGCCCCCATCCCTTCCTCCCATTCCACTCCCTCTGCTCCATGCAGGTACCTAGTCAGGCTCTTCTTGTGGCCCATGGTCAAGGATGGGCTGTACCCCCGCCCACCCCCCAAAAGCCTAAACCAGCACTGCTTGGAGGAGTAACGCCATAGGTGGAGTCCTCGTGGTCCGCCCCTCTCCCTTCACAGCCCAGGACCTCAGCCCTACCTAGGCCACTGGGCCTTGAGCATCCTTCAGTGCCGCCACTGCCTCTGCCGCCGCCCCTTGAGCCTCCACAGCTGCCAGTCTCCTGAGACCAGCTCCCACATGCACTGCCTCTACTGACTGCATGTCATGGAGAGTGTGCTCCTTGGGGGCATGCGGGCCTCTTGGTGACCTAGTGGCCCAGCGAGGTGGAGCGTGTGATTCCGGCAAGTGGCGATGGGCTCTAGGCCCTGCAAGTCTGCCTTAAGGAGCTGTAGTGGGGACCCAGTCCAGAAGCCGTTCCCAGGGAGGCAGTTCCCCACAGTGAGGCTTGCAACTGCCAGTGCTGCTTGCTATGCCTCCAGGCTTGGAGTGCCCTGGGAGCCAGCGGGCCTCTTTCTTTTGGCCCCAGTTCCCCTGCTCCCTTCTGCTCTTCTGCCACCAGGAGCTTTGGAGCAGCCTCTCCTAAAGTCCTGGCCTCTTGCCCATACCCCAGGCCGAAGCCCCTTCCCAGGCTCCTGAGGCAGGAGAGAAGTGTGCTGACAAAGTAAAGAAAGCAATGCATACCCTGGAAAGCTAAATCCACACGTGACAACACAGAGACCAAAGGCTTAATTACACGTGCTCCATCAGACCCTGTCCAGACACCAGTGCCCTGTGTGGGGGGCAGTCATTCACAATCTCTCTACTGCCTGGGACTACTGATTTTAATGATGGCATGGCATGTTATTTTGAGGAATTGTGTAATTTTCTGAATGAGTCAAGTGACAAACAGTACAGTCAGCAGTGTTCTACTACATATTCTCAGCCCATTTTCAGGGCTCAGAGGGTTAAGAATCCCCCTCCCGACTCTGGCTCACTTCATGATCTCAGGGTCCTGGGATGGAGTCTTCAGTCTGACTCCTGGCTCAATGCAGAGTGTACCTGACATTCTTACTCTCTCCCTCTACCCTCCCCATGCCCCCGATGGAGACTCTCAAATAAATAAATATCCTTAAAAGGATAAATAAACCTTTAAAACAAACAAAAAAACAAAAACAAAAACAAGAACAAAACCCTCCTTACCTAAAAAGGAAGGAGGGAACCATGGGGGCGAAGACGCCACCCACAAAAAGGCCCTCCTGAAAGAGCCAAAGAGAAAGTGAGAGCCAAAGGACTGCAGCACACGTCATTTAGGTGTCGGAGGCAGACCCCCAACCAGGGCGGCCTCCGCCATTAAAAGATGGCGCCTGGCTAGTTGCCAGGTTAGGATTGCCTCATGAGACTAAGCGGAATGCCCAAAGAGGAAGTAAACAGCATTGGTTGCTAGCAAAGTTGTTCATTTAGGTGTGCAGCCTGATTCGCTCCCTCCTGTACCCTGCTCGCTGATTGGTCAGGTAAGCGTATATAAGTGTGTAGACTTGCGGAAATAAAGAGAGAGAAGATACATCTGAACTGGGGCTTCTTGTCGTCCTTGCGGGTCGAGGGCGATAAATGGCGCCGGCACCCGGGAACTAAATAAAGGAATCTTGCAAGGTAATTCGCAGGAAAGCGGGGAGTAAAGTTCTGCAGGTAAGCGGGGACATTAGCCACGTAAAAAAGTGGGAATTCCGCGGTAAAGCAGGGAGTAAAGGCCACGTTCAAAAGTGTGAATTCCACGGTAAAGCGGGAAGTAAATGTCGACTGAAGTATATGCGTGTAAAAAGTTGATGTGTTAGTTACTGTCTTTAACGTCCGCGTCTGTTGTCTGTGTGTTCATAATGGGATCTGAAGTATCTAAAGTGCGGTTGGAAGAGTCTTTAAAAGACCTGCTGAAAGCCAATGGAAATTCACTAGAAGCAAAAACTGCTCGGGCCTTTTTGAATACAGTGGAAAAGGCGGCTCCATGGTTCCTAGATGAAGGCTTGCTAAACATACCTCAATGGGACCACTTAGGGGAGGATTTGAAGAAACAGGACAATAAAACGCCTTTGCCACCTGGGTCCCTGGCAATATGGACCTTAGTCCGGGGATGACTGGTGGGGCCTAAACCCAAATATGAATCAGCTCTACAAGAGGGAGCATTGGCATTGGAGGAATTGAAAGAGGAGCAGTCTTCTCGTGCCTCAGAGGGGGGTAGTTCTAGTGAAGAGGAAGAAGAAATGTCAGGGGAGGAGTTAGGCCATAAAATGCATTGCAACTTTGAACAGTTGAAACTATCGACTCCAGCGACGCCTAGTGCCCCTCTGCCGTATAATCCTATGGCGTGCCAAGGAGCTTGTAGCTGCTGCACCACATGTGGTAGTGGCAGGGTTTCAAGCTGGAGAGATCATGACCTGGCCTCTGCCTTTCCAGTTTTAGAGGACCAAAACAACCAGCGGTATCATCAGCCTCTTGATTGTAAACTAGTTAAGCAATTAAAGGAAGCAGTCATGCAGTATGGCCCTCAGGCAGCCTTTACAGTATCTTTGCTGGAGACCATAACAGGAATGAACTTAGTCCCTGAAGACTGGGGTAACCTAGCCTGCGCAACCTTGTCGGGAGGGCAATATCTAGTATGGAAAACAGCCTGGCAAGAATACTCAGAGGACACTGCCCGCCGTAATGCAGCGGCTGGAAATCCTCAGTGGGACCTAGAAATGTTAATGGGAATAGGACCGTACATGGGAAAGCAGGCCCAAATACAATACAACCCTGCGGTGTATCTGTAAATAGCCGCGGCGGCCACTAAAGCATGGAAGACAATTCAAGGCAGTGGGGATTTACAGGGTCAGCTGTCTAAGGTAATACAAGGACCAAATGAATCATATGCTGATTTGGTAGCGAGGCTGATGCAAACAGCTGGTCGAATATCTGGGGAGGTAGAGGCAGGCATGCCATTGATAAAACAGCTGGCTTATGAGCAAGCTAATAAATGGTGTAAAGAAGCCATCAGACCTTGGAAAAGCAAAGACTTGAGTACATATATTAAAGTTTGCAGGGATATCAACGACAGTGTTATTCAAGGGCAGGTTATGGCTGCAGCTATCACTCAAGGTTTACAAGGATTTCAGGGAGCTCAACAATATAAACATAAGGTACTCCTGGAGTTTGCTATTACTGCAAGGAGCCAGGACACCTTAAGCGTGAGTGCCCCGAGAGAAAGATGTCCTATCAAGAGCCTAAAAAACCAGGTATCTGCCCAAGATGTGGGAAGGGTGCCCACTGGGCATATGAATGTCGCTCAATAAGGGATATACAAGGAAACTCTCTGCCTCCAAGAGGGTCAAAAAATGGGAAGGGGGGCCCCACACCCCAGGGCCCTCAAATGTATGGGGTGCTCCAACAGGTGGCTCGCTCGCATTATCCGCCGACGAGCCAAGGCGAGCCACAACAGGGAGTGCAGGATTGGAAATCCGTGCCACCACCAGACTCATACTGACTCCAGAGATGGGGACCCAGGTAGTCGAATCAGATTTTAAGGGTCCATTACCTGAGGATACCGTGGGCCTCTTGCTAGGACGGAGCTCCATGGCATTATCAGGACTCCTTGTTCACCCCGGAGTTATAGATGCTGATTATAAAGGAACGGTGAAAATCCTGGTATCCTCCCCACGTGGAATTACAGCTATTAGTCCAGGTGATAAGATAGCTCAAATCCTGGTATTGCCTAGTTGTCACAAGCTTTTTGGAAGCCATGAGGTTACGCGGGGACAGAAGGGGTTCGGTTCATAAGGAGCTCCTCTAGCATGCGTCATGCTATGCATGGAAAATAGAACCTTTTACTCTTTTTGGATAAGAGACAAGAAATTCATGGGCTTATTGAACACTGGAGCAGATCGCAGTATCATCAATGAAGCTGATTGGTCTAAGGATTGGCCTGTGCAAAAGGCTGATCAAACACTTCGAGGATTAGGGATTCCTCATAGCCCCATGTGCAGTGCAGCTACACTGCCATGGAAGGATGATGAAGGCCACCATGGACTTGGGCAGCCATGTGTCCTTAAGATTCCCATTTCATTGTGGGGACGGGATGTCTTGGCCCAAATGAACCTGAAGTTGACTCCAGAATTATTCTATATTGAGGAAGCTCAAGCCTTAATGACTAAGTCTGGTTATCCTGGAACGGGAGGCCTAGGAAAACAGCTGCAGGGCACCCCTGAACCTATTCCCTTGACTAATTACTTCTCTCAAAGAATAGGTGGGCCGGGGCTGGGTTTTTCTTAGGGGCCACTGAACCTCTAAAAATTCAATGGAAAAACAGTAAACCCGTGTGGGTTCCTCAGTGGCCCCTGCCTAAAGAAAAATGTGAAGCTGCCCACACGTTAGTAAAAGAGCAACTTGCCGCCGGGCATATTCGGCCCTCCACATCACCATGGAATACGCCTATTTTTGTGATTAAGAAGAAGTCGGGGAAATGGCGATTGTTACATGACTTACGAGTTGTTAATGAAAAGATGGTGGCCATGGGAGCAGTACAGCTGGGGGCTGCCTTTAGTCTCAGCCCTGCCCTCTGGTTGGCCCTCTGTGGTAATCGATATTAAAGACTGTTTCTTTTCCATCCCATTGCACCCCGAGGACACCCAATGTTTCGCTTTCACAGTACCTACCATTAATCATTCTTGTCTGGATCAACACTATGAGTGGGTGGTATTGCCTCAGGGCATGGCCAACAGCCCTACAATGTGCCAATTATATGTGGACCAAGCCCTGAAGGAGGTTAGAACACAATTTCCCCCGCTCATTGTGTATCATTATATGGATGATATTTTGCTGTGCCATAAAAAAGAATAATATATTGAGAAGGCCCTTTCCTTTCTTTTCAAACATTTTGAGAAATTCGGATTACACATAGCACCAGAAGAGGTCCAAAGGACGCCCATTAAAGAGTATTTGGGAACTACGTTAGAGAATACTAAAGTCAGATCTTTAAAGATAACCCTGCGGACGGATCACCTAAACACGTTAAATGATTTTCAAAAATTGTTAAGAGATATCAATTGGATGAGGCCCTATCTAAAACTCACTGATCAGGAATTGTCACCCTTATTTGAGACACTTAAAGGAGACCCTAACCTCACCTCTCTTCGTCAGTGGACTGAGGGGGCAAAAGAAGCCATCAGTCTGATCCAGAAAAGGCTAGAAGCTGCTCAGATAGACAGAAATGACTACTCCAAACCTTTGCTAATTTGTATCCTTGCCGAAAAACGAGCTCCCACTGCAGTTTTTTGGCAATCTGGCCCCATATCATGGGTTAGTTTGACCCACTCTCCAGGGAAGGTCTTGCCCTGGTACCCAAGTGCCATTGCACAAATTATACTTAAAGGGATTAAACTTAGTATAGCAGCATTTGGTAAACAAACAGATACTATAATATCACCATATACGCAGGAACAAATAAAGTGCCTAGCAGCCTGTGATGATGACTAAGCCATTTTGATAACTATAACGTGCACTCAATTTGATAGCCACTACCCATCACATCCATGGCTACAGTTCAGTTTATCCAATCCAATCATATACCCTAGGATCACTCACCATAAACCCCTCAGTAACGTAAGGGTTATATTCACTGATGGATCTAAGCAAGGAGTAGGACCTATAGTTACCACAGAAGAGAGTTGGACCTTCGTATTTCAAAGCTCCTCTCCCCAAGAAACCGAGCTGCTCACAGTGATAAAAGCATTTCAAATGTTTCATCAAGAACCCTTCAACCTTTTATCAGATAGTAGATATGTGGTGCAAGCTGTCTCTATCATTGTAAATGTGGGTTATATTAATGCCAGGTCTACTATCTCTGAGGCATTACAAGAAATCCAAACATTCGTTTGGGACAGGAAGGCTCCATTTTATATTGGCCACATATGAGCTCATACAACCTTATCAGGCCCCCTGACAAAAAGTAACCGGTTAGCAGACTCCTTAACCAGAGGAGAATTTGTCTTTGCCATTGAGGACCCAGTGCAACAGGCGTGACATTATCATAAGCTGTTCCTTGTGAATGCTTTAACTCTTTGCCTCAAATTTAACATAACAAAAGCACAGGCAAGGGACATAGTCTCCTGCAGAAATTGCGTGACCTTACTACCTGCACTCATCCTTGGGGGTTAATCCTAAGGGTTTGTTACCTAATCATATATGGCAAATGGATGTCACACATGTTTCAGAATTTGGAAAGTTAAGATATGTTCATGTCTCTGTAGATACCTGCTCTGGAATAATTTTCACCTCAGTGCATACGGGGGAAAAATCCAGAGATTTTATCGCCCATTGCCTACAGGCTTTCATGGCATGGGGAAAGCCACGCCAGTTCAAGACAGATAATGGCCCAGCCTACACCTCACAACCCTTTAAAGCCCTCCTACAACAACTTGACATTCACTTGATACATGGAATACCCTATAACCCACAAGGACAGAGTGTTGCGGAGTGTGCACATCTTACAATAAAAAATGCGCTTTATAAACAAAAAGGGGGAATAGGAGACACCTTCAGGTCCCCTAAAGATAAGCTCAACGCCATTCTCTTTATTTTGAATTTTTCAATGTTGGACCAAACGGGTAAATCAGCTGCAGACAGACATGGAAGTGATGCTGCTGCTCCCCCTAAGCCTTTAGTACTTTGGAAGGACATCTTCACAGGAAAGTGCAATGGACCAGATCCAGTGTTAGTATGGAGTAGGGGGTCTGTATGTGTTTTTCCACAGGAAAAGGAGGCTCCAATTTGGATCCCAGAGCAGCTGGTGCGTGCAGCCTTGCCTCCGAACACCAGTCATGATGCTGAAGATGCTGATGATAACTCTGGGGATGCTACACCTCCTGTGGCTGACTCAAGCCAGAAAGCTGTGGGCAATGGTTAAAGCACGGCCATATCCTTTACCAGTGACTATCTCTTCTCTCATATTCCCTCCTCTCCCTTTGATGCTTGGCAGGTCTGTAACTTGCTAGGAGCATGTACTGATATCTCAGCAGTGTCCATGTTAAATGGCAAATACCTCAACTGTTTTATAAACAAAATGACTCTAGTACCTTTGAGGCAACAGTTAATGTGTCTTGTCCCAATAATATTACTTATCAGCCCACTCCCATATGCATCTTGCCACCGTTCCTTTTCCTCGTAACAAATGCTAGCGAGCTGAATGATACGTTAATTGCACTAAGAATTGCTATCTTTCCCAGTGCTGGAATGTAACTGCCTTCAAGCTGGCTGTGATTATGCGTATCCCTACCCATGTTCCTATCCCAGTTTCCATTCCAGAGGACAAGTTTCCGGTGGTGCTATCCAGAAAGAAGAGAGATTTTGGTATCACAGCCGCCGTTGTGACAGCACTGGCTATATCTACAGCAGCTGCCATGGCAGCAGCAGTCTCACTTGCTACAACTATACCCACTGCAGAAGTTGTGAACACCCCTGCAGAAGGAACGGCGGCTGTCCTTCAAACAGTCTCAGATCAATGCACATCTGCAAGCAGGAATCCCGATAGTCAACCAGAGAGTGGATTTGGTTCAAGAACAATTGGACATATTGGGGGCCCTATTGGGACTGGGATGTATAGCACCCTTCCCGGCAATTTGTATAACTCCCATAGCCTATACAAATATGAGTGACTTACAGAATGTCTCCTGACAGCTCTCCCAATACTTGCGGGGGAATCAGTCCGCAGAATTCCAAAACTACACTCAGCACCTGCTACTAGGCATAACAAGGATAAAGAACACCAGAGATGAGCTGGCAACCCTCCCAGAGATAATCAAAACATTGCAAGATGTGTTAACCTTTATGAAACAAGCGGCTAGCATAATTTGTCTGATGATAATCCTCGTAGTGGGCTTGATTCTGCTAGTAAGGAAACTGCAAATTTGGAGGCGACAGCAACATAGGTAATGGCAAGCCATGGTGCAGGACTTGTTAGCCATCGAGGCTGGAACATCCCACCAAGTGTGGCTAAGTATGCTGGATCGGTAGTCAACGACGGGTAAGATTGGTGGGGGAAATATACCAACCTAAGACAGGACGCAGATCATTGATATCTGCCGTCTGATGATGGGTAAGGATATTCCCCGCCACTGACAACCTAAGACAGGCACAATCCCTGCCATAATAGAAAAAAGGGGAGATGTCAGAGGCAGGCACCTGGCCAGGGCGGCCTCCGCCATTAAAACATGGCGCCAGGGGGTGCCTGGGTGGCTCAGTGGGTTAAGCCGCTGCCTTAGGCTCAGGTCATGATCTCAGGGTCCTGGGATCGAGTCCCGCATCGGGCTCTCTGCTCAGCAGGGAGCCTGCTTCCTTCTCTCTCTCTCTGCCTGCCTCTCAGTGTACTTGCAATTTCTCTCTGTCAAATAAATAAATAAAATCTTTAAAAAAAAAAAAAAAAAGATGGCGCCTGGCTAGTTGTCAGGTTAGGATTGCCTCATGAGACTAAGCAGAATGCCCAAAGAGGAAGCAAACAGCATTGGTTGCTAGCAAAGTTGTTCGTTTAGGTGTGCAGCCTGATTCACTCCCTCCTGTACCCTGCTCGCTGACTGGTCAGGTAAGCGTATATAAGTGTGTAGACTTGCAGAAATAAAGAGAGAGAAGATACATCTGAACTGGGGCTTCTTGTCGTCCTTGCGGGTTGAGGGCGATATTTAGGGATCCACTATTACCTGAAGTTCTACTAAACTGAGTTAGTGCTGACAACTTCCTCAAGTAGCTGCCGTTTACCAAAAGAGCTTTTAATAATCTTGGAATTTCTTCAGCATTGACAGAAGCACAGGAGAAACCTATGCCACATGAGGAATGCACTCCAACCTCCCATCCCAGTAACTGACAGGATACACTGACAAGTTGGCTGGCCTGGTCTCAGGATGTGGCAGGCAACTAAGGAAAGGTTGACTAGCCTGTCCACGAAGGTTCCACCTTTAATTCTCCCCAACCCCAGGAGCTAAATGGCAGAGTCTTCAAAATGACCTACAGAAGTAACTACCCCTTGCCCCCAAAAGAAAGGAGCGTGCACGCTGCCCCAAAAGGCAAAGGTGTACCTTAACACTGTCTAGAACGAGTTTCTCATCACTGTGTAGTTTCACATTCTGCTCTGATTTCTCAAAACACTTGCCACTGGCCACAATTATTTCACTTTTCTGTTTACTTGCTGAATTTCTCTTCTTCTCCACAGTATTCCAAATGCAATGAGAACAAGGACATTGTCTGTTTTTCCACCACTAGACACCAGAGCCCATTTCGTGGTATGCTCCAGAAAAACCTGTCAAATAAGAACAACTACCCAGGTAATTTACTGGAAGGTTACCAAGTAGACAGAAGATCCAGTCAGTATCAATAAATCACTAAGTTCAATGTAATAGCAAATACAAACAAAATTATCACCGTTTTGGGATAAGGGCGATCTTAGAAGCCAAAAGGTTGGGTAAATTAGATGGCTCAGAAGACATGTAGTTTTTCCATGTATTTCATGGAGAAGGTTTATTAAAGACAAACACTACAGTAAAACCCATGTGCCCTAAGGAGCAAAACCACTGTGGTGGATGACCCACAAACCACAGGGAAGAAGCCTGGCTCTACTCCAGGTTAGCTACACCCCAGCCCTGTTTTCTGGGAGTTGTTCTTTTTTTTTTTTTTTCAATCTGAAACTCATTAACTCAGAGAGATGCACTTTTGAGGCAAGATTCGAACTTTCATGTCTCGCTAAGGATGAATGTTTACCTCGAAAACTTTTAAAGTACTTCATGACTATCCAAGGGCTATTGAGTTGTTAGGCTACCTGAATTTGAGGAGAGAAATGTCCAAACTTACAACTTCAAAAAATGAGGGAGCTCCAGAAGAAAGGAAATGTTTTACAAACAAAACAGTGTACCAACTTTTCATGCAATATCCTGAGTACCAACTTTTTTCCCTTTTAAGACATAATTTTATGACACATCTAAAGTAAATTCCTCACTTCTCCCTGCAAAAGCTCTACAAACTTCTCAAGGAGATGGTGTGCAAATAAACTCTAGTTGACCCTAGAGTCCCAATAAAATTGGGCACTGAAATTATAAAAGTTCTAAATCCATGGGAATTACCCAACAGCAAATTTTACCAACTTTCTAGTGAGTGTCACATAAGCGGTAGCTGAGGGTTCAAATGCGGCACTATGATCAAAGAGGCACTAATCATCTCCTGCTGCAGCAGTAGCTTGGCCATCTCTGCTTCCAAAAAAGACATGATTGGATTTAGAGAAGCAGCAAGACTGAAGCAAAGTACATCGAATCTAAAACCGAGTCTAAGAAGTTAATCTGCTCAACACTCAAGAACGTCCACTTCACAAAAGGCTTAAGTAAAGTTGTTCATTTGCAGGGGTAGCTCATCCTAAAAGCCGATGGCATCATCCTTCATGACACTGGCAAACCCTACTTTATCCGTCTCCTCTAATCACAGAGGAAAGGGACAGATTTTCCTCCCCACCCACAGCCATCTTCAATATACACCACTTTATTTCCTATGTTGAAAGGCTTAGGGTAGAGTTCTCTCAGCATGGTGAGGAGGCAACCTTCCTGGCCGGGAGCTGCAGATCCCTTCAGGCTCTTAAGTTGTATCACAGAACAAACAGGAGCCAACCACAGGATAGGATGGAAATCTTCCCAAACTGGTTTGTGGTGATGCTTGCACAAGTCTTTAAAACAACTGAAATTCAATGAATCGTGCACTTAGCATGAGTGACTTCGACAAGATGGAAATCATACCTCCATGAAATTACACAATAATCACCAGCCAGGGGCAGACTGCGATGGCACAGTTAGAAAAAGGAGTGTATCCAAGACCCAAAGAGACCTTCCACATGACTGACACACCCAATATACATCTCTGTTGCTCCCTGAACCTCCGAGGATCCTGTTCAGTATTTCCTCCTGCTTCCCTTCACATGTTCCTCTGGCACATCTGACCTCCTTCCCATTCTGCTCCAGAGCAGACCTTATGAATCCCTTCCACGAATCCACCTGGAGTATTCAACACATAAAGTACACCTGGCAATAACAATGAAAAGTTGGCAGGGGATCTTGTAGAAATTGATTCCTTTTTTCAGAAGAAATGGGAAGGAAAAGGAGGCATTCGAATTGACTCCCCTAGCCAGACTGCTCTCATCCCCCAGACAGCACCTTATTTATACCTGTCTCCAAGGCTGTAAAACTTGATTCTGCTCATCCTAGTGCCTTTCTAATCAACTCCTTCCCCACCCCTCACCAATATCTTGACCAGTACCTTTCCCCTCCTAAAAATTCCATAAATGCTCTTTGGGGAAGTTATTATTCTCCTCACCCAATTCAGTGACACCTGTTCTATCCTCAAAGGGTAAATACAGTTCTGTGTCCTACTGGACCTACCACTCATCAAACTCTGACTTCCTTCCTAGACTTGGTCGATTATGGCAATAAAGACCAAAATGATGAACAAACTCCAAAATGACCACGGGTTACACCACCGGAGAGGGTGATGTCATAATACGAATATGAAATAAGCTCAGAGCTATAAAACCTAACTTCTACATGAGCCAACAGGTTAACGAATCCCTTTTAAGATTTTTTTAAAGATTATTTATTTATTAATTTGACACAGAGAGAGCTCACAAGTAGGCAGAGAGGCAGGCAGAGAGAGAGGAAGGGAAGCAGGCCCCCTGCTGAGCAGAGAGCCCCATGTGGGACTCTATCCCAGGACCCTGAGATTGTGACCTGAGCCGAAGGCAGTGGCTTAACCCACTGTGCCACCCAGGTGCACCCCTTTTAAGATATTAAAAGGTTGTTCTAAAATCCCAAATTCTTACCTCCTCCTCAGCATCCAAACCCAACAAGTTTTCTACTGTCATCAATACCAATATGCAAGACAGAAAGTATGAAATCTTTGCAGTACCAAAAAAGAATTACAAGAAAAAGACCCAGGAAGATCACAGAGCAGTAACTAGGATGACAGGGAAATTAACCAACTGTTTCTATACCTCATGACACCTGGATGAAGACCTGTTGAAAGTCCCCTTCCCACAGGAATCCCATTCTAGCCTAAGAAAGCCCAAATGGGGTCTGCTTTCCAATTAAAGATGGCTTCAAGAATGTTTCTCCAACACCTAAACACTGACAATAACCACGTGGTGAAAAAATAATGAATACTGTTATGCTGAAAATAAATTAATTTAAAAAAAGATGAAACAAAAAGGCCACAGAAAGTTGGTGCCACTTTTCAGAGTGTTAAGTCCTCTGATCTTGGAAATCTGAGTTCAAATCCCACTCAAGCAGAGACCTCAAAAAATTACACGAAAACCCTTAAAGAGAAGAGAGAAGTCCCCTTTCCTAAAACAGTCTGACTTTAGTAATCTCCTAGATTCATTAAAAATCGGAATGTCACTCTCAACATCTGTAACTCTGGAACAAACTTCGAACATTTTTATGGCTTTTAAAATCAAAACCTCGGGGCACCTGGGTGGCTCAGTGGGTTAGAGCCTCTGCCTTTGGCTCAGGTCATGATCCCAGGGTTCTGGGATCAAGCCCTGCATCGGGCTCTTTGCTCAGTGGGGAGCATGCTTTATCCTCTCTGCCTACTTGTGATCTCTGTCTGTCCTATAAATAAATAAAATCCTTAAAAAGTTATAGAGAGAGAAATCAGCTTCTATTAAAATAAACAAATAAATAAATAAGTAAAATCAAAACCTCTCATATGCTTCCAAAATTTGGTAAATCAGATTTTTTGTAAGAAACATGTAGAAACTGAAATGCATTTCATAGGAAGATAATTATTCCCTGCAATAAATACATCAGTATAAACTTGAATTTGGTTTTGGTCTTCTCTGGTAAATTTCCCAAGTTCTTAGGAGTTTCCTAAGCCATTTACTTGAACATCATCTAAGGGAACACTCAAAGCAGTACCACAATAAAGAGGTTTGGCCTCTGCGGGATTCTACATGTAAAAAAACAAAAACAAAAACAAAACAACAGGACACATAAATTAAACACAATCACACTGCTTTAAATAAAATTTCTAAACTTTCATGCCATTTGATGAAACTCCCTGTTTCGGAGAGTGAAACAAAATCTATTCAGCTCCCATTAAGTGCTTTTTCTTTTCTTTTCCTTTTTAAATAGATTTTATTTATCTGACAGACAGAGATCACAAGTAGGCAGAGAGGCAGGCAGAGAAAGAGGAGGAAGCTGGCTCCCTGCTGAGCAGAGCCCAATGCAGGGATGGATCCCAGGACCCCAGGACCATGACCCCAGCTGTGCAAGGCAGCATGGTCCAGGCCCAGATGTTGCGGGGTGCTAGTGGGGGCGCCCTGTCCACTCCCCAATCCCTGTTTCAGTCCCTGGAAAGTGTGGGTGGGTGGTGGCCCAAGCCATGGTTACAGCCGAGGATTCCTAGGAATTTGCTATGGCTCACCAGTGCCTGTGTTTTGCTGTTTATCCCCACTTTTCCCCTGCTCCAGGTCCCCCCTCCTCACTCCTCCTAAAGCCAAAAGGATCAGCAAAACTGCCACAGACAAAGGCTTTTGGGATTGGAGCGTCTCCACCTTCAGAAGCTGCGCTGAAGCCTTAAAATGCAGTATCTGCAATGTGAGGGAAGCCACCTCCACCAGATACTTGAAGATCTGGGTTAGCTTTGGCAGATGGACTTTTGTTGCTGAAGGTGTTGGAGATGGTGGAGTGCTATCCTTGAGGCCCTCTTTCCAACTTGTGGATGATGGCTTTTTTGCATTTGGGGGTGGTTGATGTGTGGTTTTGGTTGTGTCTATTTTGTGTGTATTTCCCCACCACAGCCTCTCCCTGTCCCTGGCCCACAGCAAGCCCCCAGCCCTCCCTCCCTTCCACCCCCTGAGCTCTGAGCAGGTACCGGGTCAGTGATATGCTGTACCCCCACCCACCCACCCCGGGCCCAAGCGGGAAGTGGAAATGCTGGGAGGAAAAACACAGTCCCCCGCCCTTCCCTGAGCCCTTCAATGGCCCAACCTCAGCTGGACCTCAGCCACTGGGACTCAAGCTCCCAGGCCACCTACGCTTGCACCACTGCAGCTGCCAGTCTCCCTGCCAGTCTCCCTCCAACCTGCACCGCCTTCTCCATGTGACTGATGAGGGGCAGGGTCAGGCGCTGCACTGAGGCATGCAGTGGCGTGGCATGGCATGGCATGGTGTGCTGTGACATGTGTCAAGCTGTCGGTGCGCCTGCCTGGGTGGGTGTGCTAGCTGGGGGCGCGGGGGACTGCTGGTGACCTGGGGGCCCGGCGAGGTGGAGCCTGGGAGCCCCACAAGCAGTGATGGACTCTGGACCCCTCGTGTGCCCCTTATGGGGCTGCATTTTCAGTGCCTGAGTTTTGTGATCATGGGTCTTTTCAGTATGAGTTTGCCTGAGTATGTATGACTTTTGTGATTATGTCAAATTTATTCCTAAATCATTTAAGGTTTGATGTTTAATTTTGTTCTACAGAAGAATTTTTTTTCTATAGTATCTTATGAATAAAAAAGACATTTTCACTTCTTCCACTCTTATTCATACTGCTATTATTCCGTTTTCTTCCTAAATACCCAAGACAGAATTTCCAAGAAAATGTGGAATAAAAGTGGCAATTGCAGGCTTTTTCTCTTGTTCCTGACTTTAGGGATGAACCATCTAGCCTTTTACTATTAAATGTGTAAGTGTGGGTTTTCATATACAGCTTTTTATTACATTAAGAAAATTCTCTTTTATTCAATTGACAGATTATTATCACCAAATGGTGTTGACATTCAACCACTTTTTTCTTCTATATTTATGGAGGTAATCATGTGGTTTACCCTTTATTAATTCAATATGGTATATTAATTACAGTGATGAAATATAATTTTATTTATTTATTTATTTAAAAGAGAGGGAGAGAGAGAGAGAGAGACAATGAGTGAGGGAACACAAGCAGGGGAAGTTGGAGAGGGAGAAACAGGCCCTCTGCCAAGCTGGGAGCCTTATGCAGGGCTTGATCCCAAGACCCTGGGATCATGACCTGAGCTGAAGGCAGATGCCCAATGACTGGGCAACCAAGGTGCCCCTAAATATCACATTTTGAGCAAACTTTGCATACCTGAGATAAATCCTCTTTGGCCATAGCATTTTATGGGTTGCTGAATTCAGTTTACTAGCATTAGTATTGAAGACTTTTGTGTCTACAGTTCTAAGAGATATTGATCTATAATTTCATTTTCTTGTGTTATCTTTACCTGGTTTTGGGATCTGGCTAATACGGACTCTCACAGAATGAATGCGAAGTGTTCTCTCCACTTCTACTTTTTGAATGATTTTTGAATCTTCCTTAAATGTTTTCACAGAATTCACCAATGTGCCATATGGTCTCAGATTTTTCTTTATGGAAAGTTTTTGGATTACCTGTTCGATTATTTTACTTGTTTAAGTTCCATTCAGATTGTCTACTTTGGGGTTAAGATTAAGAAATTTGAGTCTTTCTAGGAACCTGCCAAATTTCTTTAGTTTTCTAATTTATTAGCATGCAATTGTTCCTTGTATTGCAATTTAATTCTTTTTATTTCTATAAGGCTAATAGGAATGCCTCTCTTTCATTCCAGATTTTTTCATAATTTGGTATTTTTATCTTATTTTTGGTAAGAATAGCCAAAAAATTGTCAATTGCTCATCTCTTTAAAGAATTAGCTTTTGGGGCACCTGGGTAGCTCAGTGGGTTATAGCTTCTGCCTTTGGCTCAGGTCATGATCTCAGGGTCCTGGGATCAAGCCCCTGATTAGACTCTCTGCTCAGCAGGGAGCCTGCTTCCCTTCCTCTCTCTTTGCCTGCCTCCTACCTACTTGTGATCTGTCTCTGTCAAACAAATAATAAAATAAAATCTTTTTTTAAAAAAAGAATTAGCTTGGGCGCCTGGGTGGCTCAGTGGGTTAAAGCCTCTGCCTTCAGCTCAGGTCATGATCCCAGGGTCCTGGGATCGAGCCCCGCATCGGGCTCTCCACTTCTTGGGAGAGTCTGCTTCCTCCTGTCTCTCTGCCAACTTGTGATCTCTGTTTGTGAATAAAAAAAAAAAGAATTAGCTTTTGTATATATTGATTTTCTCTGTTGTGTCTTATTTCATTTATATCTGATCTCATCTTTCAAAATTTCTTTCCTTTTGCTTGCCTTTTGACTCATTCTTCCTTTATCATGTTTTTATTTTTATTTCTTTATTTGAGAGACTGAAAGAGTGAGTGAGAAGGGAAGAGCAGAGGGACAAAAGCAGTCCTCACTGAGTACAGATCCCAATTTGGGGCTCGAACCTACAACCCCGAGATCTTGACCTGAGCCAAAACCAAGAATTGGTCACCTAACCAACTGAGCCACCTCTAAGCTCCTAATTTGTTTTTCATTTTGTCATTTCTTAAGATGATAGGTTATGAAAGTAACAGTTTCTTCCTTTTTAAATATATGTTTAAAATCCTAAGTTTCCCTCAAAAAAAAAAACTTAACTGTATCCCATAAGACTTTGTATTTTATATTTTCACTTTCAAGAGATGAGCAAGAGACCGATTTTTGGCTTTCATTCATCTCAAGGTATTTTCTAACTTCTACCATGATTTCTTTTATGACTCATGTCTTATTTAGGAGTGTGTTATTTATTTTCCACATACTTGTGAATTTTCTGTTTCCTTTTGTAAACGACTTTTATTTTATTGCATGGAGTTAGAGACCATACATTGAGTGACTTCAGTTCTTCAACATGTATACTACATTTATAGGTCTTTTGGTTTTTCAGACTGGATAATCTCAATTGATCTCTATTTATATTCCCTGATTATTTCATCTATTACTACCACTGAGCTCATCTGGAGAATATTTTGTTTCAGTTATAATGCACCTTTCATTTCATTCTAATTTTATTTTTATTATATTCTTGATTTGGTGAGGCACCATTCTTGTACTTCCTGTGTCTTCTTTTTTTAAAGAGTTTATTTATTTATTTGACAGACAGAGATTACAAGTAGGCAGAGAGGCAGGCAGAAAGAGAGAGAGGAGGAAGTAGGTTCCCTGCTGAGCAGAGAGCCCAGTGCTGGGCTAGATCCCAGGACCCTGGGATCATGACCTGAGCCAAAGGCAGAGGCTTTAACCCACTAAGCCACCCATGCACCCCAGTATATTCTTTAAACCTGGTTTTACTTCAGTTCTTTAACATATGGATACAGAAGAATGACAGTTTTTGTCCACATCTTTATCCATTCAACCTATATCTGGAGTTCTTGGGAAATGGCTTTAATTGAATGTATTTTGTTTTTTGTTTTCCAAGTGTATAGATAGCTATAATTCCCTTTTGCTGGAGTATTGTGCAATTTCTTGAGAAAATTAAGGTTTAAATTATATAATGTGGTAACTATAGAAAGTAGATCCTCCCCCTGGGTTTTGAAAGGTAGCCTAAACATCAAGGCCAGATCTCCTGAGACTACATTTCACTCTGTTTCCCCCCTACATACACATATTTGCACACTTCATCTGACTGTATTTTAATTATTAAACTGGGTAGTGGAAAGCATATGTCTATTTACTTATTTACTGCTGTTTAATTTTGATGTTATTTTCTAATTATACAATGATTCTCTTTTAGCTTCTACTCCATGGAGTGTGCATCAAGCATGCAACAAAATTCTATTGGCTTTCTTACCACAAATGTTGTTTTTCATTTCACAGATGAAATGTGAAATTTTCACAAATGTAGGCTTTCATTGGACTTGAGCTCCCCAATACACTCAAATCAAGAAAGATTATTAAGTACATAGAAAAATGGGGATTCAAATTGTGTCATGCTTTCTGCCTATGCATAATAGACATGTGATGTAAAACGGATATCGAGACAAAAGATTTAGCTTGGTTTTTAATCGTTGCACCTAAACACTGTCAGACTGCAGACAAATCAACCATTATGTTCTTATTTGTAAACTGGGAATAATATCAGCTCTACTTAATACTTTAATATTTATGCATTTTTACATCAAATGTTACATATTTCTACATAAACGTTATAAAATGCATTTTATTGAGATAAAATGTGTATATTTTCTTGTGTACCTACGTAGTTACTATATAATAGATAGGGTTATAAATTACTTTCCCAAGGTTACACTCTCTTAAATTCTATATCTGAAAGTCAACCTTTTCTTTTTTTGTTTTTTTTTTCCATATGAAACTATGCAAATTTATTGCACAGATGTTCTTAGCTCTATTCCCAATGCCACAAACTGGAAAACTACATAGATACACAAGTATATGCATACATAAGCACATATGTATATATATACATGTATATACAATGGAATAATGTTTTTTTTAAATTTATTTCTTGTTTATTTTCAGCGTAACAATATTCATTATTTTTGCACCACACCCAGTGCTCCATGCAATCCAGCGCTCTCTAAAACCCACCACCTGGTTCCCCCAACCTCCCACTCTCTCCGCCCCTTCAAACCCCTCATATTGTTTTTCAAAGTCTATAGGCTCTCATGGTTCAACTCCCTTCCAATTTCCCCCAACTCCCTTCTCCTCTCTATCTCTCCATGTCCTGCATGCTATTTGTTATGCTCCACAAATAAGTGAAACCATATGATAATTGACTCTCTCTGCTTGACTTATTTCACTCAGCATAATCTCTTCCAGTCCCTTCCATGTTGCTACAAAAGTTGGGTATTCGTCCTTTCTGATGGAGGCATAATACTCCATAGTGCATATGGACCACATCTTCCTTATCCATTCGCCCGTTGAAGGGCATCTTGGTTCTTTTCACAGTTTGGTGACCGTGGTCACTGCTGCTATAAACATTGGGGTACAGATGGCCCTTCTTTTCACTCCATCTGTACCTTTAGGGTAAATACCCAGGAGTGCAATGGCCGGGTCATAGGGAAGTTCTATTTTTAATGTCTTGAGGAATCTCCACACTGTTCTCCAAAGAGGCTGCACCGACTTGCATTCCCACCAACAGTGGAAGAGGGTTCCCCTTTCTCCACATCTCCTCCAACACATGTTGTTTCCTGTCTTGCTAATTTTGGCCATTCTAATTGGTGTAAGGTGATATCTCAATGTGGTTTTAATTGGAATCTCCCTGAGGGGAGTGATGATGAACATTTTTTCATGTGTCTGTCGGCCATTTATATGTCTTCATTGGACATGTGTCTTCTTTGCACCCAACAGGAAATACACACAACCAAAAACACACATCAACCACCCGAAAATGTAAAAAAGCCATCCTCAACAAGTTGGAAAGAGGGCCTCAAGGATAGCCCTCCACCCTCTCCCACACCTTAAGCAACAAAAGTCCTTCCACAAAAGGTAAACCAGATCTTCAAGTACCTGGTGGAGATGCCTTCTCTCACATCGCAGATGCTGCCTATCAAGGCTTCAGCTCAGCTTCTGAAGGTGCAGATGCTCTAACCCCAAAAGCCTTTCTCTGCAGCAGGTTCCCTGGTCTTTCTGGCCTTCTGAGGAGTGAAGAGTGGGGGCAAGGGGAGGGAAGAGACAGGGATCCCGTTAAAAAGGAGGAGAAACAGCAAAACACAGGCACTGGTGAGCCCTCGCAATTTCCCAGGCATCCAGTGCTGCAAACTTGGTTCAGAGACCGACCACCCACCCACCCATTCCAGGGACTGAAACAGGGACTGGGAGTGCACGGGGCGCCCCCATGCGCACCTCACAACCTCTGGGCCCAGACCATGCTGCCTCCCACAGGCAGCGGAGATGGCAGCGGCCTGAGAGAGGCCAAGGCAGGCATAGGGAGCAGCGGACTTGTGGACTGCAGCTTGGGATTGGGGGGGGGTGCGGCAGGGGAGACACTGGCTGGATTTGGAGGGAGCATGTAGAGGCAGCCAGAGGCCTGTGGCGGGGAATGGGCCAGCTCCTTCCCTCTGCCCTCCCAGGCTGGTTCCCTCCCTTCCTCCCTACCTGGGTAAATCTCCCTTTGCCTGGGAGGAATGGCCAAGGCAGTGGCAGCGGCCCAGGACCACTGAGGAGGAGCTGCCAGGGCTGCTGCACTCAGAGCCGCCAGCCTCCAGCGGGAGCGATGGTGCCCACTGCTGCCGCAGCCTCCTCCAACCCCAGGATCTCCATTTTAGCAGCGCGGGCCTCCCTCCGCCCTGGATAGCCACGGAAACTTGTCTTTGCCAGGTCCATCTAGCCCCCAGCCCTCCCTCCCCTTCCACCCTCTCAGCTCAGAGCAGGTACCTGGTCGGGCTCTCCTTATCGCACAAGGACGAGGGTGGGCTCTACCCCCGCACGCCCCCCTCCCAAAGCCCAAAGTGGCGCCACTGGAAGGAAAATGCCTTCCACGAAGTCCTCCCAAACCCGGCCCCCCGCCCTTCTCGGCGCCAGTCCTCAGCCCTACCGCTGCCTTTCCTCAGTTGCTGGCCCTCGAGCTCCCACTTCGGCCGCCTGCACAGCCCCCGCCGCCGCTCCGCCGCTTCCATCTGCGTTGCTGCCATCTGCGCTGCAGCTGCCGCTAGAGTCGCCAACACCGCTTGTGCAGCCGACGCAGTCTGCGCTGACGCCGCTATGTGCTCCACCGCTGCTACCGCCGCCGCCGCCGCTTGAGCCTTGGACGCCCAATCGGTCGCCGCTGGTGCAGCCCAGCTGTCTGCGCCAGTGCTGCTTGCACCGCTAACACCGTCGTCTGTGTCGCCGCCCCTTCCGCCGCCAACACTGCCGGCGCCGCCGCCAATGCCGCTTGTTCCCTCGAAGCCACCACCTTCTGCACCGCCGCTTGCGCGGCCGAAGCCGCAGTCTGCACCGTCACTGCTACCGCCGCCGCTGAAGCCGCTGCCGTCTGCACCGCCGCCATTGTGCGCCGAGGCCGCTTGCACCGTTGACGCCGTCGTCGGAGCCGTTGCTGGTTCCGCCGCTGAAATCGTCTGCGCCGCCACCTACGCCGCTTGTGCCGCCGCTGAAGCCGCTGCCACTGCTATCCCCGCCGACGCCAACGCTTATGCCGCTGCCGCCACCGCTTGAGCCCCGGAGGCCTTCGGAGCCGAAGCCGCTTGTGCAGCTACGCCCCTTGGTGACCTCGAAGCCACTGTCTGCGGCGTCACTGCTTCCGCCGCCGAGGCCGCCTGCGCCTCTGACGCTGCCGCTTCCGCCGCCGCCGCTTCCGCCGCCACCATCTGCGCCGCCAGCGGCATCAGCCCCGAAAGCGGCGATGCCGCAGCTGGGGCATCGGCGGCCTAAGCGGCGTCTGAGGCGGTGTAGAGGGCGTTGGCCGGAGAAGAGGCGGCAGCGTCGCCAAACAGGCGGGGACGGCGTTGGCGTCGGCGGCGCAAGCGGCCTGGGCTGTACAAGCGGCGTCGGGATTCAAGTGGCGGCGGCGGTGCAGACGGCGGCGGCGAAGCGTCGGTGGTGGCGGCGCAGACGGTAGCGGCGGCGGCGGGAGAGTCGGCGGCAGAGTCGGTAACAGCGGCGGTACAGACAGCGGCGTTGGCGGCGGTGCCAACGGCGGTGGTTTGGTCGCGGCGTCATTGGCGGCGGCGGCGGCGGAAGCAGCGGCGGCACAGACGACTCCGTCGGCGGTTCAGGCGGCCTCGGGGCAGACAGCGGCGTCGGTGCACAAGGCAGCGGCTTCGGGGGCGGCGGCAGAGTCGGTGGCGGCGGCAGTAGCAGCGGCGGTGCAGACAGCGGGTTCGACGACTGTGCAAGCGGGGCGGTGCAGAGGGCGGTGGCTCCCGCGGCACAGGCGGCATCGGCGGCGGCACAGGCGGTATCGGCGGCGGAAGCGGCGGCGGTGTAAGCGGCGTGGGCGCAGACAGCGTCCGCTACACAAGTGGCAACGGCTGAGGCGTCGAGGGCTCAAGAGGCGACGGCGGCGGCAGCATAAGCGGTATTGGCGGCGGTAGCCGTGGTGGTGCGGACAGCGGGGTTGGCAGCGCATGGGGCGGCGGTGCAGATGGAGGTGGCTTCCGCGGCGGCTGCACAAACGGCTGTGGCGGCGGCGCAGGTGGTGTTGGTGGTGGCACAGAGGACGGTGTGGGCGGTGCAAGCGGCATTGGCGCAGACAGCTGGGCTGCACAAGAGGCAACCGCTTGGGCGTTTTCAGCTCCAGCAGCGGCAGCGGCGGCGTCGGCGGCGGTAGCAGCGGTGGAGCAGACAGCGGCCTCGGTGCAGACTGCCTCGGCTGCACAAGCGGTGTTGGCGACTCAAGCGGCGGGTGCAGCGCAGCTGGCAGCAACGCAGATGGCGGCGGCGGCGAAGCGGCGGCGGGGGCCGCGCAAGCGGCGGCAGCGGCAGCTTGAGCGAGGGCCAGCAACTGAGGAAGGGCATAGGTAGGGTTGAGGACTGGCGCCAAGAAGGGAGGGACAGGTTTGGGAGCAATTCCTGGATGGCATTTCTCCTTCCAGTGGCGCCACTTTGGGCTTTGGTGCGGGGGAGCGGGCGGGGGTAGAGCCCACCCTTGTCCTTGCGCGATAAGGAGAGCCTGACCAGGTACCTGCTCTGAGCTGAGAGGGTGGAAGGGGAGGGAGGGCTGGGGGCAAGAGGGGGCAGGCGACGACCAGTCTCCGTGGCTACTCAGGGCCAAGGGAGGCGCGCGCTGCTAAAATGGCGATCCTCGGCACTGGGGGAGGCTGTGGTGTCAGCGGGCGCGGTCGCTCCCGCGAGGGGCTGGCTGCTCTGGTGCAGCAGCCCTGGCGCCAGCTCCTCAGCGGCCCTCAGCCGCCACCACCGCCATGGCCATTCCTCCCAGGCAAAGGGAGATTTACCCAGGTGAGGAGGGAGGGAGGGAGGGCGCCAGCCTGTGAGGGGAGAGTGAAGCAGCCGGCCCACTCCCCGCCACTGGCCTCTTGCTGCCTCTGCGTGCCCCGTCCAGATCCAGCCAGAGTCTCCTCTGCTGCCCCCGCCCCAGCCCCACGCTGCAGTCCACAAGTCAGCCTGCTCCCCGCGCCCACCAAGGCCTCTCTTGGGCCGCTGCCATCTCTGAAGCCTGTTCGAGGTAGCATGGTCTGGGCCCTGAGTTTGCGGGGTGCCCTTGGGGACGCCCGGTGCACTCTCCAGTCCCTGCTTTGGTCCCTGAAAAGGGTGGGTGGGTGGTCTCCGAGCCAAGTTTGCAGCACTGGATGCCTGCGAAATTGTGAGGGCTCACCAGTGCCTGTGTTTTGCTGTTTCTCCTATATAACTGGATCCCTGTCTCTTCCCTCCCCTTTCCCCCACTCCTCACTCCTCAGAAGGCCAGAAAGACCAGGGAACCTGCTGCAGAGAATGGCTTTTGGGCTTAGAGTATCTGCACCTTCAGAAGCTGTGCTGAAGCCTTGATAGGCAGCCTCTGCCACGTGAGGGATAGGCACCTCCACCAGGTACCTGAAGATCTGGGTTAGCTTTGGTGGGTGGACTTTTGTTGCTTAAGGTGTGGGAGAGGGTGGAGGGCTATCCTTGAGGTCCTCTTTCCAACTTGTTGAGGATGGCTTTATTGTATTTGCAGGTGGTTGATGTGTGGTTTTGGTTGTGTGTATTTCTTGTTCAGTGCAAAGGGGTCGTATTCACAGCATGACTTGAGGGAGGACATTTGTCCAAGTTTTTGTCTCATTTCTAACGGGCTGGATTGGTTTGACACTTGTGTCCATTGGGTTATTGGTATGGATGGGCTCAAAAAGAGAGGAAGCAGGGATTTTTGTGTGGATTGGAGGAGTTTAGCCGTTTTCTTTTAACCATGTGTAGAGTGGTTTTAATTTGCCTGTCCTGAATTATGTTTTCTTCTCCTGAGCGATTTGGTGGTGGAGGTACAGTTATTCTGGTTGTTGTGCTTTTCCTGTTTTGAGCGGCAAATGTGTGTTCCTTTCTTGTGTTTGAAGAAAAACGTTGGGGTTGGATAAAGAATGTGTAATTTTTTGGAAAGCTGAACTGTCAGTTTGTGTTTGTTTGTTTTCTGATGATCTCTGCAGTGGGGTGATGGGTGTCTTTCTAGACAGCGTTAAGGTACACATTTGTCTTTTTGGGCAGCACACAATCTCCTCTCTCTTGGGGCAAGGGATAGTTAATTCTGTAGGTTATTACTGTAGGCTTTGCCGTTTAGCTCATTGGGTTGAGGATAATGTAAAGTTGAGACCTTTGTGTAGAGGCTAGTCTGCTTTTCCTTAGTTGCCTGCCATTTTCTGAGGCCCGGCCAGCTAACTTGTCAGTTTATGCTGTTAGTTGCTGGGATGGGAGGTTTCAGTGACGTAGGTTCATCCTGTGCTTCAGTCAATGCTGAAGAAATTCCAAGATGAATAAAAACAATTTTGGTAGGGACGCCTGGGTGGCACAGTGGGTTAAGCCACTGCTTTCGGCTCAGGTCATGATCCTGGGGTCCTGGGATGGAGTCCCGCATCGGGCTCCTGGCTCGGTGGGGAGCCTGCCTCTCTCTCCACCTATGCCTGCCTCTCTGCCTGCTTGTGTGCTTTTTCTTTATCTTTATGACCAAAAAAACCAAAACCAAAACCAAAAACAAAACTATTTTGGTAAATGGCAGCTGGGTGAGGAAGTTGTCAACACTAACTCAGTTCGTTAGAACTTTAGGTAATAGTGGATCCCTGGATGTCTCCTCTGCAGTCTGAACTGAAACATGCTGTATTCTTTGGCTCTCAGTTTCTCTTTGGCTCTCAGTTTCTCTATGGCTCTGTCAGCTGGGCCCCTTTGGTTGTGTTGTCTTCCTCCCCATGGGGAAGTTCTCTTCTTCTTTTTAAGGGAAGGGGTTTTTTGTTTGTTTGTTTTTAAGGCCTATTTATTATCTTAAATATGCTTGTTTCCTTGAGAGAGTCTCTTTGGGGGCAGGGGAGGGCAGAGGGACAGAGAGAGAATGTCAAGTACACTCTGCACTGAGCCAGGAGCCAGACTGAGGGCTCCATCCCAGGACCCTGAGGTCATGACCTGAGCCAGAGTCAGGAGTTGGATGCTTAGCCCATGGAGCCACCCAGGCACCCCTTTAAGTAAACTTTTTGAACCTCAGCATATATACAGAGAAGTGCACAGATCATAAGCCAAAAGCTTGAGGAACCTCCACAAGGGGAACACACCATGCGACTTTACACCCAGGATTTCAGTGTCTGTGATAACCCACTTGAGGGTCACTTCTGCCACGGTTCTTGACTGCCGTTGCTGGGGAGCTGTTGCGCATGTTCCTGAATTTGGTGTACGTGGAGTCATCCAGTTGGATGCACTCCTGGGCCTGCCTTACGGAGAGTCATCCGTGTTTGAGTGTGTGGTTGTGAGTTGACCAGTGCTGCTGTTTTCATCCTCAGACTATTTTAGAGCTCCACTCTGCTTGTAGACCCTTAGACATTCTAGAAATAGGATAGCTCCTTGGTGCCTTTTAATTATGTGCATTAAAACAGGTATTTTTTTAATGAACAAAAGGTGTTCATTTGAACACAGGTGTCTTCTTTCAGCTGTAGTGTAAGGATCAAGCCTGGTGTGTGGAACTTTTCTACCGCCCATAAACAGAGAAAGCTTTTGCCTCCTCAGTTGTAGAGTTCTATCAGTCACTGCTCTTTCAAGTCATTGGTGAAGTGGATAGAAAATGCCTGCTTTCAGGGAACAGAACGGATGTTGAAAAGGTGAGACAAAAAAGGTCTTCAGTGGTGGGAGGCGCACCCTTAGAATAAGTGAGTCCATGGGAGACATAGTTGGTCTGTGTGGGTACATGGGGAAAGGCCTTACTGAATCTGGGATTTATGATTCTTGGAGGTCATTTGTTGGGCAGGCCAATACACATTAGTTTTTTGTTCCCTCCTCCATCCTTTTTCAGCTCTTCCTTCACTTCAGAGGTCATCCACACCTTTCCACTTCTTCAACAGGCTGGTAACTCCCATTTACTGTATAATAACCATCACCAGCCTTATGCGTCTGGGCCCGAGGCAGGCAAATCCAACTCTCTCTGCTTGGTCCACTGGCAGTTTTCATGCCTTTTTTTTTCTTTCTTTCTTTCATTTTTTTTTTTCTTTTTAAAGATTTTATTCATTTATTTGACAGAGATCACATGTAGACAGAGAGGCAGGCAGAGCGAGAGAGAGGAGGAAGCAGGCTCCCCACTGAGCAGAGAGCCGGATGTGGGGCTAGATCCCAGCAGTCTTCATGCAGACTCTGAGCCCCACATGGGGCTCCATCTGATGAGCCTGAGATCCTGAGCGTCTGACCCTTAACTGATTTGAGTCCTGTCAAAGAAGAATTGTCAGTAAAGACACTGCAAGAAACTTGCAGTGTTAGTCAGAAATCAGGAATAGTGGAAATCATAAGGTAAACAAGGGAAATTTAAATTTTTCAACAGGATTAGATAATGCTCTCTTTTCCCTCCCTTTCTCAGTTTAGAAAAACTATTTAAGTGATCCTTTGGTTGAGAAAAGAAACTGGTAGAAGGGATACGTTAAAAATAATCTTACTTAAAACTTCATATTAAGAGCATTCGCAATACATTTTAAATTGAAGTTACTTTTGCGGGGGACAGGAAATTAAAGGGGGTGTAGGCTGCCAGTATTATCAGCCTGTGTTGGATCTTCAAATCTGTCGAGTACTTGGTGGTTAGTCAGGGAGAAAACAAATGAAAACCAAACATAAACCTGATGACTGCTTTCTGAGAAGAGATGAGATTTCCTATGTACGGTAGAAGGTTTATACACTGTTCATTCTTTTCTAGAAGTAAAAGTTGTCGAATATCATAAGTCTGCCAGAATATGCGAGGTTTCAAGAAATAAAAATTCAGCTTAAAATGACCTTCAGTCAAAACCAAACCGTTCTGTGGTCTTGGGGTGCCTGGGTGGCTCAGTTGGTTAAGCATCTGCCTTTGGCTCACGACAGGATCCTGAGGTCCTGGGATTGAGCCCCACTTTGGGCTCCCTGCTCAGAAGGTCTTACTTGCAGGGAAATGGGGCACTTACCCAGGTGGATAGGAGGTAGCTACCGTAGTAACACCTGCTTGTAACCAGGTTAATACCCATGTGTTCCCTTCGAATTTCAAACTTTAATAAGCATGAAGGTTGGAACTCGGTTTATCTGGTACTACCAAAGCCTCTTTTGAATTTTTATCCTGCGAAGGAGAGAGATTATCAGCACATTGGTCAAATTAAAAAAATAAGTGATGTATTTGTAGGGTATGTTCCTGTATCATTCCATATATTCCTGATTCTCCTTTCTTTTGGTTGTGAAGGTGGTAATACATGCTTGGATAGAATTAGGGGACAAAACAACATAAAGGTCACTTTTATTCTGCCCATGCAGAATTACTTTTATTTGACCAATTTATTTGTTTATTCCCTGGACCACAAATATTTGCATAATTATAGTTTTCCTGGTGCTGTTTAATATGCTAGTTCATTGAATTTTGAACGTGCTATAGGTTGTAGTTCCATGTAGAATGGGGGTATCAGGCAGTGTATGATACAAAACTAATTGAGTCTCTGGTTTGAAAGACATCAGTTCTGACCTGTTGGTTCTCTGTGGTTCATTTTGGGTTTTTCTTCTCTAAGGAAATTTTTTTTTGTGATCACTTCATAGTTTTAGGGATTCCTTTTTGTAGGAAATAAAGCTAACATCCAGTTTCCAGTTTTCTTTTTGTTTTGTTTTGTTTTGCTTTGCTTTGGGGGAGAATGGAAATATGTCTCTGGATTCTTAGGATCTGTGGCATGATTAACTTTTCTGAAGTCTTTCATGAAAAGAAAAAGTATGGAAGACAATCCAGATTTAATGTTTTTCTACTAAATTTGTTTGACATTGTGGAGCTCCAACGTTCCTATGTATCGGAATCCCCTGGAACGCTTGTTGAAACACATTGCTTGATTTCCGGCTCTACCCACCACCTTCTGGGTTTTTTTATGAAGTAGGTCTGGGGTAGGGCCTGTGAATTTGCATTTATTTCTTAGAAGTTACCAGGTGATGTTAGTGCTGCTAGTGCTGGTCTAGAGAGCGCTATTGGGAACTATTGGTTATATGACCTTAAATGCGAAAGAGAGGCCAGCCATGTTTCTTAATGAAACTGGAGATAGTTTTATTGTTACAGAAAATTGACGTCTTGGTATTTCACAGGGAATTTAAGAGAAGTGATATGCATTCACGTTTTAGTTAATTAATTAATTAATTAAAATGATTTTATTTGTCGGGGGAGGTGGGGAAGAATGAGGAAGCACAAGGAAGGAGAGAGGCAGGCAGAGGCAGAATCAGGCTCCCTGCTAAGCGGGAAGCCCCATGCGGGACTCGATCCCAGGACCCTGGGATCATGACGGGAGCTGAAGTCAGTTGCTTAAGTGCCTGAGCTACCAAGGCTTTGTTGCATTCATTTTTTTTCACTTAGAGCTGGAATTAGATGTGGTTTCTTAATAAAGATATTGTGTGTAGTAGAAGAGCACTTATCAATTGGGGAACCATATCTACTAAATTTTTATCGTCCACATTGAAAAGTCAGATATTGTCTTGGGCTATTAATATGTGTTGGATTTCAGATACATGTAGTTTTATTTTTTTTTTTTAAAGATTTTATTTATTTATTTACAGAGAGAGATCACAAGTAGACAGAGAGGCAGGCAGAGAGAGAGAGGGAAGCAGGCTCCCTGCTGAGCAGAGAGCCCGATACGGGACTCGATCCCAGGACCCTGAGATCATGACCCGAGCTGAAGGCAGTGGCTTAACCCACTGAGCCACCCAGGCACCCAGATACATGTAGTTTTAAAGGATGTTTCTTTTTAACATATGTTTGAGCCAAGTTTGATAGTCAGTAAACTAACCTTTCAATAGAATATTGGCCAAAGAATATGAATAGGTAGTTAAAGAATGACAAATTAAGTCCAGCAACATGAGAAATATATAACTTCTATTACTTCAATACAAAACAATATTTTTGGGAAGTCAAATTTTAAAGACTACAAAATTGTTAGTGCATCTAGTAGTAAGAAGTGGACATTGTAACGGCCGTGGAGGCTAAGATAAGCTGCTTTACATTTTCTGAAGGCAAGTTGGTAGCAATTCCTTTAAAAATGTTTGTAGCTTGTGACCCATCATTTGCACTAGGAATTAGTGTTCTCTGCATATACATTTTCTGTGTAAATTTATTTGTTACATCGTTGTTACAACAAAAAATAGCTTCCTGGCCAATATACTCATTAAATGTTGGTAGTTTGCTTCATGAGGGGCAGGTCTTTTGCTAAGACCACAAGGGTCTGTGGCCCAAAAAGTAGAGTTTGATAGTAATTCTTGCTGCAAGTTAAAAACAACCAAACAAAACAGTCTACATAGAGGTCAGGGAATTGATACAAAACTGTGTAATAGTTACAAATATTTTGCAGGTCTTAAAAATGTCAGCTTTACCTTTTGTATGGTAAAACTGGAAATAACCCAAAAGTCCTTCTGTAGAGGAATGGCACATCCATATCAGATGGAATACTTCTCAGCAATTAAGAAGGAACAAACTCTGGATGCATGCAACAACTAGTGTGGATTTCAAGGTCATGATGCTGAATGAAAAAAAGCCAGTCTGTACAGGTCACACACTGTAGGCAGCCCTTCACGTTTTTTTTTATCACAAAGTTAGATTAGCAGTCACCAAGGGGTTAGGGCTGGTGAGGTTGGGGGTGGGGTGGGTGGTTGTGACTGGAAAGGGTTACCAAGAGGGAACGTTTTTGTGTTGATGAAATCTGATCTTGATTGTGGTGGTTGTTACCTGAATCTACACTTGTGATAAGGTGACCTAAAATGGTACACATGTGTTCCAATGTCAGTTTCCTGGTTTTCATATACTGTAATCCAGAGGATGCAACCCTATCTGGGAAATGGGGTGCAAATTATATGGGACTTGATACTGTGTTTGCAACACCCTGTGGTTCTGTAGTTATTTCAAGTTAAAATGTGAAGTTTTAGAAAGAATATATAATAAAAGGAAGTGTTCACAGTATTAGAATAAAACAAGTTTCAAAGTGAGAAAACATATGATCCCACTTTAATATTTCATATCACTTAATACATTTACCTGGAAGTAATGAGTGATCAAAATATTCTGAGCAGTAGCATGGTGGATTCTTTTGGATTCTTTTGTGAGTGTGTGTATGCTTCTCTATAATGTCGATAGTTTAGATGATCTGGTATCACTTTTGTCGTTTGAAAAACAGTTTTTATAATAAGTTCCAAAAATCTAATTCTGCAATGTTGAAATTTAAATAACAGTTACATTGAGATTGTAAAGTTTTGTTTATATTGGTTACAACAAGTTAGCATTTAAATAGCTCTTAGCTGAGATTGGAGAGTATATTTATCCTCTAAAATGTGTTGTGTATGTAAATGTAAAGCTCTTTTTTGCTCTTGGTCTTACAAATGTCCTGTTTGAAGTTCTGACTCCCCAGTGTTGTCTAATGTAAGTATATACATTGCAGGCCACATGAAATTTCAAGCTTCATTAACCACAGTGAGAAAGTAAAAAGCAGGCAAAATGATTATTTTTAAAGATTCTATTTATTTTTTGTCAGAGAGCAAGAGTGAGAGTAAGAGCTAGAGCAGATGTGCGCTCAAGCCAGAGAGCCCCTGTGGGCACATGCACAATCCAGGGGGAGGGGCAGGCAGCAGAGGCAGGCTAGGCAGAAATGAGAATCAGGCTCCCTGGTAAGCAAAGAGCTGGATGTGGAATTTGATCTCAGGACTCTGAGATCAGGACCTGAGCTCAAGCTTAATTACCTGAGCCACCCAGGTGTCCTTTGATGAAATCATTTTTAAGAAATTTAGTTTGTTTAATCAGTTATATCCAGAATATTATCAGTTCAATATGTAATCAGTATAAAATCACAGTGAGATGTTTTACATTCCTTTTATCATACTGTGATAAAAATCACACTGATATGGGAAACAGAGGCAGAAGAAACATTATTAAATTTCCTTACCTCCTGACAAGCCCTTAAAACAGGCAGTGACTCTCCTCTAGGGACTCAACTACCCCCACCGTAAGCGCTTTCTAAGGGCAAAGGGCAGTCCTAGCCTGACCGACCCCCTCTCCCTCACCAGGACCCTGTGAGCACTTTAACAATTCCTTTGGAAACTTTATCTCTGAACCTGCCAGATAGTCTGATGATCATTCCCAAGCATATGGCCTACTGATAGACATGTAAAGGGTGTCACAAAAAGGTATTACTACTAGTAGTGAATAACCTTTCCCCCCCAAAATATCTGGCCCCTCAAGGTCCTAGAAACCTTGCTTCCAAAATTCCTTAGAGACTGACACCATGCCTAAACCCTTCCCCACCTTACAAATATATAATAGACCACTCCTGAGAACCCCAGGGCTGCATCTCTTCCTGCCCACAGGTCCTGTCCCCATACATTAATAAATCACCATTTTGCACCAGAGTGGCCTCAAGAATCCTTTCTTGGTACTGAGCTCCAGACCTCACCCCACCAAACCTCACCTATGTTCTAGAATTTCATCATTTGGCGTCCAACTGGGGCTGTGAGTCTTTACATTTGGACTCTGAGCTTTGGTGCAAAGTTGGTGAGTCCATTCTCGCTTCTTCCTTTACTCTCACTTCAGGGCTTTTCAAGGAGTATGGTCTTATTGGAACACTTGCATGTCAGTTGCTCAGGCTTTAATCCTCTAGCCCGTGGCTACTCCACAGGGAAGAAAACATCAGATTTTTGGCTGGAAGTTAGTACACTGGCCGGAATGGTAATAAGACCCAGAAACTTGATGTCCTCTCTTTATTCCTGTTCTTACATAAAGTTGTCTTTCTTGGGCACGGGGAAGTCACCTCAGTCACCAGGAAGGACAGCTGCCAATCTTAAGACTCCCATGTGAGTTTTCTTCCTGATTGATCGAATGTGATCTCCTCCACATGCCTGGCCTCGCACTTCCTGCCATGGGAATGCCACTGGGAGATGGCCAAAAGAAGCCCCCGATTGAATTAAAATGCAACCAGGGATCGTTTCCTAGGGAAGTGGGCGGTCAGGATCCCATGTGTTGGAATGTCACATAGACCATGATGGGTTTCAGTCTTTACTGTTTCCCATCAGTGTCTTCTCCAAATGACATAAAGCTATGAAATTGGGTAATTTCCCCTTGCCAAACATTTCCCATGGGTTAAAAATTGCAGGGCAGCCACACAACTTTTAGAGTATAGGATGGCACAATATCCTAGTCCATTCACCGGGCACCCATCTGTAGCCTAGGATGCGATGGGGAAGAAGAGGGATGCTGGCACCCCTCCAGGGCCTTTTATGGCAGGAATGCCTTCCCGAGAAGGTAGAATGGTGATCAATAGCGAGGTCTTGAGGGACACCTTCTTGAGGGTGGCTTTTGACATATGGGCAGCTCTGACATATCCTGTGTGGGACACCACCCAGGCATCAGGGGGGATTTGGTAATGGACCTTCGTTCCTTCTCTGGTGGCATGGCCTTAGTCGGCTTCTTCAGTCCCAAGGACTCTACCAAGGGATGCTTTTGAACCCACTGGAAATAATTTGGATTGCAAAACTTAGGAAAGGACTGAGCTCCTGTAACACTGCATGGCCTCAGTGGGATCTATCAGTTAGATCTCCTGTGCAGGAAAAGGGGTGAATGAGCCTAGGGTGCCTTCATTGTTAATGCCTAGGCCATCATTGCTCTACCCTAGGACCCCGACCTAAGGGCGTTTTGCAGAATGTGTTTGCCTGAACGAGTGTGCTAGTCAACTCCCTCCTGACATATTGGGTGATAATTACGTCAATAAGCCTTCTAGTAAACCCAGGTTGCTAGGCCACCCCTAGGAAAGGGGACTCTAACTTTCCCTTTCTCTGTTTCTCCTCATAGATGGGGGGGCTTCTCCTTTACTCATTTCTGTGTTAATGGCTATAACTGGAGGCAACTGGAGTTAGTCTAACTCGAGATGGAGACTTTGAGGAATATTCCCAGGCAGCTGCCAAAACTCCCTTTGTTTCAGGGAAATTCCCTTTCTTCTTTGGCCTGACATGGACTGCTTAACCCCTCCTTCCTGGCGGGAAAACATGGCTTTTGCTCCTCTGTTCGAGCTGTCCTTTTAACCATTGCTGGTTCTCTAAGGTTTGCTCTTCCAGACTAAGGAAACTTTATTCTTAAGAGGTCTGTGATTTAGAGCTATGTAAAAATATTTATTTTTAAATAAAGCCTTCAACTTTTCTATCTGAACCCTCTACAACTCAAAAGGTCTCAGGAAGTATTTTCCTCCATCGCAATCAGTCGTTTTAATAAGTTCAATAAGAATCTGTTCTCCTTGTAACAGAACACCATGGGAAACATGGGATATTTTGCCAAGGCTTTGACTGGAATGCCCTATTTGAGAAAGACAAAAAGAACAACTCAGATATGACCAGACAGCTTTAAGGAACTAAGGTTGCCTTTTTGAAACCTGGAGCCATAAAGCCCCTTGAAACTGTTGGCCCAATACCTGGCTTACAGTGTTCCCAGCAGCCTCACCAGGTGAGTAAAGAATGTCTCTTTCTGGCAGGTGCTGGAACCTCAGGATACCCTGGGGGACCTCAAGAAGAGGAATTCACCCAAATCCACAGGTATTGCAGGTATGTCTGATGGCAAGTACATGGCTTGGCTTCTGGCCTGGAGAGGCTATAAAAAGTTCAACCTAGAAATTCCTTACAAGAAGTTCCAGTAAAGCAGATTCTAAAAGATCTATATGATCGCTCACTGTTCTTGCTGAGCTTATGTAAATAATTAGGCCACATTTGTTAACACTGGACTTGTTTTTCAAATAAACTAGTCCTGATTTGCCTCTCTCTGGAAATGAGGGTTATTTTAGAGAGAAATTTACGTTTTAATAACACACCTTTATGAAGGTTACATTCTAGATTGAATTGGCTTTAAATGTTTCTTTACCTAAGCTAGAGAATTTGAGGTGCACTTCAGAAAAGTTGCACAATAGCTCATTCAGAGGATCTTCTCGCATTTTTATTCTGTGGGGATAATAACAAGAGCCCATGGCACTTGGTTAAACCACTGGAAAATAAAATTGATTCCCAAACAGTTGTATAACTTAACTATCACCTTGACCATTGTACTTCTCTATAGAGCATAACTGTTCAGATGTTACTGATCTTGCTTACTGTATTTGGCCAGATTTAAGATGCCCCTGTTTAAAATACAAATGATAGTTGGTTTACTGATGCCATTAGTTTTCATGAAAAGAGTAAGAAAATCTAGGTGTGCCATAGTGCCCATTAGCACTTTGTAATTGCCAAAGCCTTAAAAAGTTAAATATATCCTGCATTTAGCCTGGCATCCAAAATCTTCTGGAAAGGTAGAAAAAAACTAATCCTGCTTTACAATGTCATATTACTAAGCTTAGTCTATAAACCCAGGAAAATTGAATTACTCTCCTACCAATAGGACTTCTCACGATGAGAACTGCTCCAAAATAACCTGTAGGACTCAGCCCTTTTGACTTATTACATAATAATATTATATAATAATTATTATAATTATTATATAGGAATGAGTTATTATATATATATGTATATAAAATATCTCTTTCCATAGATCTGTTATTAGATGAAATTTATAATGCCTTATTAAATACTCACTAGAGGCTGGCTTAACTTATAAGATACTAATCATGTACTCCCCAAACCTGATTTAATTATAGCTGAAAACCCACCCCATGTAAATCTCAGAGACATGGTTTATTTAAAAAAAAAACTGGAAGACACATACAACAGAAAGCCTACATCCAAACAGGAAAGGTCCATATTTGGTCATACTATGTATCCCCACTGCAGGAAAGCTAGAAAGATACTATTCATGGGTGCATATATCTAGAGTAAAACCCTAACCTCCTTCACAGAAACAGAGTGAGCAAATGAATGTGCCTTCTTACTCCCCTGAGCCCATAGAAAACCTCAAACTTCTCTTCAAACCAAAATGAAGGTTGTAATTCTCTTTATCTTCCTTTCACCTATCTTAACTGACCGTTCCTTTCTACAGTGGGCACAGCAGTATACTGAACTACATAATCAGTTTGTTGGATATGTGGAATTTTGCCTATGTCAAGTACATCCAGGTTACCCTGGTGTGTTTTGCCCTTACAGGGCACTGATTGGCATTCTCTGCAGGATTATATTTCAGATGTAATATATGGAGACATTATGTACCAGGATAACTCTATCACTAATCCAGATGTTTCTTCCTGGCCCTTCCTCAGTGAAACCTAGAGTTCACCAGGACTCCATGACCAAACTTTTTCATACTCTCAAGCTATTAATGTCTTACCTGACCTTATAAGCCTATAAATTAATACACAACAACTAGGGCCTAAGCCTAAGATACAAAACCCTCCTCATTGCTATATCAAGTATGGCATATATCAAATTTGGGATACATATTTGTGGGTCCTACCCACCATTGGACAGCTCAGTCAAAAGGCAGTTTTATGTCAGGAACAAAGAAATCATACATATGATACATGGGCAAAATGCACACGACATCTAGGACGGCTATCATTAGAAATATGTTCTGAAATAATAGTACTCCAGGCTACTGACTGGTTTGCTACTGATTGGATAAGGTGTCCTGGCATTAGATGGACAGTTCCAGACGGAACCCACTGGATATGTGGAACTAAACTGTGTCCCTGGCTTCCTCCAGGGTGGATAGGTTGCTGCACCTTAGGATTTGCCTGGATTCATGGACACGATACTAAAATCATCACTACTCCAGCTAATCTCACAGTTTAAAGCAAAGATGGACACGATCTGTTTTTAAGTGCTATGATCACTTCACATCCATTTTTGCTCCATCTGTGGGACTAGAGGATGTCATTTGGCATGTAGAAGCCCTTAATAAATAAACTGCAAAGGCACTCAGTGATTCACTAAATAGCATCCCCTTACCTAATATTGAAGTCTTTCAGAGGCGCAAGGCAGTCCTACAAAATAAGATGGCCTTAGATGTCCTGACAGCAGCATAGGGTGACACATGTGCAATTATCAAAGCAGAATGTTGTGTGTACATCCCAGAATATCAGAAATGTCACAGGACTAGTAAAAGATAATATTACCCAGATTGAGATTCTTCAGGATCCTTCTCTCTCTCTCTTTCTCTCTCTCTCTCTCTCTCAGTGATTGGTTAAGTTCCTGGTTTAAAGGAGGACTGTGGGCAACAATTAAATATCTCCTTTTTGGCGTTCTCATCCTTATGGCCTTGATAATCTTAATGTGTTGCCTTGTTCAGTGTTTCTCTGCTTGGTGCCGAGCTCCATTGCTGCAATGACTTCATGACGACAGATGATACTTACCACACACAGAGACACTTCCTCACTGTCAGCGCTGGATTCAGCTGCCTCCCTCTTTTGTAACTTCCTTACACATTCCTCAACTGATCAATGTTGACCCGAGTAGATAGGGACAGCTCTACACCCCTATTCAGCAGGAAGAAGTTACAGAAGATGAGACCTTCCATCTTCAACTACCGTAAAGATTTAAGGGTCAACATAGTTCAGGGGGGAATGATGTGGGAAACAGAGGCAGAAGAAAAATTATTAAATTTTCTTACCTACTGACAAGCCCTTAGAACAGGCAGAGTGACCCTCCTCTAGGGACTCAACTACCCCCACCTTAAGGCTTTGCTAAGGGCAAAGGGCAATCCTAGCCTGCCTGACCTCTACCCCCAACCAGGATCCTATAAATCTACTTTAACAATTCCTTTGGAAACTTTATATCTAAACCTCCAAGATAGTGTTGACAAACATTCCCAAGCATATGGCCCACTGGTAGACATCGAAAGGGTCTCACATAAAGGTTTAATTACTGGTAATGAATAACCTTTTCCCCAAAACAATAGCTAGCCCCTCGAGGTCCTAGAAACTTGCTTCCAAAATTCCTTAGAGACTGACACCATCCCTAACTTATTCCCTCCCCAACTTATAAGTACATCATAGACCACTCCTGATAACCCCAGGGCCTCTCTTCTTGTCTACCAAGCCTGTAAATGTACAAAGAACGCCTCAGCATTCTTTATGAAGAACTCATTTCTGATTTTGGTGAATCTTAGCAGCATGAAATTCTGCAATTAGAGTGTTTTTTTTTTTGTCTTTATGGAACATTTGTGAGGATTGTGGAATGTGGCTGTCCAGACTAAGTGAAATTCGGTGTAATGATGTTTCATAGATTTTTTGTTTTTTTTTTCTCAGTACTTTAGGGTGTCGTAAAAGTTTCAGTATACAGTTTCTGTTTATTGCCATTACTTTGTGGATAAAAGCTTAAAAAATATCACATTGAAGGATATTATGTATGTGTAGACACATATGCAGGTTGGGATTTTCAACGCTGGGTTGCATTTAATTGAAGTTCACTGAAATTCATGGAACTGGATGATTTCTTGGTTCCGGCAGTTATGCTGTGATTTATGTCAGTTTTGGCAGTTTCTAATGCAATAATGAAATATCTTGATGCCAAATTAATTGTCTAAAGTTTATTGAAAATAATTTATTGGTAATGTCTCACTCCTCCACCCCCAGGATATGTCAGTAGCTATTTATACATTTCCAAATCTCTGAATAGGAAGGTTTTCTCTGTTAAAAATTGTTGGCAAGAGTATGTATAGTTGGAGATGTCGGGTGGGTCAGTTGGTTAAGCGGATGCGTTTTGCTCAGGTCATGATCCCAGGGTGCTAGGTTTAATTCCCTCATCGGGCTACTTTTTAGGCGGGGAGCCTTCTTCTCTCTCTCCCTTTGCCTGCCACCCCTGCCTGCTTGTGCTCTCTCTCTCAAATAAATAAAATCTTTTTTAAAAAAGTATGTACAGTGGAAATTTCCTTATTTAAGTTATAATTAAGCTTTATATTTTGAAATCCTTCACTAATAATCCTTCATTTATGGACTTAAATATATTTGCCCTTCTCTTTCCCAGTCTAAGAACTTAAACTCATCACAGACTGACCAGATGACTAGATGCAGTAATCCTCCTATTTACAGATCTTTAAGATAAGAGTTTTCTGTCAAAACACCTGGTGTGGAAGGTGTATTCCCTACAGACTGCCTGTACTACAGCCCGAGGGGTCGTCATAGTCTTTGCTGTTTAATTAAGAGAAAGACTCAGGGCTTCGCTTTTGCTTTATCGTTCGCTCTTTTTTTTTAATTTTTTTTTTTTTTTGGAAAGTGTATTACTGAAATAGTTAATACTTTGTGATGCCCCAAGGTAACGTTTGGTTCTGTTAAAACAGGTGAACATTTGCACTTTTTCATGCTTAGTGTTTATTGAATGGCCATTATTTTTTTAAACTATTTTATTTATTTATTTGACAGACAGAGATTACAAGTAGGCAGAGAGGCAGGCAGAGAGAGAGAGAAAAGTTAGCAGGCTCCCAGCAGAGCAGAGAGCTCCATGCGGGGCTCGATCCCAGGACCCTGGGATCACGACCTGAGCCAAATGCAGAGGCTTTAACCCACTGAGCCACGCAAGCACCCCTTGAATGGCCATTATTGAGGGAGTAATCGGAACTACAGATGGAGGCGGAGCTTCACTGGGAAACAGGAAGAAGAGTGGGACACCTTATGAAGTCTTCATCTGTAACTTACACTCACCCTAATATGAATGCTGATAAGGGCCACCACTTAACCTGCATTTAATAAATGGGCAGTATATTAAGCCTATTTCATGGATTGTCTCATTTAATCCTTTTAAGGGTGTGATACTTCGCTCCATTTTGCAGATAACAAAATGAGCCTTAGAGTTTACATTTCCAGCTGAGTTTATATTGTACTATTGCACTTGACTCAGATCTTTTCCTACTTCACGTTCATATTGTTTTTAATAATTTTTTTTCTGAAAACGGTATTGCCATCACTACAGCCACCAGTCTGTATGCATCATTAGACACCCACTGTAGCAGTCAGATGCCAAATTCTGTTGTTTTATTCTTCCTAAGGTCACTACCACCTTAATTTAAGTCCTCATTCTTTAATTTTTCAGTTCAGTGTGAACTTCATTAATTGCAAATCTCTACAGAACAGACCTACACCTGGACTCTTGGAGTAGCTTTGCTCAGCCAGGTGTCCAGTGATCTCTCTAGGAAACATAGAGCTCACGTAGCTTGTCTGCCTAGAATTCTTGGTTGCTGCCTGATGGCTGCCTGATTGCCTGAGGAGGTATTGCCTTTTTTCCTTGAACGACCTGGGAGGCCTGGTCACGGTCTGGCTCTGTCCTACCTACCAGCTCAACTTTGCCACTTCTTCCCATGCATATTTGGGTTAAACTTGTGTTCCTCAGCATGTTCTCTCATGTCCCTGTGTTTCCTGAAGACTTTCCACCTCTTAGTTTTACCGGTAAAAGCCACTTTTAGATGTAAGAACCAGCTCATTTAAACTCTTTTGGGAAACCTCTTGATTCCTTTTTTTCTGTGGTCATTGAAGAAGTATGTGTATTTTATTTTATGGTGGAATTTACTTTTTACATTTTTGCCCCAGATTTAAATTGGAAGCCCACATGGCCAAGGATAGTGCCTCTGACAACTGTTAAATCTTCAGAGGCAAGGTCCTAATGTGCTACAGCATTTGTACTCTTAGGTATAATTTTAAAGTGTAATCTATTCTCCCAATCTCTAGTTTTAAAGTGTAATCCATTCTCCCAATCTCTATTTTTAAAATGTTTCCTTTTAAAAATAATGTCCTATATTGGTCAGTTTTTTCTGCAAATAGGGCATGTCTATTAAAAATTTTAAAAGGCACTGGGGAGGGCACCTGGCTGGCTCAGTGGGTTGAACCGCTGCCTTCAGTTCAGGTCATGATCTCAGGGTCCTGGGCTCGAGTTCCGCATCGGGTTCTCTGCTCAGCAGGAAGCCTGCTTCCCTCTCTTTCTCTCTCTCTCTGCCTGCCTCTCTGCCTACTCTGTCTGTCAAATGAATGAATAAAATCTTAAAAAAAAATTCTTAAAAAAAAAGCACTTGGGGGGCACCTGGGTGGCTCAGTGGGTTCAGCCTCTGCCTTCAGCTCAGGTCATGATCTCAGGCTCCTGGGATCGAGTCCCCACAGCAGGCCCCTGCTCCGCGGGGAGCCTGCTTCCCCCCGCCCCAGCCCTCTCTCTTTGCCTCTCTGCCTACTTGTGATCGTTGTCTATCAAATAAATAAATAAAATCTTTTAAAAAAAAGCACTTGGCAAATGACTTAGATACACTGCCAATATTTGTTTACTTCCTCTCTTTAGTTTTTAATTTTACTCTTTGTATAGCCCCTCTTTAAAATTTTGTTTTTATTTAATTTCTTTTCAGTGTAACAGATTTCATTGTTTATGCACCACACCCAATGCTCCATGCAATACCTGCCCTCCATAATACCCACCACCAGCCTTCCCCAACCTGCCACCACCCCACCCCAGTGCTCCATGCAATACCTGCCCTCCATAATACCCACCACCAGCCTCCCCCAACCTCCCACCGACACACCCCTTCAAAACCCTCAGATTGTTTTTCAGAGTCCATAGTCCCTCATTGTTCATCTCCCCCTCCAATTTCCCTCAACTCCCTTCTCCTCTCCATCTCCCCATGTCCTCTATGTTACTTGTTATGCTCCACAAATAAGTGAATCCATATGATAATTGACTCTCTCTGCTTGACTTATTTCACTCAGCATAATCTCTTCGTGTTCATGTTGATACAAAAGTTGGGTATTCATCCTTTCTGATGGAGGTATAATACTCCGTAGTATGTATGGACCACATCTTCCTTATCCATTTATCCGTTGAAGGGCATCTTGGTTCTTTCCACAGTTTGGCGACCGTGGCCATTGCTGCTATTAACATTGGGGTAGAGATGGCCCTTCTTTTCACGACATCTATGTCTTTGAAGTAAATACCCAGTAGTGCAATTGCAGGGCCACAGAGAAGCTCTATTTTTAATTTCTTGAGGAATCTCCACACTGTTCTCCAAATTGGTTGCACCAACTTGCATTCCGTCCAACAGTGTAAGAGGGTTCCCCTTTCTCCACATCCTCTCCAACTCATGTTGTTTCCTGACTTGCTAATTTTGGCCGTTGTAACTGGTGTAAGGTAGTATCTCAGTGTGGTTTTAATTGGAATCTCCCTGATGATGAACATTTTTTCATGTGTCTGATAGCCATTTGTATGTCTTCATTGGAGAAGTGTCTTTTCATGTGTTCTGCCCATTTTTTTGACATGATTACCTGTGTGTATTGAGTTTGAGAAGTTCTTTGTAGATCCTGGATATCAGCCTTTTGTCTGTATAGTCATTTGCAAATATCTTCTCCCATTCCGTGGGTTGCCTTTGTTTTGTTGACTGTTTCCTTTCTTGTGCAGAAGCTTTTGATATTTGACAAGGATTTCTTACATGCAGATATGATTGTGTTTCTTTTTTGTAAATATTGTAGTCTTTGCCTTTATAAAGAGACCATTTTGGGTTTTTATGATTATTGATATGATTTGTTTTAAACCTGTCTTGCTATTTGTTCTCTGTTTTTCCCACCCATCCTCTTTCCCCTTTTCTTCTACTGTCTTTGGCTTAGTTGAATTGGTTTTTGTTTTTAAATGCAGTTTATATCATTTCTTCTTAGCTATAACTCTCTGGTTTTAGTTGTTCGTTTAGTATACCTCTTTAGTATGTTATCTAAAGTTATCTTCCAGATTTTTTCCCTATCCAGGTGACCCCTGACCAATTGGGGATTAGGGATGCCAGCCCCATATAGAGTTGAAATCCCAATATAACTTATGAGTCCCCCAGAACTTACGTACTTCCAGCCTACTGTTTACAGGAACACTTACCAATAACATAAGCAGTCAGTTAACGTATTATGTATGCTGTCTATATTTTACAGTGTATAATGTGGTGAATTAAGTTAGAGAAAAGAAAATAGGAAGAAAATCATAAGGAAGAGAAATACTGTATGAAAAATACAGTATTTTTCATACCATGTATTTTTTGAAAAGAAATCCACTTGTAATTGAACCCACGTAGTTCAAACCATGTTGTTCAAGGTTCATCTGTAGTTGAAGAGTACAGGTATGTGGCCACTTTCCTGTAACTAGCCTTTCTGCGATAGTGCTGTTGTAATCCTCCGTAAAAAAAAAATTTTTATATAGTCAATTATCTTTTAAAGTGATTGCAAAATATAAAAAAAGAAATCTTTCCTATTTTCCCACATACATACCAGTTCTGGTGCTCTCCATTCCTTTGTGTAGAGCCAGATTTCCATGGGGAATGTTTTCATTCTGCCTGAAGGACCTCCTCTAACATTCTTTTTTTTTTTTAAGGTTTTATTTATTTATTTGACACAGAGAGAGATCACAAGTTGGCAGAGAGGCAGGCAGAGAGAGAGGGGGAGGCAGGCTCCCTTCTGAGCAGAGAGCCTGATGCAGGACTCGATCCCAGGACCCTGAGATCATGCCCTGAGCCGAAGTCAGGGGTTAACACTCTGAGCCACCCAGGTGCCCCTTCCTGTAACATTCTTATAGTTTGCATCTGCCAGTGATTGATTCTTCTGTTTATTTCTCAGTTTTTATTTTGCTTTTCTTCTGATAACAGCTTTTTGAGCTATAACGCATATATAGTATGGTTCATCTAGTTAAAATGTGTGGTTCATTGGTGTTGAGTGTATTGGCAGAATTATGAACTGTGGCCTCATTTCATCACCCTCAAAAGGAATCCCCTGGTTTTTCCTTGTCACTGTTCAGGGTGCCCCCAGTCCCAGTGCACACAGCCATCCCCAGTGCTAGGGAACCCCTGATAAACCCTCTCTCTAAAGATTCAGGGTTCTGGGTATTCTGTATAAATGGAATCAGATGACATGTGGTCTCTTGTGACTGGGTCCTTTCACTATCATCATGTTTCTAAGGCTCACCTTGGAAACATGCATGTTGTAGCATGTATCAGTACCTACACCTGTTAATAGCCAGATGATATTCTGTTGTATAGGTAAACCACCTTTTGGCTATGAATGAATAATGCTGCCATGAACGTGTGTGTACACGTTTTTGTATGGATCCATGTTTTAATTTCTCTGGGATTTAGGCTTAGACTCGGAATCACTGGGACAAATGGTAACTCTTTAACCTTTTGAAGTATAGGCTGTTTTCCAATGTGGCTGCACCATTTCATATTGCCAACGGTATATGAGGCTTGCAGTTTCTGTCCTTGTTTTGAAAGACGTTTTCAGTGGGTATAGAATTCTGGGTTCAGTTTATTCCTTTCAGTACCTTAAAGGTGGTGTTCCACTGTTTTCTGGGTTTCATTATTTCAAATGAGTAATCTGCTGCTATCTTCCACCCCCCCCCCTTTTTCCTTGTCTACAAGGTGTGTCTTAGTCACTTCTAAGATTTCTCTTTATCCCTGGCTTTTAGCAGTTTATGATGGTCCTTGGTGTTGTTTTCTACATGTTTCTTGTGCTTAGCGTTTGTTGAGCAGCACTGAGCTTTCTACTTAAAGCCTGTAGTCTGTTGGGAAATAAATAAGGAACATTTTTATAAAATGAACTAATGTTCAATCTACATTACTAATGACTATAGTTGCAGCTGGCCCAGAAGAGCTAGAATTCTTTGAATTGCCCTGGGTACTGTTTTTCCTCCATGGAAAAATTGCTTTAGAATGGACCTTAGAGATCATTTTATCCAGTCATTACATCCAGGAATCCAGTGAGCTTAAGTGACTGGCCCCAAGTCATGAAACAGGTTAGTAGTAATAGAACCTGGACTAGACTTCTGGACTAGTTTTGTCCTCTTCTGCCAAGTTGTATCACCTTTCTAACAGACCAAGCATTAGGAAGATGATAAGAGGCATTCCTCTGTATTCTGCAGTATGAGTGCTATTATGCCTTAGATTTTATGGTTTCTTTACATTGAAAATTCAGAACTGTGGTAGACACGTGTGTATTTCATAACGAAATAAGAACTGTTTCTTCTCAATTCCAGCTCTCATTTTTCTCTGTAGAAAGCACTTCTGTGAAATACTCCCCGTTACAGTCTGAACTATCTTAGACCTCCAATACTTGGGTGTTGTCATAGGAAGCCCTGTGATTTGGTTTGCACAACAGGGAAATTTGATACAAGGGGATTCAGGGTGTGAATTAGCTTTCTCTTGATTTGTCTGTGGACCTAATGTCTCCCAGTGGGAGAGATGTACGAATGTGGGTGGTGATTAGTTGTTGTTGCCATCATATGCATAAAACTCCCTAAGATTTCCTTTGTTTTTCAACTCCTTTCCTTTGATTATTCTTCTCGGATGATTTTCTTCATAGATGATTGTGGAGCTCCTGTAGTACTTTGGCAGAGGCGGAATGTTTACATGCTTGTATCCTTTTTGAAGTTTATGAGATTAGCTCTACAAAACATGCATTGGAAATACTAGATTTTCTCGTCATATGGAACATCTGGTTTTCTTGGAGTTGAAGTTTGATCAGTATGCTTATATGATGCTTTCAGAAGTACATTTAGAAGTACATGATGAGAGGATTTGTTAGAGAAGAGTGAATGGAGTTTGGAAAACTGAAATGTTAAAATATTTTAAAGAAAATACTTAAGAAAAGGATGTTTTTTTAAAGGTTAGATATACATATACAGAATAGTCAGATTAATCCTTCTTGGTGTACAGGTCTGTGAATGTTCATGAACTTATTAACCCTGTAATTACAAGCAGTAATAATATTTGCATCATCCCCAAGAGAACCATTTTGTTTTTCATCATCAACAGTGTAGAATTTGTTTGTGCATCCTCAGTATTTGACATTGCTGGTTCTTTGTCCTTTTGTAATACCAATATAATAGATTTAATGGTTTATCTTTGTAGTCTTAATTTGCATTGCCTTAATGACTAATGATAAGTGTCTTTTAATGCGTGTTTTTTTTTTTAAGATTCAATTTATTTTACAGAGATCACAAGTAGCCAGAGAGGCAGGCAGAGACAGAGAGGGGGAAACAGTCTCCCCACTGAGTGGAGATCCCTAGGTGGGGCTCGATCCCAGAACCCTAGGATCATGGCCTGAGCCGAAGGCAGAGGCTTTAACCAACTGAGCCACCCAGGTACCCCATCCTTTCATGTGTTTTTATGCAAGTCACCCATCTATCTCTGGGGAAATGCCTTCAGATATATTTTTTTGCCCATTGCATTTATTACTCAGCTTTCATACAGGTTTTCATATATTCCAAATTACAGTTTATTAGATACATATTTTGCATAATTTCTCTCCTAGTCATTGGCTTTTCATTTCCTTCGTGGTGTCTTTCAGTGGGAGAGGGAATTTGAGGAAGGTGGTCAAAAGGCACAAATGCCAAGTTAGAAATAAGTAGATGAAATGTACAGCATCATGACCATGAGTCTGTTGTATTATGTATAGGAAAGTTGTTAAAGGAGTACATTCTGAGAGTTCTTACCCAAGGAGAACTTTTTTTTTTTTTATTGTATTTAGAGAAGATGATGGCTGTTCCAAACTTGTGGTAATCATTTTATGACATATGTAAATCAAATCTTCATGCTGTTCACCTTAAACTTTTATAGTGGTATGTGTCAGTTATTTCTCATACCTGGGGAAATGCACTCTTTCAGAAAATGGAGATTTTTAATTTTTTGAAACTCAATATATGTATTTTTTTCTTTTGCAGGTTATGCTTTTTATGTTTTGTTGTTTTGAAGATTTTGCTTATTTGACAGAGATCACAAGCAGGCTGGGAGGCAGGCAGAGCGAGGGGTGTGTGGGGAAGCAGGCTCCCTGCTAAGCAGAGAGCCCAATGTGGGGCTCCATCCCAGGACCCTGGGATGAGGACCTGAGCTGAGGGCAGAGGCTTTAGCCCACTGAGCCACCCAGGCGCCCCTGCTTTTTATGTTTTATCCAAGGAATCTTTGCATAGACATGGTCCTAAAGATTTTCCTTTATTTTTTTCTCAGAAGTTTTATAATAACTTTAGTTTTACAATTAGGTATTTAATCCATTCTTATATATGGATAAGAATATGGATTGAGGTTCTTAATTTTTATGTATGGACATCCCACCTTTTTCTGTACCAGTTATTGAAGACTCTCTTTTCTCTAATGAGTTAAATTTGTATCTTTGTTCAAAATCAAATGATCCTATGTATGCGTGTATATGTATCTGAACTTTGTGTTTTTGCCAATACCGCACCATCTTTAATTACTATTAGCAGTCATCATAAATTATGAAATCCAGTAACATCAGTCCCTCAGCTGGGTACTACTTTTTCAGAATTTAAAAAAAATTTCTTTCTTACTCATTTAGAGTCTATGAGGTCCTCTTTTTTCATCCTCATTTCTGTGAAATTTGGTGAGATTGTGACTGGATTGCATTGACTCTGTAGCTAGCACTGTCCAGTAGCAATAAGAACTTCTTGTAATGAGGGGGATGTTTCCCATCTACACTGTCCAGTATGGCAGTGATGGACAACATGTGACTTGAGCACTTGAAAAGTGATTAGTGAAATTGAGGAAACGAATTCTAAATTTTATGTGATTTTAATTAAGTGCAAATATAAATAGCCATGTATCTAGCGACTGCTGTGTTGTGTATCATAACTACAGGTCATTTTGAGGAAAATTGATTTTAATATTAATAAGTTTTCTCACCTACAAGCATGGTATAGCTCTTACTCAGTTAAGTCTCTGATTTCTCTCATCAGTGTTTCGTATATTGTAGCGTACAGATCTCCTACATATCTTTTTACATTTATCCCTGAATAGTTAATGTGTTTTTTATGCTATTAAGTTGTACTTTATGTTTTATTTCCAGTTGTTGGTAATATGTCAATAATATTGTATTTATATTAGTATTTTCATGTTTCAGGTATGAAAGAACTTTGCACTCCTGGTATAAACTCAATTCTTTATTACATTTTACCCTTTTTATGTATTGCTGGATTCAATTTTCTAATTTCTTAAGGAGTTTTGGTTCCATATTCTTGAGAGAGCTGGATCGTTCTCTTGTGTTGTCTTTATTTTTGGTGTTCTGATAATGCTGACTTCATAACACTGAGTTGAAAAGGGTGTTCTTTTGGGAAGGAAGAATTGGTGAAGAATTCTTTCTTAAATTTTTGGTGGAAATTCACCAATGAAGTTGTCTTGGTGGGGGTATTCTTTTGGTTTTGTTGTTTTAATTGTTGAAGTCTTTAAGTACAAATCATTTATTTTAAATATATATAGGTCTTGTACTTTACCTATTCTTATGTAATCTTTGATAATTGGAGAAATTCTTTGAGACATCTCATCTAAGCTGTCACATACACAAATTGTAAGTTTCCCTTATCCTTTTAATATCTATAAGACTTGTAATGATGTCTTTTTCTTGATTCTTGGTAGAATTTGCATCTTCTTTTTTCCTTTGAATTAATGTAGTTTTCCGTTTTTGAAACCTTTGGAAAGACAATTTTTTACACTAATAGAAAAAGACGAAGTAATACTCATTCCCTAAATTTAAGAAATGTTAACTCTTTTTGTGCATTTGATTTGGATAGTTTTTTTTTAAATTAAGATTTTATTTATTTGCCAGAGAGAGAGAGAGAGTGAGTGAGCACAGGCAGGCAGAGTGGCAGCAGAGGCATATGGAGAAGCAGGCTCCCCACCGAGCAGGGCGCCTGATGTGGGACTCAATCCCAGGACGCTGGGATCATGACCTGATCCAAAGGCAGCCACTTAACCAACTGAGCCACCTCAGTTGGATAGTTTTTATTAAAATATTCAAACACGGAACAATTTGCAGGAGTTGAAACAGTGAGCACGTCTTCTTTTTCTCCCTCAGTTCCTTTCTGAACCACCGTTACTGAAGAAGATCTATATCATTCCTTTGCATATTTCTGTATTTTTTGGTACATATTTGTATGCATTTATCATCTGCATAAACCTTTTTTCTAGTTGGAAAATCTGTCTAAATGGTGTACTTTACGTATCTTTTTGCACCTTGGGTTTTTTGTTTTTGTTGTTGTTGTTGTTTGACTTAGCTTTGTGTGACATACAACCATGTTGATACTGGATCTAGCATGCATAAACAGAATTCCAATTTTCTTGTAGAATACCAACAGTTTGGGGTTATCAGGTTTCAGGTCTAGAAAGAGATTGGAAAATGGGAGGGTGGTAAATGGTATTCGAATCTTTTACTGTACATTTTCCTTATCCAGAAGTATAAACTTCTTTTCGTATGTTTGTTAGCTGTTTGAAATTCTTCTGTTTGTTAACTGTGTTGGAATGTTAAAAAAGTATAATCTTCTGGACATTGTTCCCAGAGTTATAATTTGAACTTTGGTGTCCCTTTCATTTAGTGCCTTTATACACTTTTCTTATGTTTTCTGTCCTTTGTCTTGTTACCTGTAATTTCACGGTGCAAAAGGACCAGAGTATGTGCCCGTCTTGATTTTCTTTCTTTTATAAGTTTCAGGTAATGTAAGGATGTTACAAGTATTCAGATGGCTCCTTTACTGTTGCTTGTTACTTTGAAATGGGAAGGAAAGCTTCTCCACCTTTACTCTCTGCCTTTCTTTTTCTGGCAGCATCCATTGCATGTGAAGACTTGCTGGGTGCCATCAGTAGGTCACCAGGTGGAAAGGGGATAGCTTTGCATGCTTTATGTGGAGTTAAGAGACAAATCAGGCTCCCAAAAGATTTCCACTATCCAGATATCCTATCAGATGGGAGTTGAAGGTGTCAAGGTGCTAAGAACCTAGTTTGGTGATTTGAACTGAGTTGGAAAACTTGGAATTAATAATAAAGTGTATGCCTTTGTGTGTGTCCTACAATCTCGAAGGCATGGCTGCATCTGTACCATACCTTTCTTTCTTTTTTTTTTATTAATTTTTTATTTTTTATAAGCATATATTTTTATCCCCAGGGGTACAGGTCTGTGAATCACCAGGTTTACACACTTCACATCACTCACCAAAGCACATACCCTCCCCAATGTCCATAATCCCACCCCCTTCTCCCAAACCCCATCCCCCCAGCAACCCTCAGTTTGTTTTGTGAGATTAAGAGTCACTTATGGTTTGTCTCCCTCCCAATCCCATCTTGTTTCATTTATTCTTCTCCTACCCACTTAAGCCATACCTTTTTGATTGAAGAGATTGTTCCAGGGTTTTTGGTTAAAAATTTAAATCCACCTCTAGAGATTGTTTTTTGCAGCTCGATGTAGAAGTTTTCAGTGCTGAATTTCTTTCCTGTGTTTGTTCTCTGGTGTTTAAGAATCAGTAGCTAATGGTTTTTTGAAATCACTTTTCTTTGGTCTGCTGTGTGGAGAGTTTATACCCCATAAAAAAGATTCATATATTGCAAGACTTCAAACGTGATGCAGCCTCAGAATATGTGAGCTACTGGTATTCTGTAGAGGTAGCAGTGCAAATATGCTATGTTGAAATTTTTTTAACTTTAAAAAAATTTTATCTTGAAATACTTGTAAATTTATATGCAGTTATAAGAAATACTAGAGACATCTCACATCTCCTATAACCTTTATCCTGTTTTTCCCAGTGATAATGTCTTTAATGACTGTACAAAACAGTAACACATCCAGAAACTTGACACTGACACAATCCAGACTTTATTTAAATTCCCAAGTTTTACTTAGAACTATCTGTGACATTGTCAGGTAGAGGAAATGAGAAAGAAAGAGAGTGTATGCATAATTAGTTGTAGGTAATGTCACCATACATGTAGTTTGGAATGCCACCATCACAGTAAAGATACAGAGGAAGTTCGTCACAAGAATCCCTACAGCCCAGTCCTCTGCTCCCAGCCTCTTCAGCAACCACTCATCTGGACTCTCTCCAGTGATGTTGTCATTTCAAGAAGGTTTTGTAGATGGAATCTTATATATGTTACCCATTAAGAGTGGATTTTTTCCACTTAATCATAATTTATTTAAGATGAATTCAAATTGTGTGTTTTACTAGTTATCCCTTTTTACTCTTCAGTTGGTATTCCATGCTGTGGACATACTGTGGCTATAATATCCACCCATTGTAGGGTATTTGAGTTGTTTTCAGTTTTGGGCTATGATCAGATAAAGCTGCTAGAAACACTTACGTAAAGGTTTTGGTGTGAAAATAGGTTTTTCTTTCCTTAGAATAAATGCCCAAGAGTATACTTACTGGGCAATGTATTGACTGTGTTTTGGCTTTTTTTTTTTTTTTTTTGATCATGTAGATGAGAATGAAATACCTGCTGTTAGACATTGCTAAACAATACACCTTAAATGGAAAACTTTCATCTTAAGTTCCTTTTAATTCTATTACAGTTTGTGTTTGAAAATACAATCTTTTGCCTTTGGTAACTGTGAGAATTTGTTGAAAACTAAATTAGCTTCTACTAAAAATTTTGGAGGGTTGGGTTTTCACTTATAACAGCATTTTTTAAATATTATTATACACAATTCACCTGTCAAACAATTTAGCGAGTTTATACATGTGTCCATTAAACAGATATTTATGGAGAGAGAGAGAGAGAATCCTGAAGCAGACTTCCCACTCACGATGAAGTCCAACGCCGGGCTGGATGCCAGGACCCTGAGATCGGGACCTGAGCTGAAACCAAGAGCTGACCGTGTATACCATTTGGTTTAAATGGTAAAGATGTTTCTTAATTCCCAAGATACCCATTGAAGGGCAAAGGTCAAAATGCCCCCCCCCCCCTGAAGCCCTGGGGACCTGGGTTCCCTGAGGCAGCAAGTCAGCAGCCTAACTGCCTTCTTTCTCTGCATGGGCTTGCATGTCCAGAGTGCTTCCCAAGTAGAGTGTGGTGAGCATCTTTTCAGTTTTTGTTTCAACATCCAGTCTGTTGTGGATGATACTGTATAACATACAACAAAAAAGATTTCCTAGAAATAAAATGCAAGATAACCTGTAAAGTACAAGCTCAAATGATTTATTAGGAGAATCAATAGACACAGAACTCCTATACATTTCTAAATGCTGCTCAGGTTTTGTTCTTAAGATAGTTACACTTTAAGCAACAGGGCTATAGAACCCAGATTTTATCTTCCCTTCCCCCTTTTATTCGCCATCCCCTTTACCCAAGCTCCTCACCCTGGAGCTGAATAAGTCCATTTTGGGGGCAATGTTTGCTCGTGCCTTCCTCTCCTGCAGTCAGTCTGTGAGGTCAGTTTATAAGCATAGAGAGTTTTACCCACACAGGTTGGAGATGAAGGGAACATGGTAAGAAATACGTCTTTATTTTATTTCATTTTGCTTGGACATTTATCTGCCCCATATTCGGACTGCAAAATATTATAGCGTCTTGATCTCGCATGTTGATGTTGAGCTGAGTGCTCAGTAGTTTGCACCTGGGCACGAAAAGCATATTTCGAAGAGGAATATTAAGATCTGATGTTTTGATGTAAAACACTTGTCTTTCCTGTGTACAATCATGGGACATTTTATGGTAATCTTTAAAGATTTCATTTATTTATTTATTGGAGAGGGAGAGCACGAGTGGGAGAGCCAGAGGGAGAGGGAAAAACAGGCTGTCATTAGAGCAGGGAGCACATCCTGACCTGAGCCAAAGGCAGATGCTTTACCGACTGAGCCACCCAGGTGGCCCAAGGGACATTTTTATTTCTAAGATCTTTATTTCCACCATTAAATCATTAAATAGACTGTAGTTACTTTGGTTCCAGCAGGTTTAAGTTAAAAAGAAGAGAATGCGAAAGTCTTGATTTCTCCCATGAGTCCACAGGAAAATCACTGACCCCAAAGAAGAGCAGCCGAGTCCTCATTGGCTCTTCTCCTAGGGCGGGCTCTGCAGGGATGCTTTCTGATCTCACTGAGTGATAACTTGTCTCTGTGTCTCTGTCTCAGGATATTTTGCTTGAGTCTATGGCATCAGTCAGCTGGTAAGGGCATTTCTTCAGAAGACAGAATGTCATTGTCAACTTCTAAATCTTGGGACTGGGATGGAGACCACCTTCTGGAGATTAAAGGTAAGTGAACATTCGCCCTCTTCTTTTTTTTTCTTTTTTTTTTTTTTCATTCATTCGCCCTCTTCATTCTCGAATTGTTTCATTTGTGAAGGTGGCCGCCTGGTTCAAAATGTTAAAAATGTATTAGGAGGTGACTGCCTCTCTCCCACGCCTGTCCCCAGTTACTTGCGCCTGCTGCCACCATCAGCCACGTACTTGATGTCACCGGGTCCCCGGTGAAGAATGGGTGCCTGGCTTCTCATCCTTTGCTGTTATCAACAGGGCTCCTGATAAAAACCCTTATCGATGTGACCTCTGCATGAGTGGAAGACCCTGTCAGTGGGACTGTGAGCGCTAGACCCCTGTGTCTGCTGTATTCACAGTCACGAAGATTTTATTGTCCGCGTGACAGTGTCTTCAGTACAGTTTAGAGATGTGCAAGGCTGGTGATAGTGATATGTACAAAGGCCTTTCATAGCTGCTCCCTGATTTCATCCCTCACCTGCTCGGTTAACGATCAAGAACAGTTTTAACTTCTCTCACAGGAAATGAGACGGGTCCAGTTAGTGGCAGAACCAGGACCGAATAGACTTCAGGTCCCACAAGTCCAGGTTGCTTCCCTGTTTCTCTGTACAGAGCCTTGTGCTTGCTCAGGGAGGTCTTTGTGGTCCATCAGTCAGTGGTGCCTGTACCTCAGTGGCCATCATGTGGCGGAAGGAGCTGGATCAGAATGCAGGGGCAGATCGTGTGCAGTAAGAACAGATGCGACTGGAGAAATGCCTCCTCTCACCCCCACGTCCTTTCAAATTGGTCCCAAGGTTTGTTTTCTCTTTCGTGTCATATAGTTGGGTTGATCAGGAATACATCTGACATTTTCATTTCTGGTCCAGGTACACTGAGTCTTAGATACCCCTTCCAAGGATAAGGTTATCTGCCAATAATAAGGTCGGCAAATAGCACAGTGTAGAACAGATTTAGTGGAGGTGTTTTGGATCAGTCCAATGGGTTTTTTAAAAAACTCAAGTCCCCTTGAAACAAAAGAATGTCTGTTCCAACCATCTTCATGTTCATTCCCTGCTAGAGGGTAAAACTACTTGACACTTGCCACTTGACAATGGCAAGGTCTCCAGTATCTTGTAGGTCTTCCTTAGCATAGGAAAGTTCTTTTGAAACCCTTCCCTCTCCTTGCCTCCCCCAACTTTCAAGGGTGTATCAGTTCCTCCCACAACACAGATGCCATTCTTTCTGTGCACGGATCCTGTCCCCGTGCTTTAATAAAACCACCGTTTTGCACCAAGGAGGTCTCAAGAACTCTTTCTCGACATCGGCTCTGGACCTCACCCCACCAAACATCACCTACATTCCAAATCTCTATGACTGCTCCCCTGTCTACCTGCCGTTTGGCATTATTTCTATCTTTTCCTACAAATGTCGGCAAAGGAGGCACTGCTAGGCTTTAGGGGACTCTGGAACAGGATCAGTGCACACAAAGATCATGGAGTGGAGTAGCAACCAAATTAAACACAAAACACAGCCACTAAGCGAAAAGTTATGGGGGAGGGACCCGCAAACCCTCAATTGCAAGTTTAGAAAATGAGAGGGGAAGGAAAAGCATTTTGGTATACGCACACCAGAACTGTCACATGTGCTTTAGCCAAACCTCACTCCCCATTTGACCCAGTCGTTGGGGGAAAAAACAAAAAAGCAATAGCTGTGGAAGACTCACACTTTGGTATCTCATCCAGAATAAGCAGTCAGTAGGTCCAGTACAGCCAGCAGCTCTAAGGTCCTTGAAGGCTGTGCCCCAGATAACTGGGCATATGACCATCACCTCCAGGAGCTCTCAAAACCACCAGTGAGTGATTCCTATTCCAACAGCCAGGTGGTCTACAAACCCTGGTGTCTGCTGTCATTTCATGGTGGATAATGTTTCCCGTCAGGCATTAAAGCAGAAACCAAAGAAACTTTGAGAGGATCTGCATCCAAACCCAGAGGAAGAAAGGATTTTTTAAAAGCTCTTTAAAAAAATAAAAAGAAAAAGAATCCGAAAATTCGGCCCAAAGCGTTTCCACAGTTCTTTCCTCCCAGAGGCCTGGGTTTGGAGGCAGCAGCACCTCTACGGTCCCTCCATGGATAGCAGGCACTCCGGAGGCAGATCCTATGGGCCCGGACCTCCAATTAATTCTTTCCTGCAATTAGGCACTTGGAGGTTGAGGATCTACAGAGGTAAGGTGCCCCCGAAAGGCAGAGAACACCTCCCCCAGAGCACAGCGTCCATGGGGCCTCAGGCATATCAGTGCCCAGAGTTTTCGCCCAGGGCAAACCCTGGTGTGGGGGGCAGGGGAAGGCTCAGGTGCAGTCCCCCCAGGGCGATGCTGGGCATGGCCAGGACAGAGGGCGGTGGACACCCCCTGCAGTGGTCGTCTTGGAAAGGCCAACCCACCAAGTAGCTCTTCCCAGAGTCTGGCACAGGCCCAAGCTGGCCTCCAGTCTGTGGCTTGGTGCAGACCCAGACCAGGACCCCTTTTGCCTGGTGCATGGTGGTGGCAGGGGACGGGAGCTCGCCACCAGGAGAGCCGCCAGCCCTCCCGTTATGGCCCCTGACCTCACCTGGCACAATCCCAGCCCGAATGGGCGTATTTACAGGCCAGGGTCTGGTTGGCCAGGTGCTTCACGCAGCAGAATTGCTTCTTCATCGTGGCGATGGGGTGGGCAGCGGGGCTCCCGTGGGGCAGCTGCCAGCGCGGTTCCTAACCCTATCCCCTGGACTAGCATCAGTCAGGACTGGCAAGGGGGGTGGAATCAGGCCTCTGCTGCTGCACACCTGCCACTCTGTGCAGGCGGAGGACCCGTGGACCAGGCGTGTCCACCATTCTGCCCTACCACCTGCCTGGTCTAGGCGCACAGCTGCGGGAGGTGATAGAGGCGCAGCATGGGCAGTGGCCAGTGAACCGCCAGAGCAAATCATGACCAAGCTGTCCCTGCAGAACTGATGGGGCAAGGAGGGACAGAGCACTCTGGAGCCACTGGAGGCTGGAAATACACAAAGTCTCCATGAGGGCCATCCTCTGTGCGGATATAGACCTCTGTGAAGTGCTCTGAGGATCCTCTCTCCTAGCTGGATGGATGTGTGTGACCCTGTAATTTACACCAGAATGAAAAATGTACTATTGGGTGGAAGGACCATACCACAGGACTTTGTGTATTGTGATCCCACTTAGGGGAAGTAGAGGGCCATGTGCATTTTCTGGGGGCAGGCACCTGGGTGCAGTCAGGCCCGATCATGCACTAGGGGCATACCCTGGACAGGTACCAAGGAGGACAATGGGCCCAGGCCTGGGTGGGAAGTTGTGGGAATGAGCTGTGGGGACAGGGACCCGGACCAGTGGCCAGAGGGCCTTGGCTGTTCAGAGCTACCTCACCAGCAGAGGCGCCTGGGAGTGAGCGGCAGGACGTGGGGTGGGGGGGTGGAGGGGTAGGGAAGGGGCATGCAGGCATTGCCTGGAAAGGTCTGTATGCTTAGGCACAAGGGAGCTCTGGAGGAGGGGGGGAGGGGCATGCAGGCATTGCCTGGTAATGTCTGTATGCTTAGGTACACCTGACGTCACAGAAGGGGGTGGGGGAGGGGCATGCAGGTGTTGCCTGGAAACCTCTGTAGGCTTTTGATTCTCAGCTTTGTGCAGCTTGGGGTTCTGGGACACTTGGCGGGGTAGTCCGACTGGGCTGGACACTTTTGTACCACAGACCAGGACAGTTGTATGACCGTCAGATGTTCTCCTGGGCTGGTAGGCTGGGCTCTGGCCTAGGCCATTCCCTAGGGGCCGTGGACAGCAGCCAAACCACTTTGACCAGGGACATCGATATTAAGAGACATGTGCTGGGGAAAGGGACTTTCCCTGGGGATGTCAGGGATTTGGTTGATGTCATCTTAACCCAGACACAGATTAGTAGACTCCTCCATGAGATTGAAACATTGGAGGCTGAAGTGACTCATTGGAAGAAGTTGTGCCAGTGTTCCACCCAGGGACCAAATACCATCAACACAGAAATACTGTGGAAACTGAAGAGCCACATCAGGGACCTACAGCAGCGGCGGAAGCGCGAGCTGGACAAACATCAGCTGGAGGTGGCGAGGTTGCAAAACACCCACCAGCAGAAGCTAGCAGACCTCACTGACCGGCACCACCAACAACTTAGAGACTATCAATGGATGGATCGGCTCTCCAAAGAGAAGATTGGGAAACTCACTCAAATTATCCAGCAAAAGGATTTGGAATTTCAGGATCTTTCTAGGAAAATCTCTGTGGCTTCTCACTGCCAGAATGGGCACGTGGAACAACTTCAGCGCCAATTGCAAGAGTGTACTTTGAAAAGCGAACAGGTCTTGGTGGTCCTAAATGAGAAGGCGAGGGAGAATAGCAATCTGAAAAGGAACTATCACAGAATGACCAATCGACTTGCTGCCAAGAAGCAGAACTCCAGAAGATGCAAGAGGAAAATCAAAAACTGTCCACTAGAATAGAAAGCAGTGACATAGAGGTGTTTAGAGAAATGATTCGGAATTTGTCACACATTATTTGAGAAAAAGACCTGGAAGTGGATGCATTAAGTCAAAAATGCCAGACTTTAATGACAATCCTGCAGACACCCAGCACTGGTCATGCGGTTGGAGGAGTTTCTATTGATCAGTTCCAGCAGCTTCTACAGGAATGGGACACATTAAGACAGCGGGTGACGATCATGGAGGAGTGGAAGGAGCAGGTGCTGACCACGGTCCAAAATATGAAGCGTGAGTCATCCCAGCTTCAGAGAGTTCTGCGACAACTCCAGGCATGGGCTTGCACCAACAGCGAGGTTTTGAAACTGCAGACAACCTCTCTTGACCAGATCCACACTTACCAAGGACATGAAATAAACTTACAAGAGCTAGAGAAGGAACTAGCACAACTTCAGCTCCGCATCAGGGAGCTCTGCAATGCCAAGGACCTCCTTTTAGGGAACCTTGACGCGATTTTCCTCCGGCCCTCCAGCGACTCTGCAGAGGCAGCCGACTCTGAAGGCTGTGAAATCTGACCGAGTGAGTGAGTCTTCTCAGGTGCTCAGAGAGGAGGTAGAAGAGCTCAGAAAATCAGGGCAAGGAAAAGATAAAAAGATTCAAACCCTCCAGGAAGATCAGCAGAGACGGATTGCTTCAGGGGCTGCTACGGGGGAAGGAGAAGGCAAGCCACAGGAACACAGCGATTCCGATTCCCACATGGAGCAGCAGAAGGAGAAACAGGCTGTTCTACAAGATTTCCCTAGGGCTCAGGAGCTTCGAATCCCAGCAAAAAGTGAAGAACTGCTTTCTTTACAGGAGAAGCTCAGGGGCCAACTGAGTGAGAATGAGCTGCTGAGGCAGGCAGTCACCAGCCTGAAGGAGAGGATAGCAGATTTTGAAATGGATGTGTGTCGGCAGAAAGAGGAAAATGGAAAGATGGTGGATACATGTAGAGAAAAGGACATGGAAAAACAATCCTTGCAAGAGACAAATCGGCTGCTGTCAAAGATGCAGAGGGAGGAGGAATCCCAGCCTGCCATGATGAAAGAGAAGGCACTTTCTCTGGAGCAACTTCTGCGATAGAAAGAACACGGCGAGAGCGGGGAATTGAACCGGCATATGGATGTCATTCAGTCAAAACAGGAAAAGGCAGTTGTGGCTCAACAGGAGAGAGATGATGTCGTGTTGGCACAGAAACAGAAAGAAACGGAAACCTTTGCACACCAGTTACATGAGAGACAATTGCGCCTAACCCAGGAGCTGGAGAGAGGATGGCACCTCGCTGCAGAAGCCCAAGATTCTCGTTGCCTGGAAAGTTTGGCTTCAGAAGACCAAGTGGCTCAGCTAAGAGAGGAAGTGACCGTCCTGCAGGGAAAACTCGTTTTGTCTTCCGCTGCCATGGAAAAGGGCAACCATAGAGCCAGTTTGCAGGTGGAGTTGCTGCGGGAGTATTTGCACATGGTCACCCAGCAGAAAGAGGAAGCTGCGCTCCGGCTTGCCACCTCCCAGGAAGAGGGAAGGCACTATGATTGAAGGCTAGCGAACCTCAAGCTGGAAATCACTGAATGGATGGAAAAGGCAGACACCCTAGAACGAAAACTGAAGTCGTTACAGGGACGATGGCATCAAACAAATGCCGATTTGGAGGTGAAGGAGGACCAACTCCAAGAGTTCAAGAAACAGAATGAGGTCCAGCAGGAAATACTGGAGGACACACAGAAGAAACTCTTGACCTTAGTAAGTAAGGCTGAAGGAATGGTGGACAAAACCCTCCTAAGGAGACTCTTCGTGGTATCTGTCCAGGCAGCTGATGTGGAATGGCAAGAAGCGTTGAGGTTGATGGCAAGCACACTGGGGATCCAAGAACACCAGCTGTGGCAGCTCCGTGGTCAAGAGCCTGCGGGCGTGCCCAGTGGGGTGTCTGGGGAGCCTGGATCCAGAAGCGCGCCCAATGCACCTGGGAAGCCAAATCACCAAGCTGTGCCCAATTCTTTTTCAGGACTTTTTGTCCAGTTTCTAGAAGTGGAATCTCATTCAGCTTCTTCATCACCAAACTCCTCTGCTCATGACATGAAACCCCCAGATTCAGGAGGAACGGGACAACTGCCTAAGAAACAAGGCCCACCACAACTGAATGCTACCCTGGGATCCACACCCGGAAAAAAAGATGTCAAGCCCAGAACCACAGCTGTGTCTCTTATTAACCCACCTGGACCGGAAATGGATGGGTCAGAGCACCTTCTTCTACATGTTATCTCTGATTCTTTACCCAGATACACGCCCTATATACTGTCACCTGCCAAGAAGTTGGAATGGCGGCCAAAGACCTCTCAAAGAAATAGATGATTGTCAAGCCAGAGACGTGACCATGCTTTGAAGATCCCAAGTCACTCTGTGTCTTCCTTAACCCCAAATGCCTTTTTTCAAAATGTAAACTATTTGCAGTTCTGCTTTCAGCTTAATAAACAGGATTTTAGGACTTAACAATAAAAGGGGTCATTTAATAACTGCAGAAGTATTTGCCAAAGTGAAAACAGTGGTGACTTCTCTTTCTTTTTTTAAGATTTTCTTTTTTTTTTTTTTTGACAGAAATTGGGGCACACAAGCAGGGGGAGAAGCAGAGAGAGAGAAAGAAGTAGGTTCTCCACTGAGCAGGGGAACCTGTGACCTGATACTAGGACCCCGGGATCATGACCAGAGCCAGACGGTTAACAGACCGAGCCACCCAGATACCAGAACAGTGGTCACTTTGTTAGGACAGTCAACACTGCTGGGCTTGGGGGCTGTGGTCAAAGGATTCTTCCAATAATGTCTGTAATGCTTTAAGGTTTTCACAAGGGTCAGGTGTCTTCGTATATCTGATCTAGGGAACACATCAACTAGTTTTAGTCTTCCAAATTTATCAAATACACGAGTACACACTCCTTATATAAAAAACAAAGTGAATAGCATGAAAGTACAAGATGAATATAAGGTTAAAAACAAAAAGGCAAGTTTGCTTTTCCCAGGTAAGTCTCCTTTCTGTTAGCTTATTTTTTAGTTTCTATTTTTTCAAAATTATTTCCTTTTCTGTGGTCTGCAAAAGCACTCTATGGGTAACCTGAGTCCTCTTGGGCCTTATGTATATTTGTCTAGTTAGGAGTATTGTATTCTCTGACTTGTTTTATTTCTTTTTCCCTCCAAATCACTCTGCCTTGGAGACCATTTGAAATGGGAATGAATCCCATCTTATTCTTTAAAAGAAAATCCAGCTGCTTATGGTTCTACCCTACATTATGCAAATAGCTCCCCTTGATTAGCATGTAAGCGGTTTTTACCTGGAATGTCCATGGTCAACTCCCTTGTTCATTTCTTCAAAAGCCCCTTCAAATCTTCCTTTGCCCTTCAAGGTAAATTGTACCATTGCACCTTGGAAAGGATCCATTCAGATTTTTTTAGGACTTCATTCCATTTTCCATTCTGCTCTCTCTTCAGCCTGCCAAATATGGTCATTCCTTCCCTGCTTTTCTGTTGTCAGTGCTCTGATTCACCCACTGCTGTCTAATACTGGTGCAGTAGACTCCCTAACAATCTTGCTGGTTCCACTCTAAGCCTCCCTTGAATCCATTCTGAACTCTGCTGTCAGGAAGAACTGAGATGAACATGTGATGTTACTTCCCTGCTGTAATTACTGGAGGGTTTCCCCACTGCCTGGAGTTTGACCTTTAAGAGAGCATCCAAGCCCTTGCCTTTGCGGCCTTCCTTCCTCCTCATCATTCACATAAAGGCTGCTCTTTAGCTCCAGGTGAATTCTTGCAAGCCCCAAATAGATTTTTATCCAAATAACTTCATGTCCATGAGCCTCCTCTTTGTGCCTTGACAAAGGTACAAGTGAGAAAGATTTCATCCTCTTCTTCACCCGTTGGGGAAGGGAGGGATTCCAGCCCTAAAGCTATGCAGTGTTCGCATGCAACATAGCTGAGATCCACCGTAATTTGTTACCGACCTATCCTCATGGCCCAGGGAAGGAGGATACACACATCATGCAGGGCCATGGGGGGACGTTGCACCTGGGAACAGAATGGACATGGGCTGTGGGTGCAGAGGAGAGTGAAGGTGAGCCCTACTTCCTGCAGGAGAGAATGACTGGCTTGCTGGATCATTCCACAGGCTGTCAGGGAATTGGAACTTACTACTTGGGGAGGAACTGTGCCTGGTACCTGTGCTTAGGAGGCCTTGTTGGCCAGAGGATCTGATATGTGGGAGCAGAGTGGGAAGAGAACATGGAGTGAGGCCATTTGAGGCCATCTGAATCTTAATCAAACTCAGGCTTTTCATCACAGTGGACTCTGATATTTGGACATCCATTTCATCTGAGACCCTTAAGGCATAGGAAAGGTGTTTCTCCAGGACGTGAAGCTGTCATGTGAGCAGGAATGAGACGTGGTCATCAAAACCAAAATGTAATATCTTCCATAAATGTTCATACAGTTGATCCCATGGAAAACCCTGGGTAGCCAAGGGGTAGAAGGAAGAGCTGAAGTCCTCCAGCACCATGGAATCTGGTAATGCACTGTGGACAGAAGCCTCCACCTCCACCTGCAGGTAGGATAAGCAGACTTTGGCTTCAGCCTGTAGCAAGTAGGCCTTGGTGACTTTATTAAGCTGGTGGGGGTGCCATGACCCAGAGAATAATAGACAGCTGGATAGGAAGGCTCAGAGCCTGTGAGAGACTCTATTTCCAGGAGAGCCCTGTGCATGGCCAGCAACTGCTGCTTTCCTGGTCTATAACCCAGGGCTAAGGAGGGCTGTTTCTTGCATTGAGATCCCATGGACAATTGACAGATAGCATGGGTGGTCCAGGGACTCCTGGAAGGAGAGAGGAGGCTTCTGAAGCCTTTTCTCCTGGGTACTAACAGGTGATTTTTAAAAAAGATTTTATATATGTAGTTAAGAGAGAGCTCTGGCTGGAAGAGGGGTATAAGGGAGATGGAGAAGCAGGCTCCCCACCAAGCAGGGAATGCCCCTGCCAGGCTTGATGTCAGGATCCTGAGATCAGGACCTGAAACTAAGGCAGATGCTTCACCAACTGAACCACCCCATCACCCTCAACAGGTCATTTTTACTTGCACATTTTTTACTTGCCTTTTGTTGAGGGGAGACCCTCCTGCCTTCATTGTGAGCTCATTGACAAGTAACAGCCTAAATGGGCTTCTGTAAAATTTATAAACAAGGAATATGTTGCCTCAGAACCCAAAAAGTACTGAGAGATGTTGGACTTCTATGTCCTTTTTTCTTTTTTAAAGATTGAATTTGTTAGTTGATAGAGCACGAGAGAGAGAGAGAGAAGAATAGTAGGGCTGGCAGGGGCAGAGGGAGAGGGTGAAGCACGCTTCCCGCTGATCAGTGAGCCTGATGCAGGGTTTGTTGCAGGACCCTGAGATCAGGACCTGAGCTGAAGGCAGACACTTAACTGACAGAGCCAGCCAGGAACACCCGCATTTGTAGGTCCTTAACAAGTTTGCCAAATAAATTTCCTCACAGTAGGATGTCTTTTTTTTTAAAGATTTTTTTTTTATTTATTTGTCATAGAGAGAGAAGCAAGAGCAAGCACAGGCAGACAGAGTGGCAGGCAGAGGCAGAAGGAGAAGCAGGCTCCCCGCCAAGGAAGGAGCCCAATGTGGGACTCGATCCCAGGACGCTGGGATCATGACCTGAGCCGAAGGCAGCCGCTCAACCAACTGAGCCACCCAGGCGTCCCACACTAGGATGTCTTAAATGTGATGTCACACCTATGTTCCTCGAGAAAGATGGTGTAGTAAGTTCCTACACACAAAGGTTGCCTATGATAGCAGAGCGGTTTGGATGCCCTTTGTATAACAAGGTATATCATGTGTCCTTCAAGGTTGAGGCACACATGCCTGTGATGATGTTGAAATAGGCACTGCTGATCAGATCATCTTGGCCAAATCTATCATAGCGAAGTATTCACCATCTTTAAATTGGTTGGGCTCCGTCATTTTTTTTTTATTTTTTAAAAAATATTATTTATTTATTTTGACAGAGAGATCACAAGTAGGTAGAGAGGCAGGCGGGGTGTGGGGGAAGCAGGCTCCCCACTGAGCAGAGAGCCCAATGTGGGCTTGATCCCAGGACCCTGAGACCATGACTGGAGTTGAAGGCAGAGGCTTTAACCCACTGAGCCACCCAGGTGCCCCATCCCTCATGGTTTTTTAAATGACCTTATTTCTTTATTTTAAAGAGAGAGCAAGAGAGAGAGAGAGATAGCAAAGGAGCGGGGATAGGGGGTGATGTTGGGAAGGGAAGGGCAGAGGCAGAGAAAATCCCAAGTTGACTCCACCCCGAGCATGTAGCTGGACATGGGACCCAATCCTATGACTCTGAGATCATGACATTAGCAAAAGCTTAACCCACTGAGCCCCTCAGGTGTCTCAGATGTTTTAAGGGGACTGGGGTTTATTTTAATCAGGTATGGTAAGACAGGCAGATATACAAGTAACTCTCACAACGGAAAAAGTGTTTTGGACTCACAGATGCCATGAAAGGAGGTGCTGGGAGGCATGGAGGGCGGCCCCGGGAAGTACCAGGCTTGGTCAAGAAAAAGAGGAAGTGAAGGGACAATAGGGGGAAGACCGTTTATCATGGATTCCGTGGGAAGGGGCAGGTGAGTCCGGGTAAGCACGTTTAGGACTGCCTAGTTTGTGTCATCTCAGTGGATTCTGGGACACAGTGGTGTCTGGAGTAGCCTGTCCTGGCCCCTGGGGTGATCAGGGCAGGGCATAGTAACCCAGAGTGTAAGAGTTTCTTATAAGAGATGGTTGGGGGTAAAGCCTCTGATTTGGTTGCTTTACCTGTGAAAGGTTTGCTGGCAGGCAAGCTGCTGACCATCTCTAGGAATTCAGTAAGCCTGCCAGGGACAGTCCCTCCGAAGTCAGCAAGGCCTGAGATGTCAAAGCATTAAATATAGAGGATAGAAAATATGGTTATTATATTTGCTATAGACAGGATTTGAGCCCTCGTAATAAGTCCATTACAGTTAGGCAACCAGTGCCTTCTAGCAACATTAAAGTTCATTCAGAACTTATGATGTAGAGGCATAAAAGCCAGTCGGCCTCCTTTTATTTTTGTCAATTAAATTATTTTAGTAAATTTTGGATTTCTTTTTTTTTCAAAGATTTTATTTATTTATTGGAGAGAGAGAGAGAGAGAGCACAAGTACGTGTGATAGAGCAGGCCTCAGGGGGAGTAGCAGGGAGAGGTAGAGGGAGAAGCAGACTGACTCCTTGCCCAGCAGGGAGCTTGATATGCGGCTCTATCCCAGGATCATGGAATCAAGACCCAAGGTAAAGTCATTGACTAACCATGTGAGCCACCCAGGTGCCCCTGTAAATTTTGGATTTACAGTTGGGTCAAATTTTGAACCTATGTTGAATTAGTCATGGTAGGTGGGTGTTGGGTTCTGCCACCTGTATTCAGATCTCTCTCTTCCACTCCTCCTATGCTTAGGTCTGTTTCTTCCTGGAAGAAGAAACCCCTGTGGGGTGGGGGAATGTCTCATTACCCTGCTGCTCTTTCTCGGGGTTTTTTTCCAGAGTGTCCCAAATCAGCATCATCAGCCTTGGAGCTTCCGTTGTGGCAATGGTTGTATGGTTTCAAGTCTCCTGGTGTAAGTCAAGTGGGAATTGATCCCCTCACTGTACCACAGGGGTCCCCCGTATGTTTCCCCCATAATCCTGAGGATCAGGATCTTGTGCCAAACAGATTAGGCAAGGGGGTGGTCAGTGGAAAGGCACAAGACCCACAGCCTAGTCGTTGATGAAGCAAAACCATCTTCTGCTACAGCCCTACCTTCTCTCAGTATAGATTGTTTCCCTTCCCCCCTTTTCCCTCTCTACAGATTTCCTCAGGATAGATTTTCATTTCTAACCACACAAAGCCATGAGATTTTGTTTCTGTCCCCATCTAATCACATGGCGCACATGTTCTGCATGTTTAGGGGGAAAGGGAGCTGGTTTGGTCAGCCCACAGATGGCCATCCTCTTCTTGTGGGAATGCCAGTCCATCTCCCAGTTTTCGAGTCCACAGCCAGGAAAATCATTCTGTCCATGGCCAGAGTCAGAGCCTCAAGCCCCTGAATCACAAGATTAGTCTATCGACGAGCCGGGGAGCAATAACACTACGAGAAAGGCAAGTGTGCTGGTGAGGTGTTTGGCACTGTGAGAGAAGTGGAACACCAAATGCCCCCCCTCCACTTTTCTGTTTTTGTTCAGCTGGTGGGCCCTGGGCTGCCATGGATGTCTACCTGAAAACCTTAAGGGCTCAGGAAGACACATGGTTACAGGGAGAGGAGTGGCAGCTCGGAGTCGGGCAAGGCCACTCCCAATGCCTGAAACACAGTGACTCGGGAAGCAGCCAGGGAGCCATTCTTATATTTCCCTGGGGCCGCGGTCTCCCTCCTTTGCACCCACAACACAGAGGGTCAGCCCCAGGACTGTGCTTGAGGTGCACTTTCCCCCATAGACCCGTACATCAGCCCCAAGTACTGGGCCATCACCCAGTCCCTGGAACTCAAGCACACCAGTCAGCATGTCCTGCAGTTGCCAACATCAGGGGGGAGCCTTGGAGACCAATGCAGGCCACATAGGTGACACCTCTCCCCCAGATAGTCAATTCTCATTCATTCTCACCTTTTTGGCAAGGATGGGGTATTATTTTGGAAATGGATGGCGACCTCCATTTGAGAGAATAGAACATGAGCCAACACAGCTTGCCAGTGATTGCCAGTTCCCTCCCAGATCGTCATTGTCACCCCTGAAGCCAGTGACTTAGCAAAGCAGCAGGTCAAGCTGACACCATGTCTTCATTTAATGTGGGGACACCCTGTTTGTGATGCCACTTGTTTGAATCACCTTCTCCTCAGGTCCCTGATGAGGCCTGAGGAGACCTGCTCCAGATGTTTGGGGATCCCCTGACACCTGCTACATGTGATTAATAACAGTTTACTAGTCACATATACTTACACTTCAGGGGAGAGGATACCAAACACGGTGCAGGACTGCACAGAGATTGCACTTGGGAACAGAGAGAAGGAGCAGGGCCTTGGAAGGGAAGACTTGGTTGAAACAAGAGGGCAGGCAAGTCCTGGTTCCCATGGGAGGGTATGAGTTGCTTCCTTGAAAAATTCAGTGGGCTTCTAGAGAACTGAACACTACTCCCCAAAAACCAGTAGGTTCTAAGTCTGGTCCCTGTGATGAGAAGGGTGTTTGGTTAAGAGACCTCCCCTGTGATAGGGAGAGGAGAACGTGCATGATGCCATTTGAGTCCCTCCTTGATCTTCAGGTGTCAAGACAGCCCTTATTACAGAATCTTAATTTCAGGCCTTATGCCATAAGAGGGTACGACAAAGTAATTCTTACCTTATGTAAAGTAACTTGTATTCCTCTATGCTAGCAATAAATATGTGGGCTCCACAATCAAACACACATTCACAATTACTCGTACAAAGAAAGTACTTCGGGATAAATCTAACAGTGCCTGTCCAGGCATCCCATGCTGAAAGCTATTTAGCACTGATACAGGAAGTCAAAGATATAAATAAATGGAGAAATACACCATGCTTGTGATTTGGAAGACTAAGCATTGTAAAGATGTCAATTCTCCCCAGACTGATAGAGTTAATGCAGTTCCTATCAAAGTCCTGTCAGCTTTGTTTGTTTTTGTTGAAATAGACAAAAATATTCCAAAATGTATGTGGAAGGACAAAGGAAGTAGAGTAGTTTCAAAAACTATTTTGAAAATAATACTAATGGGTGAACACAGTCTACAGAGTTTCAGAACTTAGTAGTTAAAATAAGGAAGGCTGTGTGCTATTTGCAGGACTGAAACATGAAACCGAGCAGAACAGGGGCACCTGGGTGGCTCAGTGGGTTAAAGCCTCTGCCTTTGGCTCAGGTCATGATCTCAGAGTCCTGGGATGGAGCCCCACATTGGGCTCTCCCCTCAGCAGGGAGCCAGCTTCCTCCTCTCTCTCTGCCTGCCTCTCTGCCTACTTGTAATCTCTGTCGGGTAAATAAATAAAATCTTCAAAAAAAAAAACTTTTTTTAAAAGAACAGAGCAGAACAAGGAACCCAGGAATAGTCCCCACAAATAAGCCCAACTGTGTTTTGAAAAGGGCACTAAAGCAACTCCAATGGGAGAAAGCTGGGTTTGTACTCTCTACAGCCTTCTAAAGCTTGTGGAAGTCAGAGAGGCCAAACTCAGAAACAGCAGCAGCAGAGAAGAATGATGGTGGTGTGACCCAGGCCCTACCAGGTGGGAATGGGGAAGGAGAGATATTGGGTGACCCAGGTTGTGTGGGCAGGGTCCAAGGAGCTTTCCAGTGATGCTTTCCAAAGGCCTAGGGAGCTGGGAAACTGTCCAATCAGCATGTGGGCACAGGCGCCAATGAGGGGGAGGGTTGTTAGGATAGCTGACAGGGGGCGGGTCAACAAGATGCCTCTGCTGAGTGCGGGGCTTGCATGGCATCTCCGGATCCCGCAACCTTGCCCCAGTGGGTGCAGAACCTCCAGACCCATGGCCATTGGCCTGAGGACACTCTTTTTCACCTCCTGTACATCCTCTTCAAGGTCGACGCAGAGGATGACAGATTGAGCGGCCCCTGGGAAGATGCTTCTGTGCAGAGGTACCTGTGAGGCATGATGTCAGGACCCTGTGTCCTTAGGGCCTGGGGCCTTGCTGGGAGGCAGCCTGTGACTCAGGAATACACTGGATTGCCAAAAGGTATCTGTCAGCTCCTGTGCCCCTCGTTTCCCATCTGTGAGGAGCCCAGAGCAGGACTTCATTTATGGAGCTGCTAATTATTTCAAGTGTGTTGTGAGAAAGGGGGAGTGGGAATGCGGCCTGAACCAGGCACATGAGCTTTCGGCCTTCTTGGCCGAAAAGTCCTGCTAAAAACCCGACATGAAGCGAGTAAGTTGTAGTTTTGATGAGGGAGAAGTTTCGGTTCTCCCTCTTGAATAGTTACATTCCACTAGGGGTTGTCAGGATCTCCACTGTGCACCTGAGATAGGGCCAAATAGGGGTGTGTGTGAGTGTGTTTGTGTGTGTGGGGGGGTAATGGCCTTTTGGATGGGTGGTGGGCCTTCAGTGACTGGAAAGCATGATCAGTAGGACTGACAGGATGTGTGAGGGACTCACCAACTGGTTGAAAAAGACAGGAAGGAAATAATGATCCGTGAAATTCATCATTACTCTTTTGCATTGAGTGCTGAAAACTACAGCGTGCATTAGAGTTTATCCTTTACTGAGTAGTGTTGAAGCTGAGACCAGAAGGCTAAGAAATAAAAGGCGGATGTGGGAAGGTGTTCAGTGAGAGCAGGGAAGGATGTGTACTGTTACAGGAACTGAGAGAATGTCCTTGAATCTCGGGCCACGTGGGGACTGTAGGGTGGGGAAAACCAAGGTTTGGGGTGAGGACTTGGACTTTTTGTAGGTTCTTGGAGACTAATCATAGTGATTTAAAACATGATGCCCAGGCCCAAGCTGATCCTAGCTCTGCGTCTTAGGAGCTGTGTTACTCTACCATTGTAGGTCTCAGTTTCCTGAAGGAAGAAATAATCCCACTTCATAGATGATTGTAAAGATGAAATGATATTTAACGTTAATAAAACACTCAGAGCCATGTCTGACATGTAATAGGTGTCGGTGGTTGATTCAAGAAATAAATAGGGGCACCTGGTGGACTCAGTGGGTTATAGCTCTGCATTTGTCTCAGGTCATGATCCCAGGGTCCTGGGATCCAGCTTCACATTGGGCTCTCTGCCAACAAGAGTTTGGATCCCAGGACCCTGAGATCAGGACCTGAGCTGAAACCAAGGGTCGGATGCTTTGCCAAACTGAGCCACCCAGGCACCCTTACAGGGCCTGTTGCCTTAGGAAAATAAATTGCAAGGGTAAAGAAAGAGGAGGGAGAAAGTGAGGCCTGTTATTAAGAGAGGCTTGAGAGACTTGTTAACCAATTGCAAGGTATGGGTCTTATCCTCACTCAGGATTTAACAAATACAGAGAGTCAAACTATTTATGAAATAATCAGCTAAATTTCTTATTTTCCCCATGATTTTACTTATTTAGACAGAGATCACAAGTAGGTAGGGGCAAGGCAGAGAGAGAGGAGGAAGCAGGTGCCCCGCTGTGCAGGGATCCAGATGCGGGGCTTGATCCCAGGATCCTGGGATCATGACATGAGCCGAAGGCACAGGCTTTAACCCACTGAGCCACCTAGGCGCCCCAATCTGCTAAATTTGAACTGTGACTTGACATGTCATGATATTGCGAAATTATTTTGAAATGTTTAAAGAGTGAGTATAATTTTGCGGGCATATCTATGTGTGTGTCCATTAAGGGCAGTTTTGCTCCCTAGATGTTTGGCAAAGTCTAGGACATATTCGGTGGTCATAAGCACAAGTGAGGAAGAGGCTCTCTGCACCTCATGTATGGAGACCAGGGGTGCTGCTAAGCATCGTAGTATACTCAGGACAGCGCCCTCAGCAAAGAATGATGGGGTCCAAGGTGTGGGTCATGCCATGGTTGTGTAAGCCTGTTCTGGAGACAGGTGTTGACGTAGCCGTGGGTTCAATGATAGGATAAAGATAGTTGTTTCAAAATGTGATGGGGGCTGTGGGGATGGGCTGTGAGCTGAGAATTATTTAAGTTAGTGATGGGAGTTCCTTATACCATTCTCTCTATTTGGGTGTGTGTATATGTATGTATCTGTATGTTTATATAGTGTGTGTGTGTGTGTGTGTGTGTGTGCGCAGTATGTGTGTATATTATATGCAATTGTATATTTCCATAACAAAAGCTCCCAAGCATGCTAGGGGTGATGTAGAGTCTGTGTTCACGTGGCATCTGGTGCCAGCACGTGGGGAGAGTGGACAAGCTGAGACAGGATTTCGCAGGAGCGGCAGCAGTGGCATCCTTAGCAGGCTTGGTCTGCAGTGGAATGTTGGTGGTGTCTGGCTGTCGAGCTTCCCTTTATCCCTGTTGTATTTTTATTTTTTTGTATTGTTCTTTGGCCTTCCTAATAGCCTTCCAATAAATTCTTTTTCTGTTAAATTTAGTCAGAACCAGTTTCTGTGAAGCAAGAATTCTGACTTACACAAAAAAAGGGTGAAGCTGATGTATAGAGAAAAGGTGATCTGACAGACTGTGGGAGGAGAGAGAGGAATTAGGAGAAACAGATATATAAAAATATATGTCATTTATATATCTAACAACTAAAATTTACAGAGTATATATATATATAGATAGATAGATAGATAGATAGATTTATCTATATGCACATACATATGTATATAATATTTGAGAGAAAGAGAATCTCATGGTTTCTGTTTTTCTTGTTCTTAACTTCTATCCCTCTCAAGACCACAGTTTAATTCTAATCCAGGGATATTGTGAGATAGCCCCATTTTTTTAATATAAGAAACTCTCATTTCTACTTCAATAAATGCAAGTGATCTTCTGTCAGCTACAACCCACAGAAGCTCAGCATAGTTTAGATGGTGATGTGCTCACCTAACCACCTTGTTGCTATACTTGCTTTTGCTCACTGCTGTGCAGAGGTTCCACAAATGTCTGTTTCATGGGCACACGATTGTCATTTGGCTCCAGACAAGGAATGAATGTGCTGTTCATGGCAGCAGAGGCACTCTGGTCTTCTTGGCCTTTCCAATAATCATTGTAAGTGGACACACTTATCGAGAGTTCATTCTGTCAATTGTGCCTGTCTTTCATAAGTTTTGCCAGTAAGCCTCAGTCTCTCTGAACACCCCTGACTGTAGGGTCCTCAGTCCTTGGGTTTGTGAGGCACAAGGAATGAATGAATCCAGCGGGGTCCCTTGAGAGACAGCCTGCCAGCCTCTCCTGGTGGGTCCTATACCGACAGACAAAGGCCATTGCAACTTCATTGAGGAAGGTGGCATATAATGTGAAAGAGTGTACAGGGAGGATAGCCTGCGTTTTCCGAGAACAGGCTTTGAGTCAAATAGCCTTAGACTATCACCCTATTTCTACCCTGTGCTCCTGTGCTTCCTTAGGCATGTTTTTTGACCTCTCTATCCTCGGTTTTCTCGTCTGTAAAATGGACTGTTTTATGGATTAAATAAAAAAAAATGTATACATATGTAAATTCACAGAGAAGATGGCCTATGGGGAGCCGTGTAGAAATGGTATTTTTATTATTACTCAACATTGTGATTAATATTATCATAGGAAAGTTCTTCCGGTATAAAGAGCATGAAGCTTGAGATGCTCCATTTGGCCCCTTCCAGGCCCTGTGTTTTCCATGATGCCACTTATTCATGAGCTTCGTGATCTCATGCGTGGGTGACCCCTTCTGGGCCAGCACATAAATTATGTAGCCTTGGTAGCTCCCAGGGGCCAGGTCTTGTGGGGAGGGTTTTTGTGTTGGAGCTGTTGGGTCCTGGCTACCTGGACTCCATCACCTTCTACCTGTGTGACACTTGGGACCTAATAACCCTGTGACAGGAAAGCAATTCGGGCTGTTCCTTAGGGTTGTTGATGATGATTAGATGGAATGGTACATATAAAATGCCTGGAACATGTCAAGAAATGTTTGACCTCATTCCATTTTCTTACTCTTTTTTACTAGCTCCCAGAACAACCCACTTCTACCCATTTCTGTTTCAGAGAGGTGAAGTAATTCTGCGAAGGCCATAGTGTTAGGCGAATAAGGTGAGGAAAAGACATTGCAGGTGTTGTGAAGAGCATGAGTAAAAACTGGGGAGTAAGAACCCGCTGTGAAGCTGCAGGTAACCGGGCGTGGCTACCTGCAGAGAGCCAGAAGTGGGCTAGGGAAGGGTGAGGGATGAGTTTAGGAAGGACTTTGGATGTTGTGCTGAAAGACAGTGGGTCCCTGAGGGACTTTTAAGTTGGAGTGACCTCGTTTAATTTGCATTGTCAGATCATTCCAGAAGAGAGGTTGGAGGAGGAGCCAGTAGAGACAGAGAGACTCCAGAGGAGGAGGATCTTCTCTGAGGGATCATGGCAGCCAGTGCAGAGGGTTTGAAGCAGGAGTGAAAGGATCTGGGTCCTTAAGAAGGCACAGCCCACTGGGGAAGAAGACGCCTGCATGGGAGGGAAAATGATGTAGTACAGTGCCCAGCATGGATGCCAAGAGCATGCAGCCTGGAACTGCCGGTCACACAGGCCTATGGTGCCGGGTCCCATATTCACAGAGCAGTGCATTCAGATCAGATGGGATCAGAGCAATAGATTCTGCCAGTTCTGCTTTGGTCAGTAAAACTCAGGATTTAGCTTCCTAAAGTCCTGATTTGTTAGGACTGCTCTCTCTTTTCAAGGGGTATATGTGTGTATTGGAATAAGGGACCAACATCATAGTTACAAAATCAAGAGAGAAGCCTTATTTTTGTCTGTGAGATTCTACCTGCCTCCAGCCCTCAAATGAGAGTGCAGCATTTTTTGTCATCAGGCAGATGTGATTCCAAGTTCACACTCTGCCACGTCACTGTATGACCTTGAGAAGAAGACCTCATTTCTGGGTCCTCGGTTTTCTTATATAGACAGTGGGAGTTATTATGCTGTCTTCTTCCTAGAGTTGCTGTAAAGAAGAGATAGTGCATGTGTGTTTGTTATCTCAGAACATAGCGTTAAGTGCTAAATGGACATTAAGCATTGTTTCTTGCCTTGTCATTTGTGGGTTCCCATTCTGACATCAAGTCATGAGAGCCATTTTGTTTCTATACAGATTTCAGTGACTACAAGAGAGTCTGAATACATTACCAATCAGACTTGATTTGTCCTCAGTGGTCCAGAGCCTCCGATTTCCAGGAATGGTTCAAGGATCCCCCTGGGGACATAGCCCACGTGGAACTCACTCAGAAGCTTTCTGGGACTTGGTGATCCTTCTCACTGTGATAATGGCACAGCTGAATTTCCCAGAAGGAATCATTAATCACAGCAGCCACTGATCCCACAAAGGACAGAGCTGAGCTCTTTGACAGGCATCTAGGACAAAAAGGATTCTTGCTTATGATTCTTAGTTTCAGTCCACCAAGGAGAGAAGGAGAAGCAGACTCCCCCTTTCCATGGAGTAGGTCATGGTTAGATATAGACCATGGATTAGCTTTCAACTTCCCTTACCTCTAAACTCAGCCCTTGCTTCCTTCTACCCTGTCTACCCCCAAATCAGAACAAATGCTGACCTGCTGGGATATATGATGGGGCTGAGGAGGAGGAATGCTAAAAAGTAGAGCAAGGATATATCCCATATCTTCTTGCATATTCACTGTATGTCCACTCCAGGTTTTTGATCCTGTGATGAATAAGAAAAAGAAATAATAAATGGAACTTCATGAGTCTAAGCTTTTCTTCACAGCATCCTTCCTTTCAAATAAAATCCAGAAGCCATATGCAACCATGCCAAAGTATCTGTGTCACTCAAGTGTAGAGCCCGTCTCCTGCAGTGAAACATGCAGATCAAACGTGAATGCTTTTCTGTTGCTGTCTAAAGCAGCTTTCCACCAGGATGGCACTGCAGAACTAATTGCTTTGAGGAAAGGACAAACATGGAAAAATTAGTCCTCAATTTCAGTTCACAAAATGGAAACTGAAGATCTCTTGCACGCAGAATAGAACCAGGACGTATAGACTCTGCTGAAGAATTGATGATCTTGAGTATATCATTGACATTGGCCCCAGTTTTTTTGTCTGTAAAATGGGGAGATGAAGTTAGATCAAGTGTCCCAGTAGGTATAGTCTTGGCTCTTGGCATTCTGGGTCGGATAATTCTCATTGTGGAAGCTGTTCTGTGCATCGCAGAATGTCTAGAAGCACCCCTGGCCTCGACTCAGTAGACGTCAATAGGATTTCCCTTACGGTGACCAATGGTGTCTCTAGACGTTGCAGATATCCTTTGGACATAAAACCACCCTGGTTGAGAACCACTGAATTAGATCTGTTAGATAATAAGCAATTTAAAATTTTCCAAGCTGGAGTGAGAGTCGGGGCTCTGCTATCTCCTGGTACCTAGCCCTGTGTGTGGCATTGTGGCAAGCATTCAGTACAAGCTGAACGAGTGAGATGAAATAGACAGTTCCTTCCAGTTCTAGATCAGTTCTTTGGTAGCAAGAGAATCACTAGATGGTGATGATCTTATCACCCATGTGACTGCCTCTATTTGGGTACTGTTTAACATTCCTGGATAGAAGTAGACTAAAAATACCACCCAGTGCTATGAAACAAATAGGTCTGTCTGGCAGTTTAGCAACAAATAGTGACTATAATGATCAAGGAGGGTCCACTCAATTTCGACAGCAATCTCAGATGGTGTCCCCTGAAAGTTAACTCTGAATTTTATGAATATGACAAAAATTTAGTTGAGAAAAATGAGTCCAGATCTTGGAATATCATGATCTGAACCAACGTCAGACACTTATCCTGGTGAGCCACCCAGGTGCCCTCAGCCTGTTTTTTAAAATGGGATTTTACTGGAATACTGCCATACTCATTCATTAACAGATGGTTTAGGGCTTCTTTGATAACACCAATGGCAAAGTGGAATCCTTGGGACAGAGAATCTTTAGCAAGTAAAGTCCAAAGTATTGACCATGTGGTCCCCTTATAAAGAAGCTTACTGGCCCCTTTTGTAGATCACAAGTTTTCTCAGTGATGCCCTGTTGCACAGTAGGAAATATGCTTATATTTAATGAGCGTGTGTTAGGTTGCGCCATATTAAATTGTCATCATTGTAGGACAAAATGGTCAGATATTGGCACTTATGTATATGATCCACATAATGTAACTTTACACGCACATAGGTACACACATGCACACATGCTACTGCTGTCAGTGAATGTAGGAATCGTTATACTAGAGGCACAAACTCAGTATTTCAGGAGCACAGAGTAGCGTGTGCACGGTTCTTACCAGTAAGGGTGAGGGAAAGGGACTAGAAGCTTGAGAGGCCTCCAGAGAAGTGGCTGTGTTTCTGGCTGCTGTGCCTTTGAGCTGCACTTCATGGCACCTGTAGGATTTGTATCGGGTCAAAGGAAGCGTTTTCTACAGGGGTGGGGGTGGGATTGACATTGAGCTATAAGAAACATGCTGCATTCTTTCGTTCAAGCACAATTGCCGTTCATCCTGGAAAACAGTTGCTTAGAATTAGAGGACATTAAAGATCGAGTAAGCATGACTCCCTAATTTTTAGATGAAGGTTGGCGGCAAAGGGATAAGTTCAAGATCTCCCTGTTGTTGACAGTTGTTTTATTGGCAGGACTAGAGCCTATGTCTTCTATGCCCCAACTCAAGTTGATGTCCATCAGGCCACTCGGAAGTCAGAGAAATCAACTACTAGAGACAGTGGTAGCAGACAGGCCTGGGCTTGCCTTCTGGCTCTGTTACTTACTGTCTCTGTTACTCATCACAAAGTTTGTGAGCCAGAATTGCCTCCAACACAGACGCCCTCAGAGTAGAGGTTTAGAAAGCTCAGAGCCTGAAACCAGACTCTCTGAGTTTCATCCCCGCACCACTATGTGCTAGCTCTGTCACCCTGGGCACATTACTTACCTTATCTGGACCAGTAATATAGAGATAGTACTAGTACTTACCTCACTGAGCTATAGGACTGAGTGATTTTAAGATTAAATGCAGGCATAAGGCACACAGAAAAATACCTGGGACATGCTGAGTTCTATATGCTAACCTTATTAGAAGAAAAACAGTGGATTGGGACATCTCAGTGGCTCAGTTGGTTAATAAGTGTGTGCCTATGGTGCAACTCATGATCCATGAGTCCTGGGATGCAGCCCTGCCATGGGCTCCTTGCTCAGCAGGGGGCCTGCTTCTCCCTCTACTAGTGTTCTCTTTGCTTATGCTCTCCCATTCTCTCTCTGACAAATAAGTAAATAAATAATAAAATCTTTCAAAAAAGAAAGAAAAAACAGTGTATTCTAGGAGTGATCTAAGAACCAAGGAGAGTAATTTAGGGGAAGCCTTTTTCCATACATATAGAACAATAAAAGTAGAAATGTATTTTTCTTCTCTTTGTGAATTGAAAGACTAGAATCCTGGAGATTGATGGTGATGATTTTCATTTCTTACAGCCTTACTATTTGCCAGGGACGTGACTTCTGTTAGTTAAGCGTCACAAGATCCAGAGATGGTTCTTAGTTTTGGCTGATAATTGTGACTGCATAGCAGAGTGTAGGAGGACAGTGTGCTGCAGACTCTGGGGCCAGGCTGCCTAGGTCTGAATCCTTGCTCAGCCTCTTACTGCCCGTGTAAACCCAGCTGTGTTGCATACACCCTGTGCCTTGGGTTTCTAGTCTATAAATGAGAATGATGAATATGGTGGTTTTGAGGATTAAAGGAGATAATTTTGTGAAGTGCTTAGGACAGTGTTTGATGTATAGTATTTGTTTAAGGAAGAATGAAAGCGAGAATCAGACTCATTGCTGAGCAGGGAGATGGATACAGGGCCCAGTCTCATGACTCTGAGATCATGATGTGAGTTAAAGGCAGATGCTTAACTGACTGAGCCACCCACGTACGCCTGTCATCACCATTTTCACTATTACTGTAGATAGAGTTCTGTGGGCATTCAATATATGCTGGGGATTAACTCTGTTGATATTATTGGTATCACCAGTAGGGCACAGGGCCTGTACACAGTAAGCACTCAGCACACAGGGAATCAATGAATGCATACTCTAGAGCCAGTCTGCCCAGATTCGATTCCGGCTCTATCACATTAGAGCTTTGTGATCAGGCAACTTATTTAATCTCCTTATGCTTGTTTCTGTCTCTATAAAAGAGGGTCTCAGATTCCTAAATTAATGGGGTTGCTGTGAGCAGGAGGTAAGCCAGCCCATTCGCGTGCGCACAGACACACACATACACACACACACACACACACACACACACACACACACACACACACACACGTAAGGCCACACTGCCCTCTGCTGACCACACCGTGTAAATGCATATGTAAGTCCCCTGGGCCTCCTTCCACCCTAGGTCCAAGGCATCCCTGTACCTGCCTTAATGCGCACAGACACAAGGATGGACCTCTGTGTCCTCCTTACCTCCCTTCAAGTCGGGTCCGGGCTGCTCCCCACAGCTGATTCAGCCACCTCAGGATGTTCGCTCAGGTCGTTCTCCCCCTCCATGGGCCCGATGCGGTTCCTGCAGGATCGATGGCTCTTGCTTGGTTTCTGAGCAGCTGCCCAGGCCAGGAAACCCAGGCCCTCAGGGCTCGGGTTTTGAAGGCTCCCATCTACCTGTGGCCTGCAGGAAAACTGTCGCAGGAAGCCAGATACCTCGGACCTGGCTCTGTCATGGGCCCCAGACATGAAGAATGCGCACTCCATGATGAGGAATACAACACTCGCACACTCCCCAGAGTTTCTCACCTCACTGCCTCCACTCAGAGAGGTGGGTGAATATTTAATCCTCCCCAAGCTCTAGGTCTTGACTCTAGCAGCTTCCCTTGGCCTGAAACATAATGGAACTCTCAACCTTTAACTTAAATATTGATGCAAATTCTGCATACTCTTCCCCATTAGTTTAGCATGTTTCCATCTGAACCCTGCTTTTAGCCCATCCATGTCTGAGCCTTTTGGGGACTCCTACAATGTCAATCTGCACTATTGGTCAGAGGGAGGGTCTTGCCACACTTGCCAGCCAGTCCTGCAAAGTGGTTGCAGGACCACGTGAGGGTTCATGTGGTTTAGAGCAGAATGCTGACACCAAGACCGCTGCTCTCATCCAGGAAAGAGGATGCATGACACACCATTAGAATTTTCATAGGAATTGCACTGAATCTATAGATTGTTTTGGGTAGTATGGGCATTTCAATCATGGTAATTCTTCCAACGCATGAGCATGAAGTATGTTTCCATTTGTTTGCGTCTTCTTCGATTTCTTTCAGCAGTTTCTGGTAGTTTTCAGTATACAGGTCTTTGCCTCCTTGATTAATTAGACTCTAGGTATTTTATTTTTTTGATCCATTTATAAATGGGATTGCTTTCTTACTTTCTCTTTCCTATAGTTAATTTGCCTTTACCGCTAACTGGTCTTAAGTTTTACCTTTATCTCTCTTGCCATCAGTAACCATTATTCTGACTTCTAAAACCATGGATCAATTTTGCCTTCTCACTTATACAAATGGAGTCATACAGTCTGTGCATCTTTGTATCTCACTTCTCTTCAAAGAATGCCTGTGAGATTTATACATGTCATTGTCTGTATCTGTACCAATAGTTCATTCTTCATCATTTTGTAGAATCCCATTCTTTGAACATACCTAAAATGTACTTCACTCTTCTTTGGTGAGAGAATGGAATTGTTTCCAATCTGCGATAACATGAATAAAGTTGCTATACATATTATAGTACATGTCTGTTGCTGAATACTTGCAGAGATTTTATGATTGGTATATATTCAGGAGTAGAGATGCAGAATCGTAATGGTGTATATAGTTTAAGTTTGATTAAGTTATTACCACACAGTTTTTTAATGCCTAACATATACTCCTACCTCAGTGGAAGCTGAATAAAATTGAATAAAAGTTCCAATTGCATAATTATGCTGAGCAAAATAAGTCAGAGAACGACAAATATCACATGATTTCACTCATGAGAAATCATTGATGAGCACTGGATTTTGGACTGTGTGCTGAATCACTAAATCCTACACTTGAAACTAATATTATACTTTATGTTAACTAACCAGAATTGAAAATAAAATTTAATTAATTAAAAAGTTCTATTCGCTCCATACCCTCAACAACACTTGTTATTATGAATCTTTCAAACTTTAGTTATCCCTATACGCATGCAGTATTATTTCATCAGAGTTTTTGTATAATTTTAAGGGCCATGTAGTAGTTCCTTCTGTCAAGATGATAAAGTTTTTTAGTTTACTAATCTTTAATTGTTGGAGGCTTGTTTTTGTTTTCTTTTTAATTCTTTACAAAACACCTGGATGATCATCCTATAATATAAAATTTTTGTGTGCCAATATCAGAAATGACAAGAGAGTTATCATTACAGAGGCAACTGGGTGGCTCAGTGGGTTGAAGCCTCTGCCTTCGGCTCGGGTCATGATCCCAGGGTCCTGGGATTGAGCCCTGCATTGGACTCTCTGCTCAGCGGGGAGCCTGCTTTCTCCTCTCTCTCTCCCCCTGCCTCTCTGCCTACTTGTGATCTCTGCCTGTCAAATAAATAAATAAAATTTTAAAAAAAGAGTTATCACTACATATGTTACACTTAAAAAAGTTAGGGGCACCTGGGTGGCTCAGTTGATTAAGTGTTTCCCTCAGCACTTTTGGCTTAGGTCATGGTCTCAGGGTCATGGAATCGGGCCCCACGTTGGGCTCTGTGCTCAGGAAGGAACCTGCTTGAGATTCTCTCTCTCCCTCTACGCCTGTACCAATCTCTCACAATCTCTCTCTAACATACATAAATCAAACTTCTTTAAAAAAAAAAGATAACAAGACAATACTATGAGCAGTTTTATGTCAACAGATTTAACAATGTAGACGAAAATGGAAAGATGTCTTGAAAAATATACCTTAGTTGCACCCACGTGGCCCAGTGGGTTAATCCTCTGACTTCGGCTTTGGTCATGATTTCAGGGTCCTGGGATTGAGCCCAGATTGGGCTCCCTGCTTCCCCCTCCTCCTCTGCCTGCCTGTCGACTTGTGATCTCTCTCTCTCTCTGTATCAAAGAAGTAAAATCTTTAAAAAATATATATAACACCACAAAATAAAACAAAAATCTGAATGATTCTATATCTATTATAATAATTGAAATAATTATTAACAACTTTACTAGAAAGAAAGTCCTAGATCCAAGTAGTTTTACTGGCAAATCCTATCAAACATTTATGGAAGAAATAACACCAAAATTACAAAAACCCTTTCAGACAGTAAAGGAGCAAGTAACACTGGGTGTTATGAGGTTTTAAGCCTTTGCCAATGTGAAAAGTGAAATCACTTTAATCTTATTTGTCCTTTCATTACTAATAAGATTGGATTTTTTTTTAAAGATTTTTGTTTGTTTTCAGAGAGAGACAGTGAGAGTGGGAACATAAGCAGGGACGGTGGGAAAGGAAGAAGCAGGCTTCCCACTGAGCAGGGAGCCTGATGTGGGGTGTGATCTGAGCCATGACCTGAGCCAAAGGGAGATGCTTAACAACTGAACCACCCAGGTGCCCCAAAATGTTTCTTTTTTTAAAAGAAAATGTATTTATTTGAGAGAGAGAGAGATACCACAAGTAGGCAGAGGGCCTGGCAGAGAGAGAGCAGGGGAAGCAGGCTCCCTGTTGAGCAAAGAGCCTGATGTGGGTCTCGATCCCAGGACTCTGAGATCATGACCCAAGCTGAAGGCAGAGGCTTAACCCCCTGAGCCATCCAGTTGCCCCAGATTGAAGTTTTCTGTATATTTGCTGTCCTTTTCCCATTTTAAAATCTTTGAGAGAGGGCGAGAGAACAAGGGAGAGAGAACACAAGTTTGGAGGGGAAGGCAGAGGAAGAGAAAGAGTCAGAGAAGAGATAATCTCAATCAGGCTCCCCACTGCATGGGGAGCCTGGCACTGACATGGGGCTCAGTCTGACAACTTAAAGTTCATGAACTGAGCCAAAATACATCAAGGGTTGGATCCCTAACTGAGTGAGACTGAGCAGAGTGTGGTGTGCTCATTATGAAAGTACAAGTCCTCAGTTCACAGTCCCTCTACCTCCACGCTATGGTCTAAAATACCTGCTTGTCATTAGAGCACTTTTGACCTAAGGTATCATTCAAAGACTGCAACTGTGGGAGAGACGGATCATTAATCCAGTCACTCCTCATTTACTAGATTTTCAGTAGTGCACTAAGGCACAAGGAGACAAGGTAGTTCGGTTTTGATTGAGAAAGGAGACAGGTCGTGAAAAACCAGAATATAAAAACCATAAAACTCAGTCCTGAAGGAGGCCCCATGCGGCCTGATAAGTGGAGTTAAAGAAGCAAAACAAGCCCTCTGGCAAAATATTTCATTACAGACCAGGGCCTGTACAATATTTGTCTGGGGGATAATCTGTTCAGGGAACCAGAAATGTAATAAGACAAAGAAAAGTGCAGGATTATAATTCTTGGAGAGACTGAGAGTGTGTGGCTGGAAGTAATTTGGAATATTGTCTAAGAAACCCATAAAGGACACAGGAGTCAAAGGAGGAAGTTGCTAACCACCTACCTGAGCAAAGTAGATCAGACCAACTGCAGGGCTTTGCTTCTGACTGAGAGGGGGATGCGAGTTTTGGGCCAGAGGTGCTTTGCTTGACACTCTAGGGATGAGGCTGCACACTGTCACCTCTTTCTTTTTAATCCTTCCCCACTCAGCAAGCAGCTCTTTCTCCAAACAGATGTTGAACAAGTGTCTAAAGGATGTTGGTTAAATTTTCGTTATGAAGCATATTGGGGTCCCTGAAGGGCTGCCCATCTCAGTCTCACCCTGGCTGCAAGAATGTGGAGAGAAGAGAAGTGGAGAGATGCCGCACTTTTCCTGGTACTCACTTGAATCCTCAAACTCTCCAGCTTGTTCACTCCTCCCTTCCTGACAAAACAAAGAGAAAAAGAAGAAAAGGGTAAAAGTCGGAGGATGTATTCGGTTATAAAACACCAGAACTCCTTTCCCCTGCCTATAATGTAAAGGTGATAGAGCTCCGAAATCTCCTATCCCCCATTCCAAAATTGGAGAAGCTCTGAAAAATAAAACTGTTTCTCATATTTCATTTGATGCAAAACCTGACCTATCAGGAAGTGAAACTCTGTGTAGTCTTTATCCTAATCAGTAGACATATTCATATATTTCAATGCAGAAATATTTACTGGTATGATTTCAAGATGCAGCTCCATGGTTTTATGTACCATATCACCTTTATAAAAGCTGAGAAACAATGAAATCTATAACACGTTAGCCCTATAGTTTTCAGGTAAGAAATAATATTGAAAGATATTTCAGAAACGATAAGTGAGAGAATGTTCACAAAGCACCCAGAACGTGCCTGACACCCAAGAAACAGGAATTCAGTTTCCTTCTGCCCATGTTTGGCTTATTTGGAGAAGGAGCTCTTCTTCAGAAATTAGCTTCAGGCTGGATAATGGGGATCAGATATTACCAATGAGGTACAGAGTGAAAATATTTGCAACTTCTACAACAGAGATCTAATATATATCTAACATATCCAGAACTCTCAAAGAAGAAAAAGACCAAACTTGGTAGGAAAATAGGAAAAAAAAATGAATAGATAGTTTATAGGAAGTGATAAGCAAATGTTCCTTAAACATTAAAAAAAAAAAAAAAGCCCACAGAGGGTTACAAGAGGGAAGGGATGGGGTGAAAGGGTAATTGGGTGATCGGTCCTGAGGAGGGCAGTTGTGGTGATAAACACTGGGTGTTACATGCAACTAATGAATCTTTGAACACTACATCAGAAACTAATGATGTAGTATATGTTGGTTAATGGGACATAATAACAATAATGATGATAATAATAATAATAAATAAGCCACCCTTGGAAGACTTCTTGTTTTCTGCTCCCTTCAACCAAGGTCCCTGTTCCCTCTTCTGGGTGCTCTCTCCTTCCGTTCCAATCTCCTGTCCGAGAACCACGAGGTGAACAATGTAGAAAGCAAAGCAGGACCAAACTGCAACAACAAGCAATTACACAACCAGAGTAGGAGGTTCCAGCCCTCTCTCAGCAACTCAATGCAGTCTACAGAGCATCCACGAAATACAGGTCTTGACGGCAAACCATCTGAATCCCACAGCTGTCTCCATACATCTGTCCACATCCACATCCACTGCGGAGGACACATTGATTTTAGGCACAGAGACCATTACAAAAATGCTCCCGATTTACTTTGGCCATAAGGGTAATTTCACTCTGTTTCAGAGGCATGAAATCACACAGAACATGTTGTGGTAACATAATGTGCTAGAAATCACTGATATAAAACTAACCAGAAATTCCCATATGTTTAGACAGAGAGAAGTACCTCTAACAATGATATAGGAGTAAAGAAATAGAAAAAAAAGAGCTACATTGGAACTGAATGATATGAGCATGATACAATTGTAATCAAATATGTCTTTGGCTGAGAATATCCTGGAAATGTGGTGAGAACAAAATTATGCCTAATAGACTGAACCCTATAAATCCTATGTGATGAAGGAGAACACAGACCCATCCTGACATAGGCCTCCTGTCATTTGCTACCAATATCCCACGTCCCTCCAACCCTGCACAGTACCCCAGATGGACTGGCACCATGTGGTGGCCCCATGTGGCTCCAGAAAGGATGGCAAGCTGTCCTCTGACTCAGGAAGTTGGATGCAGTCCTGTAGACATGCTCTGACCAGTAAGATGTGCGAGGCAGTGAGACGTGCCCTCTCGAAAAGAACACCTGGGACTGAGTTTGGCTCCTGCTCCGTCCATCTCATATAGCACCTGGCAATTACCTATGGTGGGTGCTCTTTTATCCTGGCCCCATGAAGACCGTTTGGACATGTGGCAGGTGCTAGAAACATACTTCCCTAATAAAAGCTGCTAAGGCACAGGGTTACAGGTTACTCACAGTAACATCTGGCCCTTCCTAACTGGCACACATCCTCCAGGCTTCTCTCTGTGAGGCAGCACAGCCTTAAAGGCAAACCATGAACTCTCTTGTCTGAGACATAGGGTTTGACTTCCATCTCTGTCCATGTCTTTATTCCAACCTCAGGCAATTTACTGTGAGTCTCTGAGCCTCCATTTCTACTCTATAAGGTGGTTGGTTATACCATCTCAGGTTTGGGGGGATTAAGGAAATAATAATACATGTAAAGTTTGAGTCAGCAACTGGCACAGACAGCAAATGCTCAATAAATTTTTGCTGTATACCTTTATGTCTCAATTGTAAACATTCTGAAAGCTCAGAAATGTGACAAAAGAAGGACTTGTTCAATTTTTGGCTTGTGCATCCTTTTGATCTGTGTTTTTCAACAAACAGTGTAATATTTACATTCATTGACAGTATTTTTCCTCTTAACAAGGTACTCTGCTCTTTTTTTTTTTTTTTTTTTTCTCAGTGTTTTTTTTTTTTGTTTTTTTGTTTTTTTGTTTTTTTTAATTTATTTTTTATTTTCAGCATAACAGTATTCATTATTTTTCACCACACCCAGTGCTCCATGCAATTCGTGCCCTTTATAATACCCACCACCTAGTACCCCAACCTCCCACCCCCCACCCCTTCAAAACCCTCAGATTGTTTTTCAGAGTCCATAGTCTCTCATGGTTCACCTCCCCTTCCAATTTGCCCCAACTCCCTTCTCCTCTAAACTCCCCATGTCCTCCATGCTATTTGTTATGCTCCACAAATAAGTGAAACCATATGATAATTGACTCTCTCTGCTTGACTTATTTCACTCAGCATAATAATCTCTTCCAGTCCCATCCATGTTGCTACAAAAGTTGGGTATTTGTCCTTTCTTTTTTTTTTTTTTTTTTTATAAACATATATTTTTATCCCCAGGGGTACAGGTCTGTGAATCACCAGGTTTACACACTTCACAGCACTCACCAAAGCACATACCCTCCCCAATGTCCATAATCCCACCCCCTTCTCCCAAACCCCCTCCCCCCAGCAACCCTCAGTTTGTTTTGTGAGATTAAGAGTCACTTATGGTTTGTCTCCCTCCCAATCCCATCTTGTTTCATTTATTCTTCTCCTACCCACTTAAGCCTCCATGTTGCATCACCACTTCCTCATATCAGGGAGATCATATGATAGTTGTCTTTCTCTGCTTGACTTATTTCGCTAAGCATGATACGCTCTAGTTCCATCCATGTTGTCGCAAATGGCAAGATTTCATTTCTTTTGATGGCTGCATAGTATTCCATTGTGTATATATACCACATCTTCTTGATCCATTCATCTGTTGATGGACATCTAGGTTCTTTCCATAGTTTGGCTATTGTGGACATTGCTGTTATAAACATTCGGGTGCATGTGCCCCTTTGGATCACTACATTTGTATCTTTAGGGTAAATACCCAATAGTGCAATTGCTGGGTCATAGGGCAGTTCTATTTTCAACATTCTGAGGAACCTCCATGCTGTTTTCCAGAGTGGCTGCACCAGCTTGCATTCCCACCAACAGTGTAGGAGGGTTCCCCTTTCTCCACATCCTCGCCAGCATCTGTCATTTCCTGACTTGTTGATTTTAGCCATTCTGACTGGTGTGAGGTGATATCTCATTGTGGTTTTGATTTGTATTTCCCTGATGCCGAGTGATATGGAGCACTTTTTCATGTGTCTGTTGGCCATCTGGATGTCTTCTTTGCAGAAATGTCTGTTCATGTCCTCTGCCCATTTCTTGATTGGATTATTTGTTCTTTGGGTGTTGAGTTTGCTAAGTTCTTTATAGATTCTGGACACTAGTCCTTTATCTGATATGTCGTTTGCAAATATCTTCTCCCATTCTGTCAGTTGTCTTTTGATTTTGTTAACTGTTTCCTTTGCTGTGCAAAAGCTTTTGATCTTGATGAAATCCCAATAGTTCATTTTTTCCCTTGCTTCCCTTGCCTTTTGCGTTGTTCCTAGGAAGATGTTGCTGCGGCAGAGGTCGAAGAGGTTGCTGCCTGTGTTCTCCTCAAGGATTTTGATGGATTCCTTTCACACATTGAGGTCCTTCATCCATTTTGAGTCTATTTTTGTGTGTGGTGTAAGGAAATGGTCCAATTTCATTTTTCTGCATGTGGCTGTCCAATTTTCCCAGCACCATTTATTGAAGAGGCTGTCTTTTTTCCATTGGACATTCTTTCCTGCTTTGTCGAAGATGAGTTGACCATAGATTTGAGGGTCTATTTCTGGGCTCTCTATTCTGTTCCATTGATCTATGTGTCTGTTTTTGTGCCAGTACCATGCTGTCTTGATGATGACAGCTTTGTAATAGAGCTTAAGTCCGGAATTGTGATGCCACCAACGTTGGCTTTCTTTTTCAATATCCCTTTGGCTATTCGAGGTCTTTTCTGGTTCCATATAAATTTTAGCATTATTTGTTCCATTTCTTTGAAAAAGATGGATGGTACTTTGATAGGAATTGCATTAAATGTGTAGGTTGCTTTAGGTAGCATAGACATTTTCACAATATTTATTCTTCCAATCCAGGAGCATGGAACATTTTTCCATTTCTTTGTGTCTTCCTCAATTTCTTTCATGAGTACTTTATAGTTTTCTGAGTATAGATTCTGTGTCTCTTTGGTTAGGTTTATTCCTAGGTATCTTATGGTTTTGGATGCAATTGTAAATGGGATTGACTCCTTAATATCTCTTTCTTCTGTCTTGCTGTTGGTGTAGAGAAATGCAACTGATTTCTGTGCATTGATTTTATATCCTGACACTTTACTGAATTCCTGTATAAGTTCTAGCAGTTTTGGAGTGGAGTCTTTTGGGTTTTCCACATATAGTATCATATCATCTGCGAAGAGTGATAATTTGACTTCTTCTTTGCCAATTTGGATGCCTTTAATTTCCTTTTGTTGTCTGATTGCTGAGGCTAGGACCTCTAGTACTATGTTGAATAGCAGTGGTGATAATGGACATCCCTGCCGTGTTCCTGACCTTAGTGGAAAAGCTTTCAGTTTTTCTCCATTGAGAATGATATTTGCGGTGGGTTTTTCATAGATGGCTTTGATGATATTGAGGTATGTGCCCTCTATCCCTACACTTTGAAGAGTTTTGATCAGGAAGGGATGCTGTACTTTGTCAAATGCTTTTTCAGCATCTATTGAAAGTATCATATGGTTCTTGTTCTTTCTTTTATTGATGTGTTGTATCACATTGACTGATTTGCGGATGTTGAACCAACCTTGCAGCCCTGGAATAAATCCCACTTGGTCGTGGTGAATAATCTTTTTAATGTACTGTTGAATCCTATTGGCTAGTATTTTGTTGAGTATTTTCGCATCTGTGTTCATCAAGGATATCGGTCTATAGCTCTCTTTTTTGGTGGGATCCTTGTCTGGTTTTGGGATCAAGGTGATGCTGGCCTCATAAAATGAGTTTGGAAGTTTTCCTTCCATTTCTATTTTTTGGAACAGTTTCAGGAGAATAGGAATTAGTTCTTCTTTAAATGTTTGGTAGAATTCCCCCGGGAAGCCATCTGGCCCTGGGCTTTTGTTTGTTTGGAGATTTTTAATGACTGTTTCAATCTCCTTACTGGTTATGGGTCTGTTCAGGCTTTCTATTTCTTCCTGGTTCAGTTGTGGTAGTTTATATGTTTCTAGGAATGCATCCATTTCTTCCAGATTGTCAAATTTATTGCCGTAGAGTTGCTCATAGTATGTTCTTATAATAGTTTGTATTTCTTTGGTGTTAGTTGTGATCTCTCCTCTTTCATTCATGATTTTATTTATTTGGGTCCTTTCTCTTTTCTTTTTGATAAGTCGGGCCAGGGGTTTATCAATTTTATTAATTCTTTCAAAGAACCAGCTCCTACTTTCGTTGATTTTTTCTATTGTTTTTTTGGTTTCTATTTCATTGATTTCTGCTCTGATCTTTATGATTTCTCTTCTCCTGCTGGGCTTAGGGTTTCTTTCTTGTTCTTTCTCCAGCTCCTTTAGGTGTAGGGTTAGGTTTTGTACCTGAGACCTTTCTTGTTTCTTGAGAAAGGCTTGTACCGCTATATATTTTCCTCTCAGGACTGCCTTTATTGTGTCCCACAGATTTTGAACCGTTGTATTTTCATTATCATTTGTTTCCATGATTTTTTTCAATTCTTCTTTAATTTCCCGGTTGACCCATTCATTCTTTAGAAGGATACTGTTTAGTCTCCATGTATTTGGGTTCTTTCCAAACTTCCTTTTGTGGTTGAGTTCTAGCTTTAGAGCATTGTGGTCTGAAAATATGCAGGGAATGATCCCAATCTTTTGATACCGGTTGAGTCCTGATTTAGGACCGAGGATGTGATCTATTCTGGAGAATGTTCCATGTGCACTAGAGAAGAATGTGTATTCTGTTGCTTTGGGATGAAATGTTCTGAATATATCTGTGATGTCCATCTGGTCCAGTGTGTCGTTTAAGGCCTTTATTTCCTTGCTCATCTTTTGCTTGGATGACCTGTCCATTTCAGTGAGGGGAGTGTTAAAGTCCCCTACTATTATTGTATTGTTGTTGATGTGTTTCTTTGATTTTGTTATTAATTGGTTTATATAGTTGGCTGCTCCCACGTTGGGGGCATAGATATTTAAAATTGTTAAATCTTCTTGTTGGACAGACCCTTTGAGTATGATATAGTGTCCTTCCTCATCTCTTATTATAGTCTTTGGCTTAAAATCTAATTGATCTGATATAAGGATTGCCACTCCTGCTTTCTTCTGATGTCCATTAGCATGGTAAATTCTTTTCCACCCCCTCACTTTAAATCTGGAGGTGTCTTCGGGCTTAAAATGAGTTTCTTGGAGGCAACATATAGATGGGTTTTGTTTTTTTATCCATTCTGATACCCTGTGTCTTTTGACAGGGGCATTTAGCCCATTCACATTCAGGGTAACTATTGAGAGATATGAATTTAGTGCCATTGTATTGCCTGTAAGGTGACTGTTATTGTATATGGTCTCTGTTCCTTTCTGATCTACCACTTGTAGGCTCTCTCTTTGCTTAGAGGACCCCTTTCAAGATTTCCTGTAGAGCTGGTTTGGTATTTGCAAATTCTTTCAGTTGTTGTTTGTCCTGGAAGCTTTTAATCTCTCCTTCTATTTTCAATGATAGCCTAGCTGGATATAGTATTCTGGGCTGCATGTTTTTCTCGTTTAGTGCTCTAAAAATATCATGCCAGCTCTTTCTGGCCTGCCAGGTCTCTGTGGATAAGTCAGCTGCCAATCTAATATTTTTACCATTGTATGTTACAGACTTCTTTTCCCGGGCTGCTTTCAGGATTTTCTCTTTGTCACTGAGACTTGTAAATTTTACTATTAGGTGACGGGGTGTGGGCCTATTCTTATTTATTTTGAGGGGCGTTCTCTGAACCTCCTGAATTTTGATGCTCGTTCCCTTTGCCATATTGGGGAAATTCTCCCCAATAATTCTCTCCAGTATACCTTCTGCTCCCCTCTCTCTTTCTTCTTCTTCTGGAATCCCAATTATTCTAATGTTGTTTTGTCTTATGGTGTCACTTAATTCTCGAATTCTCCCCTCGTGGTCCAGTAGCTGTTTGTCCCTCTTTTGCTCAGCTTCTTTATTCTCTGTCATTTGGTCTTCTATATCACTAATTCTTTCTTCTGCCTCATTTATCCTAGCAGTGAGAGCCTCCATTTTTGATTGCACCTCATTAATAGCTTTTTTGATTTCAACTTGGTTAGATTTTAGTTCTTTTATTTCTCCAGAAAGGGCTTTTATATCTCTCGAGAGGGTTTCTCTAATATCTTCCATGCCTTTTTCGAGCCCGGCTAGAACCTTGAGAATTGTCATTCTGAACTCTAGATCTGACATATTACCGATGTCTGTATTGATTAGGTCCCTAGCCTTTGGTACTGCCTCTTGTTCTTTTTTTTGCGTTGAATTTTTACGTCTTGTCATTTTGGCCAGATAAGAGTAAATGAAGGGGCAAGTAAAATACTAAAAGGGTGGCAACAACCCCAGGAAAATATGCTTTAACTAAATTAGAAGAGATCCAAAATCGTGAGTGGGGAGAAAGGGGATAAAAAGACGTTCAAAAAGGAAGAAAGAAAAAAAAAAGAAAAGAAAAAAAAAATTTTTAAAAAAAGAAAACACCTGAGAGAAATGTAAAAAAGAAAAAATATATATATTAGATAAACTAGTAAAAAATCGTTAAAAAAGAAAAAGGTAACAGTTAAAAAAAAAAAATTTTACCCGAAGGCGAGAAGAAAAAGAAAAAAAGGAAAAAAAAATGAAAAAGAAAAAATTAAATTAACTGCAAGACAAAAAAAAAAAAAAAATCACAGGAAAAAAGCCATGAGTTCCGTGCTTGGCTTTCTCCTCCTCTGGAATTCTGCTGCTCTCCTTGGTATTGAAACCGCACTCCTTGGTAGGTGAACTTGGTCTCGGCTGGATTTCTTGTTGATCTTCTGGGGGAGGGGCCTGTTGTAGTGATTCTCAAGTGTCTTTGCCCCAGGCGGAATTACACCGCCCTTACCCTGGGCCGGGGTGAGTAATCCGCTCGGGTTTGCTTTCAGGAGCTTTTGTTCCCTGAGCGCTTTCCGTAGAGTTCCGGAGGACGGGAACACAAATGGCGGCCTCCTGGTCTCCGGCCCGGAGGAGCAGAGCGCCCAGGGCCCCACTCCTCAGTGCGCCCTCAGAGAACAGCGCCCAGTTACTCCCGTCTGCCTGACCTCCGGCCGCGCTCCGAGCTCACCGAGCCTGCGATCGGTTCAAGGTAACACCGAGCTGTGAGCTTACTGTCGGCTCTGTTTCTGTAGCCGGCTTTCCCGTTCCAATACCCGCAAGCTCTGCGACACTCAGACACCCCCGATCCTTCTGTGACCCTGCGGGACCTGAGGCCACGCTGACCCCGCGTGGGCTTCGCCCCGGTTTAGCCTCTGGACTGATGTCCCTCAGCGGAACAGACTTTTAAAAGTCCTGATTTTGTGCGCGGTTGCTCCGCCGCTTGCCGGGAGCCGGCCCCTCCCCCCGGGGTCTATCTTCCCGTCGCTTTGGATTCACTTCTCCGCCGGTCCTACCTTTCAGAAAGTGGTTGTTTTTCTGTTTCCAGAATTGCTGTTCTTCTTCTCTTCGATCTGCCGATGGATTTTCAGGTGTTTGCAATCTTTAGATAAGCTATCTAGCTGATCTCCGGCTAGCTGAAGCAGTCTCAGCTTGCTACTTCTCCGCCATCTTGAATCCTCTCCGGTACTCTGCTCTTTTTAAGTTCGAAATTATAGCTTGCTTCAGCTTTTTAAATTATTTAATGTTAAATATTGCCAATAATTTAATCGTTTTTCTATTGTGGGGCATTTTCATGGGCTGCACACGGCATCAAAAACAAATGAAGTAGATTAAAGCATATGATGTATTACAGGCTAGAATGAACACTTTGTTCACTTTTGTTTGTCATGTATCTATATATGTCTACATATATGTATATATGTATACAATTTAAGATGTACTCCCAGAGACTCTAAGATGGTGGAGAAATAGGAGACCTTCATTTCATCTGGTCACAGGAATTCAGTTAGACAGTTATCAAATCATTCTGAACGCCTGTGAACTCACCCAGAGATGTAAGAAAAGAGTAGCTGCAACTCTACAAATATAAAAGCGACCTCTTTCTACAAGATAGGACATGTGGAGAAGTGAATTCGCATTGATATATGCGAAGATAAACTGCAGGGAGGTACCAGAAAATGATATAGTAGAGGACTGCAAAGTAAGGACTTTTAGAAGTTTGCTCTGATGAGGGTCATTCCTGCTTGAACGGTACCCAGGTGGTGAAGCAGGGCAGAATCCTAGGTAGGACAGTGTCATCTCGAGATGCCCAAGGTCACAGAAATAACAGAGTTGCCGAGTGTGGCAGAGCTCCCAGGCATTGAAGTGGGGACTCTTGCTGGAATCATCAAGCCCCAGTGTGGACTCTCAGCTCCAGGATGCCAGAAGCCATGGGACCCAGCAACAGCACACAGTGCCAGCAGAGACCCAGCAACAGCACACAGTGCCAGCAGGGACCCAGCAACAGCACACAGGCAACATCCCCTCTCCTCTCAGAAGGAGCGGCCTGGGTGTGCCCTGCAGGAGTCTCTAGGGTTTGGAGACTCAAACAGGGTTCCGCCCTGAGATACAAATGCTAGTCATAGGCTGGGTTAGCACACAGAGCAGACAGAGACCAGGGAGCCAGGAACGATTCACTGCTTTTCCCTGAGGGTGCACTGAGGAATGGGGCCTCAGACTCTGGGATCCCGGCCTGGACTTTGCGAGGCTGTCTTTTTCATTCTCCTCCTCTAAGGAGGCACAGAGAACCTTCAGGGAACAAAAGCCGGAGCAAACTGGAGTAGATTACTGAGCTTGACACCTAGGCAAGTGCAGTGCAATTCTGCCCTGGGGCAAAAATGCCACAGAATCAAGGCAACAGGCTCCTTACCCAGAGGATCAGCAAGAACACACCACCAAGTTTACTGATCACTGAGAATGCCCAAACCCCAGTGCTAGGGGAATATAGCATATAGAATTCATGGGTTTTTTTTCCCCTTGGCTTTAAAAATAAAAATATTTTTCATTGTGTTGTTAGTCACCATCAAATATATCATTAGTTTTTGAGGCAGTGTTCCAAGATTCATTGTTTATGTACAACAGCCAGTGCTCCGTGCAATACATGCCCTCCTTAATACCTACCACCAGATTCACGCATCCCCCCCACGCCCTCCCCTCCAAATCCCTCAGTTTGTTTCTCAGTCTCTCATGGTTCAGCTCCCCCTCTGATTTCCCCCAATTCACTTTTCCTTTTCTCTGCTGATGTCTTCCATGTTATTCCTTATGTTCCACAAGTAATTGAAACCATATGATAATTGACTTTCTCTGCTTGACTTAGTTCATTCAGCATAATCTCCTCCAGTCCCATCCACACTGATCCAAAAGATGAGTATTCATCATTTCTGATGGCTGAGTAATATTCCATTGTATATTATGGACCACATCTTCTTTATCCATTCACAGTTTTGTCTTTCAGTTTTAATTTTTTGGTCTCTCTTCTTGTCAACCAATTTATTTTATCCACAGTTCTTTAATCTTAACTTTCACTTTCGTACTTAACTTTCTATCCTTCCATTATATTTAATTTTCTTTTTGTAAATATTTAAGTTTCTCTTTCTTTATAAGTTTGGGGTGCAGTTTTTTCTAACAGACCAAAATACACCTAAAATCTATTGTAGTATTCTCTTTGCTTTAACTGCCTAATCATACTCTCTTTTCTTCCTCTCCCTCTTTCTCTTCCACTTCTTGTTTTTGTATGTTAAGTTTTTTAGTTGTTTTTGTTTTGTTCTGTTTACTTCAAGTCTTTTTAAATTTTCATCTTCATGGATACATTCTATCCTTTCTGTATATTTAATTTTATTTTTGTGTATATACATGTGAACATATATATAAAATATATATATATATATATATATATATATATGTATACATATATATGTTATAAGATTATATATATATGGAAGTCTGTAAATTTGTAAAATATAGAAGTGCCAGCAGGGACCATATTATTTCATATGTATTATATAATACTGTATATTGTATGTATTATTTATATATATTTCATATGTATATTTATGGAAGATTTTCCTTCTATACAATATTGAGGTGGAGCTTTTTCTAACAAACCAAAAGATACACTCAGGATATGTAGCGTATTGCTCTGTTTTCCCTACATGTCCCATGATATTCTCTCTGTTCTTTTTACCTGGCTGAGTAACTTCCCTTTTTTTTTTTTTCTTTTTTTTGGTTTTTGGACTTTTAGGTTTCATTTATAGGTGGGTATTATAGAGGGCACAGATTGCATGGAGCACTGGGTGTGGTGAAAAAATAATGATACTGTTATGCTGAAAATAAGTAAATGAAAAAAAATTGAAAAATAAAAAGACCTCATGTGAGACAGGAATCCATCAGAATCCTAGAGGAGAACATAGGCAGTAATCTCTTCGATATCAGCCACAGGAACTACTTTCAACATATGTCTGCAAAGGCAAAGGAAACAAATGTGAAGATGAACTTTTGGGACTTCATCAAAATCAAAAGCTCCTGCACAGAAGAGAATATGGAGCTTGAAATCATATATGGAAAGTCTTGGGGGATAAATAAAAGTCACACAAACACACAAAAAAATATAATGGCACTAACTTCCTATCTTTTCATAGTTACTCTGAATGTAAATGAAATAAATGGACAATCAAAAGGAACAGGGTATAGGATTGGATGAAAAGGCCAAGACCCATCCATAATGTTATTTAAAGAGAATCAGTTTAGACCTAAAGATACCCCCAGACAGGAAGTGAGGGTTTTGGAAAAATATTTATCATGCTAATGGACATCAAAAGAAAATTGGCATAGCAACCCTTATCAGACAAATTAGATTTTATGGGCACCTGGGTGGCTCAGTGGGTTAAAACCTTTGCCTTCGGCTCAGGTCATGATCCCAGGGTCCTGCGCTCGAGCCCCACATTGGGCTCTCTGCTCAGCAGTGAGCCTGCTTCCCTCTCTCTCTCTCCTGCCTCTCTGTCTTCTTGTGATCTCTGTCAAATAAATAAATAAAATCTTTTTAAAAAATTAGATTTTAAACCAAAGACTGTCATAAGAGATGAAGAAGGCTACTATATCATATTAAAGGCTCTATCAAACAAGAAGATCTAATAATGATAAATATTTGTGTTGCTAACACAGGAGCAGCCAATTATATAAGCAAAATATAACAAAATTAAAGAAACACAGCAACAATAATACAATAGTAGTAGGGGACTTGAACACCCCACTTACAGGAATGGACCTATCATTTAAGCAGAAAATCAACCAGGAAACAAGTGTTTTGAATGACACAGGGCACCAAGTGGACTTCACATATATATTCAGAACATTCCATCCTCAAGCAAAAAAAAAAAGACATTTTTCTTGAGTACACATAGAACATTCTCCTCAATAGATTACATACTGGGTCACAATCACATTTCAACCAGTACCAAAGACTGGTATTATTCCTCACGTATCCTTAGACCCCAGTGCTGTGTGAATTTTTAACTTAATCATGAAAGGAACTCACATATATGGAAAGAACTCACATACATGGAGGCTAAAGAGCTTCCTACTAAAGAATGAATGGGTCAACCAGGAAATTAAACAAGAACTGAAAAAAATCATGTAAACAAATGAAAATAAAAAAAAAAAAGAAAACAATGGTTTAAAACGTTTGGGATGCAGCAACGGTGGGCCTGAGAGGGAAGCATATAGTAATACAAGGCTTTCACAAGAAACTAGAAGAGTCTCAAATACACAACCTATCCTTACACCCAAAGGAGCTGGAAGAAGAACAGCAAAGAAGCCTAAACATGGCAGATGAAAAGAACTAATAAAAATCAGAGCATAAGACAATGAAGTAGAAATCAAAGAATGGTAGAACAGATAAATGAAACAAGGAGCTAGTTGCGTGAAATAATCCATAAGATTGATAAACCCCTGCCAGACTTATCAAAAACAGAAAAGAAAGGAACTAAATAAATATAATAATGAATTGTATTTGACCAACAACAAAGAAATACAAACACTGAAGAAACACAATTATAAGAACATATAATGAGCAGTTCTACGTCAACAATTAGGCAATCTGGAAGAAATGGTGGCATTCCTAGAGTTGTCTAAACTACCAAAACTGAAATGGGAAAAAATAGAAAACCTGAACACATAACCAGCCAGGAAGTTGAACCAATAATCACAAATCTCCCAACAACAAGAGTCCAGCACCTGATGACTTCACAGAGGAATTCTACCTCAAAAGGAACTCTACCAAACATTTAATGAAAAACTTACACCTATTCTTCTGACACTGCTTCAAAAAACAGAAATGGGAGGAACACTTTCAAACTCTTTCTGTGAAGCCAGCATTACCTGCTCCCCAAAACAAAGACCCCAGCAAGAAGGAGAATTACAGGCCAGTATCCTGATGAACATGGATGCAAAAATTGTCACCAAAATACTAGCCAATAGGATCCAATAGTCCATTAAAAGGATTATTCACCGCAACCAAGTGGAATTTATTCCTGAGTTGCAAGGGTGGCTCAATATCTGAATATCAATCAATACGATATACTCCATAAATAAAAGAAAGGACAAGAACCATATGATCCACTCATAGATGCAAAAAAAAAAAGCACTGACAGGTATAGCAATTTTTCTTGATTAAAAGTCTTTACAGAGTAGGGCTAGAAGGAACATACCTTAATATCATAAAAGTCAAATAAGAAAAGACTAGTGAATATCATTCTCAGTGGGGAAAACCTGAGAGCATTTCCCCTAAGGACAGGAATATAACAGGGATGTCTACTATCACCACAGCTATTCAACACAGTACTAAAAGTCCTAGCCTCAGCAATCAGATAAAGAAGAAATGAAAGGCATCTGAATCAGCAAAGACATAGTCAAACTCTCACTCTGCAGATCACAAGGTACTCTATGTGGAAAACCCAAAAGACTTCACTCCAATATTCTAGAACTCATGCAGAAATTCAGCAATATGGTAGGATATAAAATTAATGCACAGTAATCAGCAGCACTTCTATATCATGTGAGAGAAGAACGGAGAAATTAAGGAGTCGATCCCCTTTACAATTGCACTCAAAACTGTAATATACCTAGGAATAAACCTAACCAAAGAGGCATAGGATTTGTCCTCTGAAAACTATGGAACACTCACAAAAGAAATTGAGGAAGACACAAATAAGTGGAAAAACATTTCATACTCATGGGTTACAAGAATGAATGCTGTTCAAATGTCTATGCTGCCTACAGCAATCTATATATTCAACGCAATCTCTATGAAAATACCATCAACTCTTCACAGAGCTGGAAGAAATAATCCTAAAATATGTACAGAGCCACAAAAGACCCTGAAAATCCAAAGGAATGTTGAAAAATAAAACCAAAGGTGGTGGCATTATAATTCCTGACTTTAAGCTCTATTACAAAGCTGTAGTCATCAAGACAGTATGGTACTGGCAAAAAAACAGACACACAGAGCAATGGAACAGAACAGAGAGTCCAGAAATGGACCCTTACCTCTATGGTCAACCAATCTTTGACAAGGCAGGAAAGAATAGTCAATGGAAAAAATGCAGTCTCTTCAACAAATGGTGTTGGAAAAATTGGACAGCCACATGCAGGAGAATGCAAGGTGGACCATTTCCTTACACTATACTCAAAATGGATGAAAGACCTAAATGTAAGACAGGAATCTAGAGGAGAACACAGACAGGAACCTCTATGACCTCAGCCACAACAACTTCTTGCTAGACATATCTCCAAAGGCAAGGGAAACAAAGGCAAAAATAAAGTACTGGGAATTCATCAAAATAAAAAGCTTTTGCACAGCACAAGAAACAGTGGACCATACCAAACAACTGACAGAATGGGAGAAGACTATTGGAAATGACCTATCAGATAAAGATCTGGTGTCCCAGATCTATAAAGAATTTATAAAAGTCAACACTCAAGGGACAAATAATATAGTCAAGAAATGGGGAGAAGACATGAACAGACACTTCTCCTAAGAAGACATACAAATGGCCAACAGGTACATGAAAAAATGTTCCACATCACTCAGCATCAGGGAAATAGAATTCAAATGCACAATTAAATAAAAGAAAAAAAGCACAATGAAATACCACCTCACACCAGCCAGAGTGCCTAAAATAAACAAGTCAGGACATAACAGATGTTGGTGAGGATGCAGAGAAAGAGGAATCCTCTTAGAGTGTTGGTGGAATGCAAGCTGGTACAGGCACTCTAGAAAACAGTATGGATATTCCTCAAATAATTGCAAATAGAGCTCCCCTACGACCCACCAATCACAGTACTGGCTATTTACCCTCAAGATACAAAATGTAATGATCTGAAGGGGCACATGCACCCAAATGTTTACAGCAGCAATGTCCACAATAACCAAACTGGGAAGAGCCCAGATGTCTTCCAATCCATTCCAGTCTTCCTATCCATTCCAAAAGATGAATGGATAAAGATTATATAATGTGTGTTTGTGTGTGTGTGTACACATACACACAATGGAATGCCACTCAAGCATCAAAAACTGAAATCTTGCCATCTGCAATTACACTGGAACTATGACAATAGAACTAGAAAGTATTAATGTAAACAAAATAAATCAGAGGAAGACAATGATCATATGATATCATACTATCATATAGTGAAAATATGTGGAATTTAAGGCACAAAACAGAGCATCATAGGGGAAGAGAGGGAAAAATAAAACCAGACGAAAGCAGTGAGGTGCACAAACCAGAAGTACTCTTAATCATAGGAAAGGAACTGAGAGCCTCTAGAGAGGAGGATGGTGGAGGGATACAGTAACTGGGTGATGGGCATTAAGGGGTGCATGTGACGTAATGAGCTTTGTGTTTGATAAAAGACTGATATCACTGACCTCTACCTCTGAAACCTGTAATATATACTAACTAACTGGAATTAAATTAAAGAACTAAAAACAAAAACAATGTACTGCCTACTATGACTAATGTTTTGAAAAGCATGTTAGCAGTTCTTGATTTGAATTTCTTTTTCAAATTTTGAAAGATGACATAAAGCCTTCAGGGGCACCTCAGTGACTCAGTTTTTTAAGCACCCAACTCTTGATTTTGGCTCAAGTCATTATCTTAGGATCATGACATCAAGCCCTGAGATAGGGCCCAGGCTCAACAGAGTATCTTAAGTGAGCCTCTCTCTCCCCTATCCTCTCTCTCTCCCCTGCCCCATTTCTCTCAAAGACAAATAAATCTTAAAAAAAAAGATTACATATAAACTTCTCATAAAAAGATTACATTACATACATTACATACATATATTTCTAGACACTGGTCTGACGTTTTTTCCTGTAGGTTGACATGCCAGCCATAGATTTCCATTGGTTTTCCACCACAGGAAAGAAACTTTCGCTCTTTTGAGATGATATGCTACTATACAGAGAAAACACTAAAGACTCTACCAAGTAACTACTAGAGTGATTAATGAATTCAGTGAAGTTTCAGGATATAAAGCTAATACACAGAGATCTTTTGCATTTTTATACACTCCTAAGGTAAGTCAAGAAAGAGAAATTAAGAAAACAATCCTGTTTACAATTACTGCAGAACGTTTAAAACACCTAGCAATAAACTTAACCAAGGAGGTGAAGCACCTGTACTCTGAAAGCTATCCAACACTGGTGAAAGAAATGGAAGATGGCAGAAACAAATTCATGAGCAAATGCCATGTTCCGCAATTGGGACAACAAAGATTAAAATGTCCATACCACCTAAAAGAACCCACGGTTTAATGCAATCCTACCAAAATATCAACACCAGTTTTCACTCAACCAGAACAAAGAATCCAACAGAACAGAAAAGACCCTGAGTGGCCAAAGCTATCTTGAAAAAGAAGAACAACACTGGAAGTACCAAAATTCCAGATTTGAAGGTATACTACAATGCTGTAGTAATCAAAACAATAAGGCCTGGTACAAAAATGAACACACACATCAATGAACACAACAGACAGTCCAGAAATAACCCCATTCTTATATGGTCAATTCACCCATGACAAAGGAGATCAGAAATGCACAATGGGGAAAAGATCTGTCTCTTCAGCGAATGATATGGAAAGAGGACAGCCACCCATAAACAATGAAATTGCACTGCTTCCTTACATTATGCCTAAGAAAGACTCAAAAGAGATTAAAGACTTACATGTGAGACCTGACGCCAGTGGCAGTATCATAGCCAATGAGGTTTATCCGAGGCTCGATTATTGCTAATTGAAAATTCCTAAAAGAATATAGGCTGTGATGTCTTTAATATTGACCAGACATGCCCAGGAATTGGGCCCAGACAAGGAGAAACAATGTTGCAAATCTAATGACATAAAAATTAAATAATGATAAAAAATATAATAAAAATATTTTAAATATTTAGATATTTATTAAATATTAATAAATATTAAATATCAATTATTTTTAATAGTTAAATATTATTAAATGTATATTTAAATATTTGTTAAATATTAAATAAATAAAATAAACAAAATGATAAAAAAGAGGGAATTCAGGCTTGGAGCAAAGAACAATCTGGCCCTGCCCCACATTCTATAATTCCCATTCCTGACAACTGTACCAGCATTAAAAGATTGGTCTGCTGACAACTTGAGAGAGTTCATGAACCAGTATTGTCAGGGAAATGTTACAAGACCTTTTGCAAAGACTGCAAGAAGGGCATACCTTGCTTGTCCCACTTGCCCAACATACAATCTTGGGAAACAAACCCATACCTCCCCTGGGCATTTTAAACCACTCAATGAACCATCTGACATTTGGCAACTGAATTTCATGCAATTTCCTCATTTCATGGATAGAAGTAAGTGTTAGTTAATGTGCCTATGTCTTCTCACTAGACAAACGCTTTCCCTTGGAGAAAGGCCAATGACTCTTTTGCGGCTAAAATCCTGTTAGAAAAAAATTACCCCTCCCAGCGAAGCCCTCTTGAAGTATACACAGTGACCAGAAAACCCACTTTACCCTGCAGGCGTTTCACCAGTTTGCAATGTTTTGCTAGTTTTAGAAAAATTTCATTGTATGTTACTGTCCTCTGTCTTCAAAGTTAGTCTCACAAAATGAACACACTACTGGGGACTCCATTGGCAAAATCTATGGAGACTTTCCAGCTTCCTGAGTCAAAGGGATTGCTGTCACTCCTAAATCTCAAGTCCACCCCTTTGTGGAAATAGGTCTCTTCCCCTGGGAGATAGTCACTGGATTTGATTTGAATTCGATGTGCATTTGACCACTGCCTCTCTGGACCCACAGTTGGGAAAAGGGGATGTATTTCTAGAAAGCAAAGATCGAATTGCCTCTATTCAACCTAACCACACGGCAGTAGATCAGACTTTTTCATAGTGCACTCCCAGGGAACACTTACCTTGACTGCCACACCTTGCAACCTGGAGATTCTGTTGGGAAAAATCACAAAGATTCTCTCCAACATCCCCCGAGAAGCCTCTCTCCAATACTGCTAATAAAACCTTGCACTCCCGAGGGGAGGAGTCAAGATGGCGGAGAAGTAGCAAGCTGAGACTGCTTCAGCTAGCCGGAGATCAGCTAGATTGCTTATCTAAAGATTGCAAACACCTGAAAATCCATCGGCAGACCGAAGAGAAGAAGAACAGCAATTCTGGAAACAGAAAAACAACCACTTTCTGAAAGGTAGGACCGGTGGAGAAGTGAATCCAAAGCGACGGGAATATAGACCCCGGGGGGAGGGGCCGGCTCCCGGCAAGCGGCGGAGCAACCGCGCACAAAATCAGGACTTTTAAAAGTCTGTTCCGCTGAGGGACATCGCTCCAGAGGCTAAACCGGGGCGAAGCCCACGCGGGGTCAGCGTGGCCTCAGGTCCCGCAGGGTCACAGAAGGATCGGGGGTGTCTGAGTGTCGCAGAGCTTGCGGGTATTGGAACGGGAAAGCCGGCTGCAGAGACAGAGCCGACAGTAAGCTCGCAGCTCGGTGTTACCTTGAACCGATCGCAGGCTCGGTGAGCTCGGAGCGCGGCCGGAGGTCAGGCAGACGGGAATAACTGGGCGCTGTTCTCTGAGGGCGCACTGAGGAGTGGGGCCCTGGGCTCTCGGCTCCTCCGGGCCGGAGACCAGGAGGCCGCCATTTGTGTTCCCGTCCTCCGGAACTCTACGGAAAGTGCTCAGGGAACAAAAGCTCCTGAAAGCAAACCCAAGCGGATTACTCACCCCGGCCCCGGGTAAGGGAGGTGTAATTCCGCCTGGAGCAAAGACACTTGAGAATCACTACAACAGGCCCCTCCCCCAGAAGATCAACAAGAAATCCAGCCGAGACCAAGTTCACCTACCAAGGAGTGCGGTTTCAATACCAAGGAGAGCAGCAGAATTCCAGAGGAGGAGAAAGCCAAGCACGGAACTCATGGCTTTTTTCCTGTGATTTTTTTTTAGTCTTGCAGTTAATTTAATTTTTTCTTTTTCATTTTTTTTTTCTTTTTCTTCTCGCCTTCGGGTAAAATTTTTTTTTTAACTGTTACCTTTTTCTTTTTTAATGATTTTTTACTAGTTTATCTAATATATATATTTTTTCTTTTTTACATTTTTCTCAGGTGTTTTCTTTTTTTAAAAAATTTTTTTTTCTTTTCTTTCTTTTTCTTTCTTTCTTTTTGAACCTCTTTTTATCCCCTTTCTCCCCACTCACGATGTTGGATCTCTTCTAATTTAGTTAAAGCATATTTTCCTGGGGTTGTTGCCACCCTTTTAGTATTTTACTTGCCCCTTCATTTACTCTTATCTGGCCAAAATGACAAGACGTAAAAATTCAACGCAAAAAAAAGAACAAGAGGCAGTACCGAAGGCTAGGGACCTAATCAATACAGATATCGGTAATATGTCAGATCTAGAGTTCAGAATGACAATTCTCAAGGTTCTAGCCGGGCTCGAAAAAGGCATGGAAGATATTAGAGAAACCCTCTCGAGAGATATAAAAGCCCTTTCTGGAGAAATAAAAGAACTAAAATCTAACCAAGTTGAAATCAAAAAAGCTATTAATGAGGTGCAATAAAAAATGGAGGCTCTAACTGCTAGGATAAATGAGGCAGAAGAAAGAATTAGTGATATAGAAGACCAAATGACAGAGAATAAAGAAGCTGAGCAAAAGAGAAACAAACAGCTACTGGACCACGAGGGGAGAATTCGAGAATTAAGTGACACCATAAGACGAAACAACATTAGAATAATTGGGATTCCAGAAGAAGAAGAAAGAGAGAGGGGAGCAGAAGGTATACTGGAGAAAATTATTGGGGAGAATTTCCCCAATATGGCAAAGGGAACGAGCATCAAAATTCAGGAGGTTCAGAGAACGCCCCTCAAAATCAATAAGAATAGGCCCACACCCCGTCACCTAATAGTAAAATTTACAAGTCTCAGTGACAAAGAGAAAATCCTGAAAGCAGCCCGGGAAAAGAAGTCTGTAACATACAATGGTAAAAATATTAGATTGGCAGCTGACTTATCCACAGAGACCTGGCAGGCCAGAAAGAGCTGGCATGATATTTTTAGAGCACTAAACGAGAAAAACATGCAGCCCAGAATACTATATCCAGCTAGGCTATCATTGAAAATAGAAGGAGAGATTAAAAGCTTCCAGGACAAACAACAACTGAAAGAATTTGCAAATACCAAACCAGCTCTACAGGAAATCTTGAAAGGGGTCCTCTAAGCAAAGAGAGAGCCTACAAGTGGTAGATCAGAAAGGAACAGAGACCATATACAATAACAGTCACCTTACAGGCAATACAATGGCACTAAATTCATATCTCTCAATAGTTACCCTGAATGTGAATGGGCTAAATGCCCCTGTCAAAAGACACAGGGTATCAGAATGGATAAAAAAACAAAATCCATCTATATGTTGCCTCCAAGAAACTCATTTTAAGCCCGAAGACACCTCCAGATTTAAAGTGAGGGGGTGGAAAAGAATTTACCATGCTAATGGACATCAGAAGAAAGCAGGAGTGGCAATCCATATATCAGATCAATTAGATTTTAAGCCAAAGACTATAATAAGAGATGAGGAAGGACACTATATCATACTCAAAGGGTCTGTCCAACAAGAAGATTTAACAATTTTAAATATCTATGCCCCCAACGTGGGAGCAGCCAACTATATAAACCAATTAATAACAAAATCAAAGAAACACATCAACAACAATACAATAATAGTAGGGGACTTTAACACTCCCCTCACTGAAATGGACAGGTCATCCAAGCAAAAGATGAGCAAGGAAATAAAGGCCTTAAACGACACACTGGACCAGATGGACATCACAGATATATTCAGAACATTTCATCCCAAAGCAACAGAATACACATTCTTCTCTAGTGCACATGGAACATTCTCCAGAATAGATCACATCCTCGGTCCTAAATCAGGACTCAACCGGTATCAAAAGATTGGGATCATTCCCTGCATATTTTCAGACCACAATGCTCTAAAGCTAGAACTCAACCACAAAAGGAAGTTTGGAAAGAACCCAAATACATGGAGACTAAACAGTATCCTTTTAAAGAATGAATGGGTCAACCGGGAAATTAAAGAAGAATTGAAAAAAATCATGGAAACAAATGATAATGAAAATACAACGGTTCAAAATCTGTGGGACACAATAAAGGCAGTCCTGAGGGGAAAATATATAGCGGTACAAGACTTTCTCAAGAAACAAGAAAGGTCTCAGGTAAACATCCTAACCCTACACCTAAAGGAGCTGGAGAAAGAACAAGAAAGAAACCCTAAGCCCAGCAGGAGAAGAGAAATCATAAAGATCAGAGCAGAAATCAATGAAATTGAAACCAAAAAAACAATAGAAAAAATCAACGAAAGTAGGAGCTGGTTCTTTGAAAGAATTAATAAAATTGATAAACCCCTGGCCCGACTTATCAAAAAGAAAAGAGAAAGGACCCAAATAAATAAAATCATGAATGAAAGAGGAGAGATCACAACTAACACCAAAGAAATACAAACTATTATAAGAACATACTATGAGCAACTCTACGGCAATAAATTTGACAATCTGGAAGAAATGGATGCATTCCTAGAAACATATAAACTACCACAACTGAACCAGGAAGAAATAGAAAGCCTGAACAGACCCATAACCAGTAAGGAGATTGAAACAGTCATTAAAAATCTCCAAACAAACAAAAGCCCAGGGCCAGATGGCTTCCCGGGGGAATTCTACCAAACATTTAAAGAAGAACTAATTCCTATTCTCCTGAAACTGTTCCAAAAAATAGAAATGGAAGGAAAACTTCCAAACTCATTTTATGAGGCCAGCATCACCTTGATCCCAAAACCAGACAAGGATCCCACCAAAAAAGAGAGCTATAGACCGATATCCTTGATGAACACAGATGCGAAAATACTCAACAAAATACTAGCCAATAGGATTCAACAGTACATTAAAAAAGATTATTCACCACGACCAAGTGGGATTTATTCCAGGGCTGCAAGGTTGGTTCAACATCCGCAAATCAGTCAATGTGATACAACACATCAATAAAAGAAAGAACAAGAACCATATGATACTTTCAATAGATGCTGAAAAAGCATTTGACAAAGTACAGCATCCCTTCCTGATCAAAACTCTTCAAAGTGTAGGGATAGAGGGCACATACCTCAATATCATCAAAGCCATCTATGAAAAACCCACCGCAAATATCATTCTCAATGGAGAAAAACTGAAAGCTTTTCCACTAAGGTCAGGAACACGGCAGGGATGTCCATTATCACCACTGCTATTCAACATAGTACTAGAGGTCCTAGCCTCAGCAATCAGACAACAAAAGGAAATTAAAGGCATCCAAATCGGCAAAGAAGAAGTCAAATTATCACTCTTCGCAGATGATATGATACTATATGTGGAAAACCCAAAAGACTCCACTCCAAAACTGCTAGAACTTATACAGGAATTCAGTAAAGTGTCAGGATATAAAATCAATGCACAGAAATCAGTTGCATATCTCTACACCAACAGCAAGACAGAAGAAAGAGATATTAAGGAGTCAATCCCATTTACAATTGCATCCAAAACCATAAGATACCTAGGAATAAACCTAACCAAAGAGACACAGAATCTATACTCAAAAAACTATAAAGTACTCATGAAAGAAATTGAGGAAGACACAAAGAAATGGAAACATGTTCCATGCTCCTGGATTGGAAGAATAAATATTGTGAAAATGTCTATGCTACCTAAAGCAATCTACACATTTAATGCAATTCCTATCAAAGTACCATCCATCTTTTTCAAAGAAATGGAACAAATAATGCTAAAATTTATATGGAACCAGAAAAGACCTCGAATAGCCAAAGGGATATTGAAAAAGAAAGCCAACGTTGGTGGCATCACAATTCCGGACTTCAAGCTCTATTACAAAGCTGTCATCATCAAGACAGCATGGTACTGGCACAAAAACAGACACATAGATCAATGGAACAGAATAGAGAGCCCAGAAATAGACCCTCAAATCTATGGTCAACTCATCTTCGACAAAGCAGGAAAGAATGTCCAATGGAAAAAAGACAGCCTCTTCAATAAATGGTGCTGGGCAAATTGGACAGCCACATGCAGAAAAATGAAATTGGACCATTTCCTTACACCACACACGAAAATAGACTCAAAATGGATGAAGGACCTCAATGTGCGAAAGGAATCCATCAAAATCCTTGAGGAGAACACAGGCAGCAACCTCTTCGACCTCTGCCGCAGCAACATCTTCCTAGGAACAACGCAAAAGGCAAGGGAAGCAAGGGAAAAAATGAACTATTGGGATTTCATCAAGATCAAAAGCTTTTGCACAGCAAAGGAAACAGTTAACAAAATCAAAGGACAACTGACAGAATGGGAGAAGACATTTGCAAACGACATATCAGATAAAGGACTAGTGTCCAGAATCTATAAAGAACTTAGCAAACTCAACACCCAAAGAACAAATAATCCAATCAAGAAATGGGCAGAGGACATGAACAGACATTTCTGCAAAGAAGACATCCAGATGGCCAACAGACACATGAAAAAGTGCTCCATATCACTCGGCATCAGGGAAATACAAATCAAAACCACAATGAGATATCACCTCACACCAGTCAGAATGGCTAAAATCAACAAGTCAGGAAATGACAGATGCTGGCGAGGATGTGGAGAAAGGGGAACCCTCCTACACTGTTGGTGGGAATGCAAGCTGGTGTAGCCACTCTGGAAAACAGCATGGAGGTTCCTCAGAATGTTGAAAATAGAACTGCCCTATGACCCAGCAATTGCACTATTGGGTATTTACCCTAAAGATACAAATGTAGTGATCCAAAGGGGCACATGCACCCGAATGTTTATAGCAGCAATGTCCACAATAGCCAAACTATGGAAAGAACCTAGATGTCCATCCACAGATGAATGGATCAAGAAGATGTGGTATATATACACAATGGAATACTATGCAGCCATCAAAAGAAATGAAATCTTGCCATTTGCGACAACATGGATGGAACTAGAGCGTATCATGCTTAGCGAAATAAGTCAAGCAGAGAAAGACAACTATCATATGATCTCCCTGATATGAGGAAGTGGTGATGCAACATGGAGGCTTAAGTGGGTAGGAGAAGAATCAATGAAACAAGATGGGATTGGGAGGGAGACAAACCATAAGTGACTCTTAATCTCACAAAACAAACTGAGGGTTGCTGGGGGGAGGGGGTTTGGGAGAAGGAGGTGGGATTATGGACATTGGGGAGGGTATGTGCTTTGGTGAGTGCTGTGAAGTGTGTAAACCTGGTGATTCACAGACCTGTACCCCTGGGGATAAAAATATATGTTTATAAAAAATAAAAAATTTAAAAAAAAAAAAAAAAAAAAAACCCTTGCACTCCCAAACTCCAGGGAATGGACGCTTGGGTCCAGGGACACCTTTAAAGGAAGAACCAAAGCCTGACTTGACCTGTACATCATCTGGTCACAAGAAGGTTAATACTGCACCAACTGAAATACAAATCATCTGGGGAGACAGCCTTCCCCACATGTATGGACCAGGTCTGCATTCCTCTCCTTACTATTGCTCCTTCTCCATATTCTGTGCAAAGAACACGTCATTTTCTGCATTCTGAGTCTCTTGCAAAAGGAAGAAACTTCTTTGGATTATGGCCTTCCCAGAAAACACTAATTTTGATCTTGTGAGCATTTCTAGACATTTAGATGGTTCAGAATTCAAAAGTCATTTCTTTACCTCTACTATTAACTGAATCCTGATTCCAATCCAAATGCATGGTTTCTGAACTTACAACATAACAGACCACTTTTGATAACACATAGAGTTCTAAACTGTTCTTTTGAAAGAACAATACTGTTTGGAAATGTCCCGGAAATATTCCTAGTCTTACAACACGTTCTCTAATGAACGCTTCATGTTTTTCAGTGTACTCTATGTCCACAAACACACTCCCTGATTTCATTCAGTGCACTCTCACAGTATTTCACTATTTTGCTCATAGCCACTCATGGAGGACACTTCCAGGAGGCATACAGGATTCTGAGTTGGCCTTCATATGGAGAAACCCTCCCTCCTTCAGTCCAAACAAGTGCCAATATATATTTTTAGCTGGCTCCTATCATATGTAGAGTCCTGGTTTAGAAACAACATATGGTTTGGAATTGTCTCCTTACTTTGGTTCTGTACTTGCTGTTCCTCAAATCCTTTGTGTTAACACCATGCCCAGTGAGGTGATGCTGGCTCACTGGTTTCAATCATGAGGAGATACAACCTTCACAAGGGGAGTGGGTGAGAGTTTCTCCCTTTTAAGCCTCTCTGTTCCTCAAGGCTCACTTGAGTAGTTTACAACTGTCATGCACATTCAACCAACATGGGATATGCCAACTAGAAAAGGCTTTGCTGACACTAAAACACAAAACCACTAAATACAAAGAGCTTGACTGTTGATTTGAAATTCCTCCAAGGAAATTTTCCTGAAGTTTTAATTTATAGTACAATTAACTCACACACACTGTTGTATTCATTTCAGGTGTATAATCATGATTCAGCACTTCCATGCAATAGCTGGCATTCATCACAAGAATACAACTCAGTCCCCATCGTCTGTTGAAAACCATCTGCCCCACCAACACCTCCTTTCTGATTACCAACAGGTTGTTCTCTAGTTAAGAGTCTGTTTTGTAGTGTGCCTCTTTTTAATTTCTCTTCACTCATATGCTTTATATCATAATTTCCACAAATGAGTGAAATCGTATAGTACCTACCTTTCTCTGACTGACTTATTTCATTTGATCAGACGGGACAAAGTCATAAGGGGAATGTCACAGCAGAGGGAAGAGGTTTTGGTAGGGGGTGTTATGACACAGTACCACTCCACATAAATGGGGAGCCAAAAGGAGGACATGGACTTGATCTTGCACATGGGTGTCCCACTATTCCAGCTAGCAGAACTCTTTTCTCATCTCTCTATCCAGCCCCCCACCTCCTCCAACAGGCCTCACCCATGAAAAGCCATAAAGATTTGTACCACCAGATGCCTCCAATGCACTTTTGGTTCTTAACAGCCTTTCAAATTGCCCCCTGTCTCTGACAAGAGTGAACCTCTCCGAAGTTCCGCAATGTGCCAAAGGATCAGTCCCCGCTTCTTTGGCCTACATTCAGTTTTCCTTCCTTCTCAACAAACCCAACATTTGCTGATACTTCTAACCTTGAAGGTTACAAACTAGATGGCACTTTGTTTTATCTGGGGCTCTGATTGCAACAATAATCCGCAAGTGGGCCCCAAGTGCATTCTTCTAAGACACCCTGAGAGCCAGCAAGTTGTGTTTTCAGCTCCCTACTACATGCTGCTCTTGTTCCTCTTGAGTCGGGATTTCTCCCAAGAAACAAGCCAGCTTCTGTAACAAACGAACCATGGCATCTCCGGTATGGCATTCCCGCGACCCCTCCATCCAGGGATCCTTGAGTAAAATAGGTCTTGTTCAAATATCCTCGAGGAAAATGAGGACCAAACCGTGGGAACACCACCAAAAATGTAACAATGAGGCGGCTTACCTACCAGCAGGTTTCTGGAAGCCACCCAGAGCCCCTCCCTCAGCTCTCAGCCAACAAGGCCGCTTCTGCATGGCAACACAGGAGGCACCAACCTGCTGCAAAGCCCCGAGGGTCTCTCCAGGGTAGCATCAGAACTGGCTGCAAATGCAGCCCTGGCCCTCTGAGGGGCTCTGGGTCCTCAGCTGGTGGCAGAAACCCTTCTGGCTGTGAGGAAAGCAGCGTCAGATGACGCCATGGTGAGCCTTCTGCTCCCTAAATCTGCTGTGGTGCATGGGCAGACAAAGTGCCCCTGCTGGCCTGAGGCGCTTGGGCGCCCTCTGCCCGCTTCCCTGGGAATCCCCGCAATGCTCTAAGCTGGGGCTGCTCAGCGGGAGGCACTGAGGCAGCTCTGGTTCCAGGGAGCCTGTTCTCTACACCAGGGCAGGCCTCTGTGTCAGCACCTCAGACACAAAGAAATCACTTCCTTCTTTCTCTGTGAGTGAAGAATGAATCGAACTTGACAATGTCACTACATAATGTGTAGTACTTGCACAACTCCATTCAATAATAAGACTACTGACATACAAAATGGAAAGTTATAGGGGCTCCTGGATGGATCAGTGGGTGATGCCTCCACCTTTGGTTTAGGAAATGATTTCAGGGTCCTGGGAATGAGCCCTGCAACAGGCTCTTAGCTCAACAGGGAGCCTGCTTCCCCCTCTCTCTCTGCCTGCCTCTGCCTACTTGGGATCTCAGTCAAATATATAAATAAAATATTTTTTAAAAATGTAAAGATAGATGCATTTGCCCACCAAAATAGTCATACTACACAATTACACTACTGTAATTTTTTTTCTTTCCTTCTTTTTCCTCTTAGGAACATTTTCCAGTCAGGCCAGGATATATGAAAGTACACTGATACAAGACATCATCTAGCACCATGATCTTGATCGTGAGAGTTTATTTTGACCATGCCAATAAAGTGTTCAGTGACACATAGGTGCCAGGGTCAAAATGCAAACCTAGAAAGAGCTTCACATGTGTTATGAATTACTGCATGTCTCTTTAGATCGTATTTTCAATGAAAGGTGCTTTAGATATGGTAGATGGATGAAATCATTTCCATCAGTCTGGTAAGGAACCAATGTTAACTTCGAGTACTAATTGCCATCTCTTCACAGGCAGAAGAAAGCTTGGTGAAGTATGACATTTCTGCTTGGTTGTAGGAGAAGGCTGCAGGGATTGAAGCCATCCACCTAACATCCTGTGTCAGGATGGGCAGTGAACTTGAGGATAGCAACCCCTCATCCTACTGCACATTGCTAGCCCCAGAGGGAGAATATGGACCTTATTCTCAATACTCTGGGTTGAGATCAGCTGTGCTTCTGTGTCAGTTCCAGGCTGTAGGACCTGGGGCCTGGTTCTGGAACTTGAGATAGGCCCTGCTGGTGCAGGAGGAATGCAGCAGGGACAGGGGCATTGAGAGAGATGGCTCAGGGCCACCTCCCCACAGGGCAAACACTAGACGCTACCTGCCAAAGAGCAGCATGCTCTCCCTCAAGCCATCTCTCTCCCTGAAAGATCCTGAGGCTGGGTCCCACATTTCCAGGCCAAATGACGGGGACTCCCCTTCCCAAGTGAAATGGCCGCTGGAGGAAGATTGGAGCCCTGGGCTCAGAGAACTCTGATGCTCGGGATTCCTGCCTTTTCTTGCCCCAACACTGAAAGCCCCTCCTCCGTGGGCCATGGTTCCCCCTCCACACACCTGGGCCATGTCCCACCTGTCTTCATGCAATTCCCCTTTGTCCCTTCCTCTCACTATCCCTGTTACCTCTGACTCTTCCTCTCCTACTTTCAGACTTCTTGTGGTGCCACACTGTCTGGGTGCTGTCCAGAAGTCCATTGACAGAAAAGCGTATGATGAACCTGTTGACTTAAATTAGTAAGTGTCATTGAGATCCCACACAGAGCAAGCATGAGAATCAGCTTGTCATTTTTCCATGTATGTACATAATGTAAGGTCCACACTGACACATAGTGAGGTTACAGATATAAGTGGCGTTTCTAGAGATGATTTAGGTGTAATACATTCTCTGTTAATATGGGATGATTTGAACACCATAAATCTTTCTATCCAAAGTTGAATTCCCAGGACTGAAGGAAGTCTATGTTTTTTAAAAATATTTTTAAAATTTATTTATTTTCAGCATAACAGTATCATTATTTTTTCACTACACCCAGTGCTCCTTGCAATCTGTGCCCTCTAGAATACCCACCACCTGGTACCTTGACCGCCCACCACCCCGCCACTTCAAACCCCTCAGATTGTTTTTCAGAGTTCATAGTCTCTCATGATTCACCTCCCCTTCCAATTTACCCCAACCCACTTCTCTTTAACTCCCCATGTCCTCCATGCTTTTTATTATGCTCCACAAATAAGTGAAACCATATGATAATTGACTCTCTCTGCTTGACTTATTTCACTCAGCATAATCTCGTCCATGTTGCTACAAAAGTTGGGTATTCATCCTTTCTGATGGAGGCATAATACTCCATAGTGTATATGGACCACATCTTCCTTATCCATTCATCTGTTGAAAGGCATCTTGGTTCTTTCCACAATTTGGCGACCGTGGCCATTGCTGCTATAAACATTGGGGTACAGATGGCCCTTCTTTTCACTACATCTGTATCTTTGGGGTAAATACCCAGGAGTACAATGGCAGGGTCATAGGGAAGTTTTATTTTTTTAATTTCTTGAGGAATCTCCACACTGTTCTCCAAAGAGGCTGTGCCAACTTGCATTCCCACCAACAGTGTAAGAGGGTTCCCCTTTCTCCACATCCTCTCCAATACATGTTGTTTCCTGTCTTGCTAATTTTGGCCATTCTAACTGGTGTAAGGCGATATCTCAATGTAGTTTTAATTGGAATCTCCCTGATGGCTAGTGATGATGAATATTTTTTCATGTGTCTGATAGCCATTTGTATGTCTTTATTGGAGAAGTGTATGTCCATATCTTCTGACCATTTTTTGATATGATTGTCTGTTTTGTGTGTGTTGAGTTTGAGGAGTTCATTATAGATCCTGGATATCAACCTTTTGTCTGTACTGTCATTTGCAAATATCTTCTCCCATTCCGTGGGTTGCCTCTTTGTTTTCCTGACTGTTTCCTTTGCTTTGCAGAAGCTTTTGATTTTGATGAAGTCCCAAAAGTTCTTTTTCGCTTTTGTTTCCTTTGCCTTTGGAGACATATCTTGAAAGAAGTTGCTGTGGCTGATATCGAAGAGATTACTGCCTATGTTCTTCTCTAGGATTCGGATGGATTCCTGTCTCACATTGAGGTCTTTTATCCATTTTGAGTTTCTCTATGTGTACGGTGTAAGAGAATGGTCAAGTTTCATTCTTCTACTTATAGCTGTCCAGTTTTCCCAGCACAATTTATTGAAGAGACTGTCTTTTTTCCACTGTATATTTCTTCCTGTTTTGTTGAAGATTATTTGACCATAGAGTTGAGGGTCCATATCTGGGCTCTCTACTCCATTCTACTGGCCCATGTGTCTGTTTTTATGCCAGTACCATTCTGTCTTGGTTATCACAGCTTTGTAGTAAAGCTTGAAATCAGGTAACGTGATGCTCCCCCATTTAATTTTTGTTTTTCAACATTTCCTTAGCAACTCGGGGTCTCTTCTGATTCCATACAAATTTTAGGATTATTTGCTCCAGGTTTTGGAAGAATACTGGTGGAATTTTGATCAGAATAGCATTAAATGTATAGATTGCTCTAGGCAGTATATACATTTTAACAATTTTTATTCTTCCGATCCAAGAGCATGGCATGGTCTTCCATCTTTTTGTGTCTTCTTCAATCTCTTTCATGAGTGTTCTGTAGATCCTTGAGTACAAATCTTTTACCTCTTTGGTGAGGTTTATTTCCAGGTATCTTATGGTTCTTGGTGGTATTGTAGATAGAATCAGATCTCTAATTTCCCTTTCTGTATTTTCATTGTTAGTGTATAAGGAATCCACTGATTTCTGTACATTGACTTTGTATCCTGCTACATTACTGAATGGCTGTATGAGTTCTAGTAGTTTGGGGGTGGGTATTTTGGGTTTTCCATATAAAGAATCATGTCATCTGCAAAGAGAGAGAGTTTGACTTCTTCATTACCAATTTGGATACCTTTTATTTCCCTTTGTTGTCTGAATGCTGTTGCTAGGACTACTAATACTATGTTGAACAAGAGTGGTGAGAGTGGATATCCTTGTCGTGTTCCTGATCTCAAGAGAAAGAACGCAAGCTTTTTCCCATCGAGGATGATATTTGCTGTGGGTCTTTCATAGATAGATTTGATGAAGTTCAGGAATGTTCCCTCTATCCCTACTCTTTGAAGCATTTTAATCAGGAACGGATGCAATGCTGGACTTTGTCAAATGCTTTTTCTGCATCAATTGAGAGAACCATGTGGTTCTTCTCTCTTCTCTTATTAATTTGTTCTATCACATTGATTGATTTGCAAATGTTGAACCATCCTTGTAGCCCAGGGATGAATTCCCCCTGATCATGGTGGATAATCTTTTTAATGTGCTGTTTGATACTGTTTGCTAGGGTTTTGTTGAGAATCTTAGCATCCATATTCATCAGTGATATTGGTCTGAAATTCTCCTTTTTGGTAGGGTCTTTGCCTGGTTTGGAGATCAGGGTAATGCTGGCTTCATAGAAAGAGTCTGGAAGTTTTCCTTCTGCTTCAATTTTTTGAAACAGCTTCCGGAGAATAAGTGTTATTTCTTCTTTGAAAGTTTGGTAGAATTCTCTGGAGAAACCATCAGGTCCTGGGCTCTTGTTTTTTCCGAGGGTTTTGATCACCACTTCAATCTCGTTACTAGATATTGGTCTATTCAGGTTGTCAATTTCTTCCTGGTTCAATTTTGCTAGTTTATAGTTTTCCAGGAATGCATCCGTTTCATCTAGGTTGCTAAGTTTATTGGATATAACTGTTGACAATAACTTCTGATGATTGTTTCTACTTCTTTGGTGTTCGTTGTGATCTCTCCCTTTTCATTCATAATATTATGTATTTGAGTTTTCTCTGTTTTCTTTTGGATTAGTGTCGCCAATGGTTTATCGATCTTATTGATTCTTTCAAAAAACCAGCTTCTAGTTTCATTGATACGTTCTACTGTATCTATGGTTTCTACCTCATCGATCTCAGCTCTAAACTTGATTATTTCCCTTCTTATGTGTGGAGTTGGTTTGATTTGTTGTTGATTCTCCAGTTCTTTAAGGTGTAGTGAGAGCTGCTGTGTTCTGGATTTTTCAGTTTTTTTGAGGGAGGCTTGGATGGCTATGTATTTACCCTTCAGACCACCTTTGCTCTATCCCATAGGTTTTGGATGGTAGTATCTTCATTGTCATTGGTTTCCATGAATTGTTTTAGTTCTTCCTTGATCTTCTGGTTGATCCAAGCATTCTTAAGCATGGTGGTCTCTAGCATCCAGGTGTCTGAGTTCCTTTGGAACTTTTACTTGTTATTGAGCTCCAGTTTCAAAGCATTGTAATCTGAGAATGTGCAGGGAATCATCTCAGTCTTTTGGTATCGGTTGAGTCCTGATTTGTGACACAGTATGTGGTCTATTCTTGAGAAGGTTCCGTGTGCACTTGAGAAGAATGAGTATTCTGTTGTTTTAGGGTGGAATGTTCTGTATATATCTATGAGGTCCATCTCGTCCAATGTGTCATTCAATGCCCTTGTTTCTTTATTGATTTTCTGCTTGGATGATCTGTCCATTTCTGAGAGAGGCGGGTTAAGATCTCCAACAATTAGTGTATTCATATCAATATGACTCTTTATCTTTATTAACAGTTTTCTTATGTAATTGGCTGCTCCCATATTGGGGGCATAGATATTTACAATTCTTAGATCATCTTGGTGGATAGTCTATTTCAGAATGATGTAGTGTCCTTCTGGATCTCTGACTGCAGTCTTTAGTTTTTAAAATCTAATTTGTCTGATATGAGAATTGCTAGCCCAGCCTTCTTTTGAAGCACATTGGCATGAAAGTTGCTTCTCCATCCCTTCACTTTCAGTCTAGGTGTATCTTTAGGTTCAAAATGGGTCTCTTGTAGACAACATATGGATGGGTTCTGTCGTTTTATCCAGTCTGCAACTCCGTTCCATTTTATGGGCGCATTTAGGCCATTCACACATTGAGGGTGATTATTGATAGATACGTTTTTATTGACATCATGTTACCTTTGAAGTCTCTCGTTCCGTAGATTGTCTCTATATTTCTGTTCAATGCTATTCTTGGGCTTTTTCCTCCTTTAAAGAAGCCCCCTTAATATTTCCTGCAGTATCGGCTTGGTGGTTGCGTAGTCTTTTAAGCCTTGCCGATCCTGGAAACTCTTTATCTCTCCATCCATTTTGAATGTCAGTCTTGCTGGATAAAGTATTTTTGGATGCATGTTCTTCTCATTTAGTGCCCTGAATATATCTTGCCAGCCCTTTCTGGCTTGCCAGGTCTCTGTGGACAGGTCTCACGTTATTCTGATGGGCTTTCCTCTGTACATAAGGATCTTCTTTGTCCTAGCTGTTTTCAAGAGGTTCTGCCTACAATTCTAATTCTTCATTCTAACTTTTAGGTGTCTCGACGACTTTCAAGAATCTGTAATCTTGGGGGGAAACCTTTCGGCCTCTAGTACATAAACTCTGGTTCCATTCATGAGATTTGGAAAATTTTCATGAAGAACTTGTTCCACTATATCTTCTAGACTTCTTTCGTTCTCCACCCCTTCAGGGATTCCAATGATTCTGACGTTGGAATGTTTCATGGCATCATTTATTTCCCTGATTCTGTTTTCGTGGCTTCTAAGCTGTGTGTTCCAGGCTTCCTCCTTATCCTTTCTCTCTATCTGTTTGTCCTCCAGATCATTAATTCTATCTTCTGTCTCAGTTACTCTAGCATTGAGAGAATTTAGATTACATTGGAACTCATTGACAGCATTGTGAAGCTCATCCCTGGTAGCTTTCAGCTCTTCCCTAATATTGAAATCATGGTCTCTGGTCGTTTTCCGTTCGGCCCTAATCAATTCCGTTTGGTCACCCATGGCTTTCTCCAACCTAGCTATTGCTTGGATAATTGTAAGCCTGAATTCTCTTTCCGACATATTGTCTATGTTGATAGCCTTTAGCTCTGTTGCAGAAGGTCCATCCTCTCTATTTTTCTTCTGTTGGGCATTCCTCCTCCTAGTCATTTTGGTGAGAGATGGCTGAACGGGTGTAGCTGGGTGTATCGTCTGTGGTGCAGTCAAGGTGCACCCTGGAATGCTTCTGAGCAATCAGGGTTCCCCAACCAAATGAAAGGAAAAAGAAAAGGAAAAGAAAAAAAGAGAGAAGGAGAGAGACAGGAAGGAAAAGTGAGATAAAAGAGAAGGTTTAGCCCAAATGGGTCCTAGGTAAGATTTATGAAGCATACAAACAGACACAGACAAACAAAAAGACTGATAAAACTATATGACAGGAGAAAGAAATTATATATATATATATATATATATATATATATATATATATATATATGCAAATAAAGGAAGAACCTCATCAAAAAGAACCCTACATATAAGATTTATATACTATCAGGATAAACACAAAATTACAGAAACACTGGTAGAAGAAAAAGATGGGAGAGTGGTTGTATATTCTCAGTGTGGGTGAGGAAGGTTGTTTTGATTCTTCCTCGATATATCTTGATATCTTTGTTAAAGGACTCAACTTTCCTAAAATAAGGGGGGATTAGGAATTGGTTTACCTATAGGGGTGGCATTGATTGGGGAAAGGGGATTACCTTGAAGTTTAACTCTATATGAATATTAGAAAATAAAAATTAAAAAAAGGAATAAACTAAACTAAACTAAAATTAAAAAAAAGAAATTTAAAAAATAGAAATGCAAAAGGAAAACACAGTTGTATGTATCAAAAATTTCAGGTTAGAAGGTTATTATGGAACTTGATGTACTGCACATCTCACTGTGAGAGTAAATAGGTTAAAAATATTCTATATAATAATAAAAAAATTAACTATATAAAAAATTAGCCAGAATAGTGGGAACGAATTAATAATAAAAATTGTCCTATGAAGTAGTGGTGGCTGTTCTCTTGTCATCTATTATTTTTCCCTTTATGGGTTGGTTTTCTGGGGAGGGGCCTGCCACGTGGGTTTTCAGTCCCTGAAGTTCTCTCAGCTAAGTTTTCCCGCCCCCCTCAAGGAAACTGTTTTTCTCAGGCTTTTGTTCTCTGGAGGTTTTTATATTTGTTCACTTTGTTTTTCTCTCTTGCCTTGACCACTTTTGATGGTTTTTGTAGGTTTAGAGGAAAGCAAACTGCACCCTGACCTCCATCTCAGAGAGAAGCCTCAGTCTGCCTGCAGATCCCATATGAATCCCCCTTTGGCCGCTGGCAGAGCAGGTTCCCAGTCGCGGTCCCTGGGGACTCAGGATTTTTCGCTGTCTGGGCAGCTCCAGAGTGCCAGAGAAGTTCCAAGCAGTGACCACACGCAGATTTTCCTGCTGGCCCGGTCTTGGGAGTGCCTGGACTTTCCGGTCCTAGAGCACCTGGCTGGCATTTGTGTGCACCTTTCTCAGGGGAGGGTGTGGGGCATGACTCGGACTCTGATGGCACAGGAGGGCACTTGCGTGGGTTCTGCAAAAAGACTGTGCTTCTGTTGGCTGGTGAGCCTCCCAGCCCTTCACAGGAGCCCAGCACACTCTCAGGCGCACTGGTGGTTCAGGGAACTGAGACCTGGTTTCTCTGCTGCACTCTCTCTGGCTCTGTGCCAGGGGTAACTGTCCTGGGTCTGGGGACTTAAGCCCCTACCCTGACAACCCAATCCCAGCAATTACCCACCCCCTGACCCCACCCCACACCCGTGCTCCTTTGCTCTTTTTGAGTTCTTTCTACCAGACTCCCGAGTTAATGCTGGTCCGAGGTGCAAGGCACTCTCATACTGGGATATTACTTCCCAATGGGTCGCTTCTGGTGGCTCCATTTGTTTATCTTCTGATATCACTCCGACTTTTCCACTCAGCTTTACCTGCGCACTGGCTGCTTCTATTCCAGTAGAGATCCAGACGTGTATAATTCTTATCTCAGGCTGTTTTTGTGGGTGATTGGAGATCTTTGGAAGGTAATCAGCTCACATTATTGTGCAGGTTGAAAGGGCGCCTCCTCCTACTTCCCCACCATCTTGTCTCCCCCCTGGAAGTCTATGTTAATACCACATATGCAGTATCATTTTCATTCATATCATACCGGTTATTCCTATGAGATTCCCTTTTGCAGTTTTTTTCCCACTTTTGCAGTTTTATTAAAAAAGCTGTTCAATTTCCAAATATATGGGGAAATCCTAGTTATCCTTTCTTGATTAATCCAGCACATTTGCAATTATGATCAAAGAACAACTCTTGTGGGTTTCAGTCTTCTGAAATATATTGAGACTTCCTTTATTTCCAATGTATAATTATAGTTGAATTCAATTCCTTCTTTGAAATAGACTAATATCCAGGCAATCCTGGACTCCAGACTGGGGCCCATTCCCCCTTGGAGGGCCAGGATATAAGGAAAGGTAGAGCAAGACCTTCATTTATACTCACACCCCCTCTTACTTACTAGAGGGGATCAGGAGAGATGGGTGGACCCAAGGAATTTCCAACACCTGAAGAGTAGTAGTCTGGAGCCAAGATGGATATTGGGAAACCTTGGAGAGCAGAAAAGGAGGAAGGGACATAGAAAGTGGGAGCAGGGGAGGTAGGGTTGGATGATAGTGAGCCTAGGACTGGATACAAAGATAAGGACTTGACATGAGTTGAGGGTGAGCATATAACCAAGAAGTACCCTTATGGACAAAATGGAAGTCAAAGAAGAAGCTTCAAGAGATAGGATGTTTGAACTCATTAACAGTACCACTGATAATGATACTACAATGTATGTCTCCTTCCAGCCTGAGCATTCCACTTTGTGTGACAAGTTGAATAATCTCACTATTATCTAGGTCACTCTACTGCCTTGCATGCATAGATTTTCAGTTCTCCTACACAAGGGAAATATGTAAGTTGGTTCTCATGACTGAGCTTTGAGATCTCCCAAGAATGTGTGTGTTTTAAAAGGTAGATCCTCTCCTGGGGCACAGAGAGACATCACCCACCATTGTTGGCAGCACCAGGAGTTATGAGGGGTTGGGTGCCTCAGAAAGTGACTCTAAGACAAGGATGTGAGTATAAGTAGTTTCTCTGGAAGGATCTTTGGTGGGAAGAAATGATGGGAGCTAGGATGTGAAGAAGGAGGGCAGCCAACACAGAAGACAGGGTGTTAGTTTAGAGGTCACTGCTTGGGCAACTCTGTCTCCATCCACTGGGAACGTTTTAAATACATGCAGAACAGCCCTGAGTCATCCCATCCAAGTGCAAAAAGACCTGCACGGGCTGAGTGTTGCTCTTATGGACATTGGTTACCTGGCTCTCGAGCTCACTGCCATGGCCAAAGAAGCCAAGGAAGCCAATGGACACCCTTGGGTAAAGAGCTGCAGGCAACTGTGAAGGCAGCCACTGTGTGTACAAGACAGGGCTTGCCAGTGAAGACACCAGAGGGCACCAACCCTCTCCTCTCCTCTCCTCTCCTCTCCTCTCCTCTCCTCTCCTCTCCTCTCCTCTCCTCTCCTCCCTATCATGACTTATGGGATCTGAAATATTGAGAAATTAGTGTAGTGCTGCCCATCATATACCAAATGACTGCCAGGATGCCTTAATTTCCTGATCACTTACAGTCCCAAGTCTGATACTTCTTAAATAACAAGTAATTTCTGTCCCATGACTACTCCAACCCCACTCTTTCACTCCAGAAGTTTCAGTTCAAGCAACTCTTCTTTTTTTTTTTTTTAAGATTTTATTTATTTATTTGACAGAGAGAGATCACAAGTAGGCAGAGAGGCAAACAGAGAGAGAGAGGAGGAAGCAGGCTCCCCACCGAGCAGAGAGCCCAATGCGGGACTCGATCCCAGGACCCTGAGATTATGACCTGAGCTGAAGGCAGCGGCTCAACCCACTGGGCCACCCAGGCGCCCCTCAAGCAACTCTTCTTGCAAGCACTCTTCAAATCTTTCCAGGAACAAAAAAAATGCACCTTTAACAAGGGAAGGAGGACTATCGACAGCGTATACCTTGTGCCAGGATTAATGAACACTTTTGTCCTCCAGGAAAAAATTCCTATTCCTTGCAGTCTCGGAAGTCATAGGATCTGAGGCTTAAGAGTGTTCACTATCCTTGAAATCAGTATTAGTAAGTGCAGCTTTACAAGCTGAACAGCAATTGACAGTAGATTGCAGTAGTGACAGAATTAAAAATCTAATTATGTTCCCTTCCTATAAACATTAACAATTAACTGTGTATCTTGAAATCAACCATTTATACATACATACATGCATGTACATATACATATTTTTTTGAGAACGAGAGAAAAAAGACTGAAATGGTGGGGTGGGCTAGAAGGAGATGGAGAATCTTTTTTTAACAAGATTTTATTTATTTATTTGACAGACAAAGAGATCACAAATAGACAGAGAGGCAGGTAGAGAGAAGAGAGAAGCATGCTCCCCACCAAGCAGAGAACATGATGTGGTGCTCAATCCCAGGACCCTGAGATCAAGACCTGAACTGAAGGCAGAGGATTAACCCACTGAGCCACCCAGACACCCGAGAGGGAGAATCTAAACAGACTCCATGCTCAATGTGGCGCCTGATTTGGGATTAGTCTCATGACCCTGGTATAATGACCTGAGGCAAAAATCAAGACTCTGATGCTTAATCAATTGAGCCACCAAGGTGGTCCCCCCATATCAACTCTATTTTATCCCCTCCAGTAACCTCTAAATAGCCTTTGTTGGTATTAATCATTCTAGTATTACAACCATGATTTTTCCCTCCATGAGTAATTAGCCCCTGGAATGGCAGGCACCAACTTCATAGAGCGCCATATAAGGACACACCCATTCTAGATTAGAAAACTACATTATGATAGAATACAAAATGTTATATATGTTTTACCTTAACATAAAACATCTGTAATTGCTCTTTCTGTGATTTCTATATTGTGTATTACTCAATTTTGGTAACATAAATGCTATAATTTAAATAAAACAACAGGGGTGCCTGGGTGGCTCAGTGGGTTAAATTTTTGCCTTTGGCTCGGTCATGATCTTGGGGTCCTTGGATGGAGACCCGCATCGGACTCTCTGCTCAGTGGGGACCTTCTTCCCCCCCTCCCCCCGCCTATCTACCTACTTGTGATCTCTCTCTCTGTGTCTAATAAATAAATAAAATGTTTAAATAGTATAAATGAATAGATAAATAAATAAATAAAACAATAGAAGAGAATAGGTGGCAATTACTAGTAAGTAATGGTAGGAATAATTATGCTACATTATGCATTTAAAAATAAAAAAAAATATTACTAATAAACTTTTCACTTTGTAATAGGTTTAGACTTACCAACAAAACCAAATAGAAAAGACAGGACTAAACATTTCCATACACCTAACACAGTTTGCCCACTATTTTCCTTTTTTGTAATTCTTTAATTCCAATATGGTTCACATATATTAGTTTCTGGAATACAACAGATGGATTCAACACTTTCATGCATTCTCTAGGGCTCATCAGGACAAGCAGCTCCTTCATCCCTATCACCTACTTCACCCATGCTGCCAACCATCACTTTGTTGTCTGTCGTGAAAAGTCTGAGTCTGGATAAAAGAGCTCAGACTGAGGCAGGAATCCACCAAAATCCTAGAGGAGAACACAGGCAGCAACCTCTTTGACCTCAGCCACAGTAACTCCTTCCTAGATGCACCTCCAAAGGCAAGGGAAACAAAAGTGAAAATGAACTTTTGGGATTTCATCAAGATCAAAACTTCTGTGCCACAAACGAAAACCGTCAACAAAACAAAAAGGCAACCCACAAAATGAGAGAACTTATTTGCAAATGACACTACAAAGGGCTGATATACAAAAACTATAAAGAACTTCTCAAACTCAACACCCAAAAAACAAATAATTGAGTCAATAAATGGGCAGAAGATGGGACCAGACACTTCTGCAAAGAAGACATACAAATGGCTAACAGATGCATGAAAAACTGTTCATCATCATTAGCCATCAGGGAGATTCAAATCAAAACCACACAGATACCACCTTCCACCAGGTAGAACCGCAAAAACTGACAAGGCAAGAAACAACCAGTGTTGGAGAAGTTGGGAGAAAGGAGAACCCTCTCATACTGCTGGTGGGAATGGAATTTGGTACAGCCACTTTGGAAAATGGTGTAGAGGTTCCTCAAAACATGAAAAATGAAGGATATGATATTTTACACCAGGGATGAACCTGTTAAAAAAATTACATGTGGCCAAGTGATTCATGTTGGCTGGCTCAATTATTCTCATGATACCTCATTTTTCTCTTCCTCCCCTTCATCCTCTTCAGCAGTAATTGGATAATCAAATATTTCATTTTATAAAGACTTTCCAAGACTGGAAGGATGTAGAGTGAGTTCAATGAGTTTCATGCTGAAGGAAAAAGATGTGACAGTAACATGGAACCCCCATATCCTGGGGGACTGACAGGTTTGCAAGAGGGGTGGCCCATCACAGTATTAATCCTTCCAATACTGGGGATATTGAAGTGAGTACACATGAGCCTAAGTGATGCCTTTATGCAGCCTGCATGGCGTGCGGGGTCTCTGCCTCAGGGACTTAGAAGGCCAACAGTTGTTCAGGGTCTTTTAGAACTGAAGGATTAATCTGAATTGCTTGATTGACTCACTGACTTTATTTATGATAAAAAAATGTTGGTCACAGTTTCACGACATACAGAATTGAGGCAGGCAGTCAATACCTTAACATCTGCTCTCCAGGGTTATGTTTTTAAAAGACTGGATGTGTAGAAAACAAATCTGACTTAGGCACCAGCCACAGGTCTTTAGCTCATGGGTTGCAGCCTGCCAATACACAGGGGCCATCTCTGGCTCACTGATATCACAAAACAGAAACAGAATCTGTCACAATGAAGATGTAATATTTCATCATGAAGTTTTTTTTTTTTTTTCAAAACAAAGGTCACAAATTACTCAAACTCATAATTTATTCTGTTGTGGTTTGTAGCAAATGAAAAAAATATTTTAAAATGAAAGAATATTTTGGGAGTGATTTAGATGTTAAGTTTTGTGCCATAAACAATTTACATCTTAGGGGATCACAAGAAAATATTGAAAGCCCAAACTCTGGAAAGATTCTGAATTTAGAGTATTATAGATTATTATAGTGTTTATATGCCTAATCATATAGTGATAGTAAGATCTAGTCTTATATGTATAACAAAATTCAAAAATAATTTGTAATGCTACTACAACATTATATTAGACCTGAAACACTATTGAGAATATTCAAAGAAAAATGCTATCCCCTGGTTATTGACGGGAAAACAGGTAAAGCCCATCAGTGATGAAAAGCTTCAATTATAACAGATGTAATATTAAGAATGTCGTAAGGGGGGCGCCTGGGTGGCTCAGTTGTTATGCATCTGCCTTTGGCTCAGGTCCTGATCCCAGAGTCCTGAGATCAAGCCCAACATCGGGCTCCTTGCTCTATGGGAAGCCTGCTTCTCCCTCTCCCACTCTCTCTGCTTGTGCTCTCTCTCTCTCTGTAAAACTAAGAAATAAAATAAAAAACAATAATGTCATAAGGGGAGCACCTGGGTGGCTCAGTGGGTTAGAGCCTCTGCCTTAGGCTCAGGTCATGATCCCAGGGGTCTGGGATCGAGCCCTGCATCGAGCTTCCTGCGGTGAGGGAGCCTGCTTCCTCCTTTCTCTCTGCCTGCTTCTCTGCCTACTTGTGATCTCTGTCTGTCCAACTAATAAATGGAATCTTTAAAAAAAAAAAAACTGTCATAAGGGTGTGCCTGGGTGGTTCAGAGGTTTAAGCACCTGCCTTCTGCTCTGGTCATTTCTCAAGGTCCTGGGATCTAGCCATGCAGCAGGCTCCCTGCTCAGCAGAGTCGGCTTCTCCCTCTGCCTAACCCCCTCCATACATGCTCTCTCGTTCTCTGTCTCTCAGATTAATAAATAAAATCCTAAAAACAAAGAATTGGGTCATAAAGATAGATGATACATTGGTTGATTTTCTTAGCATGGAGAAGAAATAAGGATATGTTAATTTATGAAATCAATAAATGGTTAAAAAAAGGATACCGTCAAAAGATTGCTTATATCCATACACTGCATGTTAACTAAGTAGAACTTAAATAAAAATTTGAAAAGAAAAAATAATTGCCCATATCCAGACATAAGATAATGGAGCAACTGCAGCATGTTTGGAAAAGAATGGAAGACATTTTTTCTTCCCTCACAATGATTACGTCCACTTGCACCTTGCTCAGAAACTAACCTTAAGAGGGACATCATCTCCATTTAGGAGATGCAAACCTGCATCTTTCATATTCCATATTTCAATATGCAAACTTTCAAAATTTCATACTTAGGATATGTGATTTTTCCAAATTCAATGGACTTGGGAGATATTCTCAGGCCTTAGTCATAAACAGAAAATCTCCAATAAATACACTATAATTAAATGAAATCATATGGATGCATATAGATTACACTTCTTTTGTAATATGTCAAGGTGGCATGATAGTTTTAAATGGGTGCGAAACGTTAATAGAGATGTAAACAACAAATCCTGAAGGGACACAAAGTTGCACGCTCACCAGAAGGTCTGTTTTCTTTAGAAGTCACAAAGGAACCTAAAGGTACGTGTGAGGCATGGAAAACTCAGGAAGAGCTATGCATATGATATCTGAATTAGAAATAAGCAACAAAGGAAAAGAAAATGTGGGAAGTGCATGAATCGGTCGATCTAAGCATCTATTTTAATATCTTCAACAAATAGCAGCAGCTTTTTTTCAAATGCTGATTCACAGGTTTTGCTTAGTACAATCTTTTGCATATTGAGAAGTGGTCTTGACACGTTGAACAGAAGAAATCTCAGTGGAATCCTGCGAAAGAGATCTTCCTGAACTCTTTAACCAATTTAAAACTGCTGAAGATTGTTCCCGGCTCATGAGAAAATTAGAAACCATGGCAAATCTCAGTTGAAAATAAAGAGATAAGCAGGGGCACCTGGGTGGATCAGGTCTTGATGTCAGGATCCTGGGATCGAGTCCCACGTTGGAGTCCCCACTCAGTGTTGTCACCTTCTCCCTCTGCCTCTGCCTCCCCCTCCTCACCACTGTACTTGCATAAAATCATTAAAAAAGAAAACAGAGAAAAGGAGATGAGGTAAAAGGCACGTTTTGAAGATATTATTGATGAGTTTCCTTCCAATGATCATGAGAAAGGATAAATAAAACAATTCCTGTTTTCCTTGTAAATTTAACCTTAAAAAAAATGAAAGGTTTATGGAATCAGGGACCTGTCAAGTTTGCACTTATTTTCCAAGTACTGTAACATTGTTGGAAAAAAATAAACACTGAAAAGTAATAAAAGCATCAGTGCAGGACAGTCTGTGCTTTTACCTGGGGTACTGGGTCTAGCAGAAGTCAGAGAGCGGGATCCCAGCTCCTCCTTCTAGAAGGTCCTGAAGGTCAATGGTTCTTGCATTCTTGGCCCAACCCAATGTAGCTCCAGTTTCTCTGAAGCTGAGTCACGATTTCTCCCCAGAAAGAAGTTGGCATTGGTAAAAAACCAACCACAGTATTTCTGTTGCAGTGTCCCGTGACCTCTCAATCCAGAGACCCCTGAGTACAATAGGGTCTTCAAATGTCCTCAGGGACAATGAGGACCAAACCCTGGGAAGAGCCCCAATATGTCATCGCCTACTGTACTTTCTCACCTACCAGCATGTTCTGGGGGAAGCTCCCAGAGCCCCCTACTCAGCACTCAGCCAACAAGGCAGCTTCTCTGTCACACCTCAGGAGGCAGGAAGTTACTGCAAAGGCCCAGTGTCTCCCCAGGGCATCAGGTGAACCGGCTGGAAATACAGATCTTGCTCTCTATCCTGCGGCAGTGAGAATGGAGCTGGACCCCATGACCTGGGAAGAAGGAGGGCTTTGCAGGATCCAGCAGCTCTGCTGCAGAAGGGAATGGGAAAAAAGGGCCTAAAAGGGGACAGAAGCATACACACCCAAATCCTCCTGCTGCTGAGGAAGGGATGGGTCTCCTGTCTGGGAGCTCTGCCCTGACCATCCCTCAACAGGGAAACTGTGGGAGGACTGTGGGGCATCATGGGTCTTACCACAAACACTGCCACTATCAGCTCCACTCAAGGCCCCCCTGTGGTTGGGGGGCAGCTGGTGAGGTGAAAACCCTGCACAAAACCTGGTTTAATGCAGGGCCTCCTCACCAGGCTCTCAGGGCTCACAAGACACTTCATTCTCTGCTCACTGTCACAGTAGACCACTGCCAAGGGACAGCCACCTGTCCCGCTGATCACTACCTCCCTAAACAAGCAGGTGCCATGTGCTCAAGAGGATCGGTCACCAGAGTTAATACAAACACCAGCAGATCTAAATTCAACCTGGGACCCCTCCCCAGAAAGGTTCCTGGGGTCCCTTGCAGTAGAAGTACCATGAAGGGTAATCTTGCTCTATCCTCCATCCCCCCACTGCTGCCAGGGTGTTATCTGTCTGAAGGCTTCACCCTGTGCCCTCGAAGGAGAGGGACTGTAGGTCCCGCTGAAGGGAGATGCTGACACAGAGACAGAACCATGAACAGTTTATTGGGGAGATACCAGGAGAGACAAAGCACAGGGTACAGGATGGGCAGGGAAAGCATTCAGACCACCAGGAAGAAACATTCATATCTTGACTAGATATAAACTCATTGGAGCCTGGTTGTTGGAGGTCAAGGAAGTCTTCAGATTACAAAATGATTACCCTGTAAGGCAAGAGGATTTGGGTTAGTACAATGAGATCTTATGTTTTCCTAAATGCTCTCTGCCTTGCATACTGTATCTGAGGCCTTGGATGAACACTTGGGTGTGTGGCCACATCTGTGAGTCTGTATGTAATAGACAATAACTGTCTTCACATCTCACATAGAAATATCTAATTGTACCTGTTCTCTTAACTATATTTTACTTCATTGTGGCTAGGACCTGACATTTAATAGAAAAGAAGGGGGCTCTTTGCCTTGTCTTTGAAATGAGAATTGCCACTACCGGGGCTGAGGTATTACACTCTTAGTGTATTTTATGGACTTAAACAAACATTTTTTGATGCTCATTGGCATGGAGCTATTTTCATTTAAACAGTGAGAATGGTGAATGGTCAGAGCCCAGATTCTTTGCCAATTATTATTATTATTTTTTCTTTTTGAGACAGAGAGAGAGAAAGCACAAGCTTGTGAGCGAAGAGGGATGGGGGAGAAGGTGAGGCAGAGAGAGAATCCCAGATAGGCTCCACACTCAGCACCGAGCCCGACTTGGGCCTCAATCTCTAAAGCTCGAGATCATGACCTGAGCAGGAATCAAGATTCTGCTGCTTAACCCACTGAGTCGCCCAGGAGCCCCAGCAGGTTCTTTATGTACTTCAACTCCTATTGTTCTAGTGACCTCAGAATCCAATATGTTCTCTCTATGGCAGATTAAAATAAAAGCTGAGGCTCTGAGAAGGCCCCACTGAGAGCTGGTATTTGGACTGAGAAATCTGGAATACAGGCAAATCTGGACACTGGGACTGAAGTCCCAGGGAAATGCACAGCTATAGACAGGGTGGTGATGCCGATGCGGAGGCGTGGTGACAGGGCTCAAGCTAGGGCTGCTCCTGGCCAACCCTGAGTCTCCCACTAACAGTCTGACTCGGGATGAGGCCAGGGCGGCCACCCTTCACTGGTTCTCCGTCTTGTCTTCATGTTTTCTCACTGCGGGACTTAAAGTCAGCCAGACAAGAATCCCCAAAGACCAAGTTAAATTTCCCAAATCTCCACGACACTCTTTCACATGGTTCAGAATTTTCAGAAATTCAGGGAAACAACGCTCTTCACAGACTATGAGTGAATGGCCTCATGGCAAAAATGAATTTCTGAGACAAATAATGGCGTGATCCACCCTGTGTGAGTGAACACATGCTGCAGTCGGTGTGGACGGCATGGTGTCTTCACACTCACTCTCAAGCTGCTGGCCTGCCAGGAACGGCCTCACTCTCCCTGAGAGAAGCACAGCCTCTCCCTGAGCACCGCAGGCCTTCTGGGCATCCACAACCTCCTGTTTCTGTGTGACTCAGGGCTCCCTCCCTTCTTTCTGGATACATCTCTAGTTCTTCCCTTATACAGAACACACGGTCTATGTCCTGTCATCAGTGTGTCCCTCCCTTCTCTCAGACACACACCTTCAATTCCTCACATTAAGGCCTCATCCCTCCCGGAGCACAGAGCATCGTCTCCATACCATATGTGTGTGAAACCTGCTGTGCCCAGCATTCGGAGAAGGGCAGGTCTCTGCCACCAAAAGGAGCCTACAACCCTCTCAGTATGACTGGAAGACAAGGTCCATCAATTCTAAATACAGAACAACCAGAAGAAAGTTACCATGTCTTTAGCAGTCTTCACTCCCTCATGCCACAAGAGGCCTGTGGTCAGCACCGCTGGTCCTTGTGAAGGACGCACAAGCATCTATACCCACACCATGGAAAAGACAGAAGCTTCTCCACCTGGAAGTTACTGGGCAACATTCCAACAAACCCTCTGCACCTGCCTCCAGCATCTGCCACTTTTTCTTTCATTCTCACCTCCCAGACCATACAAGAGCATTGCCTACAAGTTTCTAAACTGCAGAGGACAAGGGCAGACGCCTACGCTAATGAACAATGAAGGGACCACAGACCTTGTCAGGCGTATATACAACTAAGGAAATGACAGCTTAAACCCTACACACTGCAGATGAAATGAGAGGTGTTTCTCCCTCCCAGAACAATGTATGCAGATACTGGATGTGCACAACGGTAAGAGACAGATGTCTGCCATTGTGCAACGGAGACACTTCCTTCCCAACAATGGCACCTGCCCACTGCTTAGTGTGTGCAAATAGCCAGGCACAAGCACGTGTGTCCTGAAGAACTTCAGAATCATACAGCGTCCCCAGCCTGGTTTCCCCTTGAATGTCAAGCCCTGAACACAAACTCTGCCTTTGCTCCACTGACACAACCAGAAGGTGATGATCTGGAAATAGACGCCTGTAAGCTCTGCATGAAGACTTGTCACTTTGAACGGGAAACGACACCACACACAGACCCCAGGATATACCCAACACACACAGATCAGGACACTGTGCTGCCCAGAGAGGAACAGGACTCCAGAAATGGGTACAACTGAAAACACGCCTGCATTTACTTGGTTCTTTTCTGGGACCTTCTCATGCACGGTGCTGCTATTGTCCCCTTGGGCTCCACAGGCTTCTGATTGGGACCGAAGGCCGACAAGGGACAGAGGTGGTTTCAGACTGGCGACGACCACACAGGATTCAAGCCAACCCTCTACCCCTGCCCCAGCCTATTCCCCTCTCTCCTTCTGAAGGGTCCACTGTGTTTCTCAAGGACTCCCCTGACCCCTGTGGACGAAGGCGGGAACTGTCCATCACCCTCGCAGATACGACCACTCTGCCTGGGACATATGTTTCCAGAACTAATCTATAATGCTGGACAACTGGGGGTCTCCACATGTGAGACTGATGTGAAGGTTGTGCTTCATCCAGCCCAGAGCCCAGAACATCGTGTCTGTGTAGTACACCTGGGCAATGCTTCTATGTCTGTCCTCTGTGGAATGTCACTTTTCTGCTCCATAGTAGACGCCTGCTGCCCAGTTCTTTATGGCGAACCAGACAGTCCATGATATGGACGTCAGACAAAGTGGAGGAATGTTACCATGTCCTCACTTGGGCTTATTGCTGCATTGCAAAACCTTGTGGTACCACCTCTCCATCCTCTCCACCTACAGAAGGGGTTCAACTATGAATAAGCTCTATGACCCATGTCAATTCAGATCATCTCACCTTGTGGTGGAGGAACGAGGTGTGGCCGAGGCCCCCATGTCGACCACTGTGGAGGTGGATGAGGAGGAGGGAAGTCTGGTACATTCCACCCCATGTGGTAGGGCATACGGAGGAGCCCTGGGCAATGAGGGAACACTCTCACACCTCTAGCGACCTGCAGAACAGACAAGAAAATATTTTAGCAAAACAGACAAAAGTTGCAACACCAAGAAAAGAAACCAAAACAAAGAGCTCTCAGCATCCGGCTCCTTCTCCAATACCACCTTCCAGGAGAGCTGCATCATGCTAGAAAACTTACATGCCCCTCCCAGCTGGGGCCAGTACAATGAGCGGGGAGAGGGCAATGGCTTTTACAGGAATAGTCTGTCACCACACATCACTGCCCATGTCGGCCCACATTTTCCAGCAAGAAATAGTGTCTTCAAGATGAAAAAGGATTATTGCAAACTAAAGCAGCACATTCCAGACACGGAGGCATCGAAATCCTGGACAATACTTCCTCTATCCTCCTCAGCCACCAGAGAAGATTTTGCTTTGAGCAGAATAGAGAGAATGTGACGAAACTAAATGCCCTTTCTCCACAAAGTTTCTGAGCCACTTGAGGGGAATCGTTGGCCTGTAAGTCCCTGACTCTCCCCACGCTGCCTCGCTCCTGACAAAGGGGTCCTCTACTCTCTACAGTTTCTGTCCATGGCTACAAAGACACTTGAGGAATTAGGGCCTTGTGCCCTGACAGGGGCACTGGAAAAGTGTCGTCCAAGGGACATGATATCAAAAACCTTTATTTACACTGAGCAGCTGTGCTTGTCTTTTTTTTTTTTTTAAAGATTTTATTTATTTGACAGACAGAGATCAGAAGCAGGCAGAGAGGCAGAGAGAGAGAGAGGAAGGGAAGCAGGCTCTCTGCTGAGCAGAGAGTCTGATGTGGTGCTTGATCCTAGGACATAGGATCATGACCTGAGCCTAAGGCAAAGGCTTTAACACATTGAGCCACACAGGCGTCCCCTGTGTTTGTCTGAAAACACAGTCATTTGGAAATTTCAACCTACTGAGTTCCAGAGTAATTTTGTACAATGGGAAATGAAGATGGGAAGGCTATATAAGAGAATTCACAAAAGGGTATATGCTTCCCAGTGGAAAACTCCACATGTGTGATGAGAAAAGAAATCAACTCTCACAGTAACTTAGGACCCAATGACCTGCTCCTGGAAACCCAGCTGAAGGGCTGGGAGGCAGTGATCATGCACGTAATCACTGATGTCCCCCTTCAGAACGTGTGACCCAGTGTGCGATTATGACAGTGCACATAAGAGCTTTGACACTTCAAAATACTTGTAGAAAGGGTCTTAAGTGGGCTGGTTCTGCAAGGCACATTTTCCATCAGAAGTAAAATGGAGATGACTTGTGAAACATGCCCTGAGAACACTGCAGACTGCAAAGGAGACAGTATAAAATGCAGAGAGAGTTTTCCCCAGTTTCCGTTTGTGAGGATTCCCAGACCCATCTATCCCCAGCATGAGCACAACACCAGTGCACCTGAACGTAACCTAAAGGGAGTCGCGCTGGCCAGAAGACTTCACTGTGGAGGGAGGGGCCCTCCTCCCCCAGTTAATTCCCCGGAGTGCACTGTGGGCAGGCAGGGGTACACATCCGCACACACATCTTCCCCACCACCATGTTCCAATACTATAGCATCTGTGCCAGAACAGCTATCCGCCCCCTGTGTCTCACCTAGCACCTGGGGTGAAGAGATTCCATGGGGAAAACTACTGTCACCACATGTTAATATAGATCTGCACACCTCGACAGAGACAAGAGTGTGACACCAAGGATAATCAACTAAGGAAAAACTCCATTCACGACAGGCCAGTATCTACAGCTGGGACCACACCTCCCCCATCACAGCAAACAGAGCAGCTCCTTCTATACATTGAGAACAAACACAATGATAGGCCCTGGAAAACCTGTTGTCCACACGTGGAAGTGCAGGTGCTTATGGGTCAACCGGAAGCCCACCAGCATCCCCCCTGAACAGCTCTGCTACCCTCCCTGACAATGGGATCTCCTACACTCCACAAGGGCTGTCCATGGCCACCGACACCGCTGACAAGATAGGAGTGTCTGGAGTCCTGCAGAGGACCTGGAAGAGTGCTTTCTGAGAGTAACAGGACCCCTTTGAGTGAGCGAGACCATCTCTGTGGATCTACGTCCCCGACATTTGGACAGTCCTTAGCTCAGGCACAGAGCAAATGCCTAGTCTTTGGTGCTGAGACCCACTGATGGGCCGATTTGATACCCCCAAATGGGAGCCAGTGTGTCTGGAGAGCACAGGCAATGCTCCCAAGATGGGTCGGGAGAGACCCTATGAGTTGGCACAGCCATCAGACCCCATCAGAACCCGCTCATGGAAGCACAAGTAAAACACGTGTGAGGTGTGGGCCTTGCAGAGAGTCACTGGGATTCCCTCTTCAGGGCTGCTGCTCCAGGGGGTGTTTTCTATGACACACCTGGCACCTGCCAGAGTTCATCATCATCTCACCCAGGGGCCAACTGGAGGGATTCCAGCTGTCGTCTTCATCCACTCAGATGGGACGCACGGGAGGTCACAGCTCACCTTCTCCACAAACACTCAAGCTGCCCAAAGCATGTGGGGCAAGTGTGACGTGGTCCTGGCTTTTCCCATTTTCCATCTGAGGACCTCTGCAGATACCCTCCCAGGTTAGTCTCCTGACCCGAATAGTAAAAATGCTCCAGCTCCCACAGGAAAGCAAACGGCAAGGAGTCAGCCAGACTAGCTGACTTCACTGTGGGGTGAGATGTCACCCTCCTTCAGTTATGTACACACACACATACACGCACGTCCACACACACACACACACATACACACACAGATGCATGAGGTGAGCATCCTACCATCACGTGTCTCAAAGCATCTACAGCTTTGGGAGGAAGCACAAAATTGAAGATCTCTAAAGGAGCAGGCAGAGGCTCCTGGGTGAACAGTGTGCACTCTGAAAGGGATGATCGCAGGACACACACCAAGGCCACAGTCTAGGACAGGGACCTGTCCACACTGCAATCCATTTCAGAAACGGACACAACTAAAAATGCCCAAGCACTTACCATATGCATCTCTGGGTCGCTTTGAGGGCTAGTGCTGCTGTTCATCCTGGGAACCACTCTAGATGCTAGATCAGACAAAGGTCAGAGTTTTATATTGGTTTCGTGCCCTCCATGCCTTCCTCTCCCCATCTTGCACTCTTTCCCACACTTGGGTCCCTTATCAGAGGGTTTCACCCGTGACTCAAGTGAGTCCTTTGCAACGAGAGACACCAGTCTCCTCTTGCCTGAGACACTCCAGGGCCCTGGTTCCAGTGTTTCTGTAAGTAACCCATCACGTGTAAACAGGTCGGGGTACAACTGGCTATCAACACTAAAATTGGGGTGCTCAACACACATCAGAAAAAAATCACTGTATCTTCATAGATTAAACACCTAAGTGAGAATAGCCTTGCATGGGGACATCCACAAACCCTCAACATGAACAGCCCATGTTCTCTTCTCAGGCCACAGGTGGATGGTTCATTTGTCCATCCTGCATTTGGGACCTAGAATGCGTGACTGGCCAACAAATAAACATTTCAGGGAAGAAACAGACTTTGACATTTGTATAGTCACGAAAAAAGAAATCATAGACAGATTGAGCAATAAAGCTATTGCATTGCACCGATAACATGAGAGGAGTAAAATATATTTCATTGCTCAATATGGTTCTATAGATGACAAATAAAACAAAAATATAGAAACCTCCATAATGAGTAAATAAATGCCCTTTTTCACAAATAGTCTTTTATTTTTTGTCAAGGTTTGACCACTGAGTCAAGGTGGGAAGGGCGCTCGTCTCGCGCCTTCTCAGGCTCAGCTCTTCGGAATGGGGTAGCAGGGGGAAGGTGTGGAGCGGCGTGAGCTCCACCTGTCACGGGGGCAAGTGTCCTGCTGCCTGGGGACATATAAGAAAAGCACCCTCCTGTCACCCCTTCAGACAACCTGCAGGCTGGAGGTGGACACACAGCAATCACCCACAGGAACAGGAAGGACACCATGTGGTTTCACAGCAGAAATCAGGCTGCTGCATTTCACATCGTGCTCCCTACCTTGCCACACAGGCTTCTGCAACTCAGGCCTTCCCGGCATCAGTTCCCGCCTCACGGATCCCACAGGTAGCATCTCCCTTTGCATCATGCGCAGTCTTGAACACAGAAAAAGAATGGACATCTCTAAGAATTACAACACCACGTCCTCTCCTAGGCAGTAAACAGCATAGCCGTCACCTCTCCAAACACCCGTAAAAACGCACATCAAACTCTCACACCTGTATTTCAGGTAGGCGTTCACCCTGCTCTGCTGCATCATCCTTGTTTCCCAATACCGAGCCTTCATCTGCGGCAGAAAAACACACCCACCTTCAGTTGTGCCCAACTGTGCCGCAAACGAAGATGAGGAAAAGGAAAATACTTACCCAGTTAGCCAGAGCGTTCCTCTCTTGAACTGCGATCTGAAAAAGCCAACACACCAGAAACCCATGTTCAGGGCTCTAAGGGCCACGACCATCACCTGCAGGGGGCGCCAAGGGGTCAGTGTGTTGGACACAACTCCCATTACCTTGTGGTTGAAGGTGAGGTTAGACTCCTGCAGCTCTTCCCGCATTTCTTCCACTTCTCGTCTGTGAGGGGGGACAATTGTTTTCATCAGACAAAACCCAACACTGGGTGTGATTTTCAATCATCTGCCAATGTGGCCATCCTCCTCTTATCTGTCCCCTCATACAATTGATCCTGACACAGGAAACACTTTCACCTGACTATAATTGGACTGTGGGATCAAAGCTGTTCTTACAGCCTTTCCTTCATCATTTTTTTTTGCCTGCAGGATCAAAACTGACAAAACTTCCTTACCCGTTTTCAATCTTTCCCTCAGTTATCACATGACAAATGTCTTTTGTCATGAAGCTCTATTCTCCTTTAACTTCTATCCTCACTATGGTTCCCAGGTTTGCAAAGACCAGCACCATCAGATGCCACTACCGGGCTTATGGGAAGGACTCATCCTAGGACAAACTGTTTTCCTCCAAACACCACCTCAAGGACGCTGGTATGGAGCTAGTTTCCACAGTCAGGCAAAACTGGGGATCTGGATATGTTTAGTAACGTAATTGTTTTGTGCCTTATCTTTCTGTGTCAGTTAATTCGCTCTGGATACATCCTCTGAATTTTAGTGTATATTACTTAATTGAGTCCTCAAAATGTACAAAGATTAACAATCCAAAGGGAGGGAGGAGTCAAGATGGTCGAGAAACAGCAGGCTGAGATGACATCAGGTAGCAGGAGACGAGCTAAATAGCTTATCAATACATTCCAAACACCTACAAATCCAACAGGAGATCCAAGAGAAAAAGAGCATCAATTTGAGAAACAGAAAATCGACTACTTTCTGAAAGGTAGGACCCACGGAGAAGTGAATCCAAAGTGACGGGAAGAGAGACCCTGGGGGGAGGGTCCGGCTTCTGACAAGCAACAGAGCACAAAACCAGGACTTTTAAAAGCGATGCGCACTGAGGGACGTTGCTCCAGAGGCTAAACCGGGCTGAAGCCCGTGCAGGGACAGCATGCCCCCAGGTCCTGCAGGGTCACAGAAGGCCCGGGGGTGTCTGAGTGTCATAGAACACGCAGGTATTAGAGCAGGGAAGCCGGGAACAGAAAGAGAGCCAAGGAGTGACCTCTCAACTCAGCGTTACCTTGAACCGTATTCCATGGCACTGGATCTGGGGAAATCCCCCCAAAAGAGCTCAGCGATCTAAGGGTTTCGGAGACTCCAGGTGGAGCTGTGTGCCAGAGACAGAGACACTTGGTCACAGCCTGGGTGAGGTCTGAGCGCAGCCGGAGGCCAGGGAGAGGGAAATGATGAGTGCTTTTCTCTGAGGGCACACTGAGGAATGGGTCCCTGAGCTCTCAGCTCCTCCAGGCCAGAGATTGGGAGGCCGCCACTTTCATTACTGATCTCTGGAACTCTACGGAAAAGTGTTCAGGAAACAAAATCTCCTGAAAGCGTCCCCAGCGGATTACTTAGCCTGGCCTCTGGAAAGGGTGGTGCAATTCCGCCTGGGGCAAAGAGACCTGCGGATCACTACAACAGGCCCCTCCCTGAGAAGACCAACAAGAAATCCAGTCAAGAGCAAGTTCACTTACCAAGGAGAACAGCGGAATACCAGAGGAGGCGTAAGCAAACCATGAATTCATGGCTTACTCCTCATGATACTTTAGTCTTGCAAAGTTAATTTTTTTAAAACTACTTTTTTTATCTTCAGCTAATTTTTTTTAACTTTTACCGTTTCTTCTTTTAACGTTTTTTAAACTAGTTTATCTTAACAATACTTTTCATTAAAAAAATTTTTTCGAACCTTCATTATTATTGTTGTATGTTATCCTTCATTGTATCTAACTTCAGTTTCTGTATACACGTAGGGTTTTTTCTTCTAAAAAATTTGGGGTACAACTTCTTCTAATAGATGAAACTACACCCTAAATCTACCACCGGGCTTGTTCTACTCTCCAGCTTGAGCAATTCTTCTCCACTTTCTTTTTCTTTATTCTCCCAACCAACTTACATATCAACTCTTTCTTTAGAAATTAAAAAAAAAATCTTTTCATCTTAATAGTAATATTCTGTCCTTTCATTGTGTTTACTCTTATATATGTTTTCCATTCTTTAAAATTTTGGGAGGTAATTTCTTGTAAGAGACAAAAATACACCCAAAATTAAGTGAATGACGCTGTTCTAGTCACCAGTCTAATATGTATATATATTTTTCTTTTTTATATTATTTCATTATCTGTATTCTTTTAAAATTTTTTTCCCTGAACTTCCTTTTACCCCTTTTCTCTCCCACCACGATTTGGGGTCTCTTCTGATTTGGCTCAAGCACACTTTCCTGGGGTCTTTGCCACCCTTTTAGTATTTTATTTGCTCCTTCAAATATTCTTATCTGGACAAAGTGACAAGGTGGAAAAACTCACCAGAAAAAAAAGAACAAGAGGCAGTACCGAAGGCTAGGGATCTAATCAATATGGACATTGGTAATATGTCAGATCTAGAGTTCAAAATGACGATTCCCAAGGTTCTAGCCACACGCTACAAAGGCATGGAAGATATTAAAGAAACCCTATCTGGAGATATAAAAGCCCTTTCTGGATAAATAAAAGAACCACAGTTTAACCATGTTGAAATCAAAAAAGCTATTAAAGAGGTGCAATCAAAGATGGAGGCTCTTACTGCTAGGATAAATGAGGCAGAAAAAAGAATTAGTGATATAGAAGACCAAATAACAGAGAATAAAGAAGCTGAGCAAAAGAGAGACAAACAACTACAGGACTACTTGGGGAGTATTCCAGAGATAAGTGATACCATAAGACAAAACAACATTAGAATAACTGGGATTCCAGAAGGAGAAGAAGAGAGAGCAGAGCAGAAGGTCTATTGGAGAGAATTATTGGAGAGAATTTCCCTAATATGGCAAAGGGAGCAAGTATCAAAATCCAGGAGGCGTAGAGAACCCCCCTCGAAATCAATAAGAATAGGTCCACAACCCGTCATCTAATAGTAAAATTTACAAGTCTTAGCAACAAAGAGAAAATCCTGACAGCACCCCGGGACAAGAAGTCTGTAACATACAATGGTAAAAATATTAGATTGGCAGCAAACTTATCCAAAGTGACCTGGCAGACCAGCAAGGACTGGCAAGATATATTCAGAGCAATAAACGAGAACAATATGCAGCCAAGAATACTATATCCAGCTAGACTATCATTGAAAATAGAAGGAGAGGTAAAAACATTCCAGGACAAACAAAAACTGAAAGAATTTGAAAACACCAAACCAGTTCTACAAAAAATATTGAAAGTAGTCCTCTAAGCAAAGAGAGAGCCTAAACGTTGTAGATCAGAAAGGAACAGAGACAACATACAGTAACAGTCATCTTACAGGCAATACAAGGGCACTAAATTTATATCTCTCAATAGTTCCCCTGAATGTAAATGGGTTAAATGCCCCAATCAAAAGACACAGGGTATCAGAATGGATAAAAAACAATACCCAACCATATGCTGCCTACAAGAAACTCATTTTAGACCCTAAGACACATCCAGATTTAAAGTGAGGGTGTGGAAAACAATTTACCATGCTAATGAAAATCAGAAGAAAACTGGAGTGGCAATCCTTCTATCAGATCAATTAGATTTTATGCCAAAGACTATAATAAAAGAGATGAGGAAGGACACTATATTATACTCAAAGGGTCTCTCCAACAAGAAGATCTAACAATTTTAAATATCTACGCCCCTGACATGGGAGTAGCCAACTATATAAACCAATTAATAACAAAATCAAAGAAACACATCAACAATAATAAAAGAAGAGTAGGGGACTTTAACACTCTCCTCACTGAAATGGACAGATCATGCAAGCGAAAGATGAACAAGGAAATAAAGGCCTTAAATGACACACTGGACCATCACAGATGTATTCAGAACATTCCATCCCAAAGCAACAATATGTATTCTTCTCTAATGCACATGGAACATTCTCCAAAATAGATCACATTCTGGGTCACAAATCAGGTCTCAACCGGTATCAAAAGATTGGGATCATCCCCTGCATATTTTCAGACCACAAAGCTCTGAAGCTGGAACTCAATCACAAGAGGAAAGTTGGAAGGAACTCAAATGACAGAGAAAGGAAGCTAAAGACCATCCTATTAAAGAATGGATGGGTCAACCAGAAAAATAAAGAAGAACTGAAAAAAATATTCATGGAAACAAATAACAATGAAAACACAATGGTTCAAAATCTGTGGGACACAGCAAAGGCAGTGCTGAGAGGAAAATATATAGCGATACAAGCCTTTCTCAAAAAATAAGAAAGGTCTCAAATACACAACCTAACCCTACACCTAAAGGAGCTGGAGAAAGAACACCAAAGAAAACCTAAACTCAGCAGGAGAAGAGAAATCATAAAGATCAGAGCAGAAATCAATGAAAGAGAAACAAACAGGGGCGCCTGGGTGGCTCAGTGGGTTGGGCTTCTGCCTTCGACTCAGGTCATGATCCCAGGGTCCCGGGATCGAGCCCCGCATCGGGCTCTCTGCTCAGCGGGAAGCCTGCTTCCTCCTCCCTCTCTCTGCCTGCCTCTCTGCCTACTGCCTACTTGTGATCTCTCTCTCTGTCAAATAAATACTTAAAATCTTTCAAAACAAACAAACAAACAAACAAACAAAAGAATAGAACAAATCAATGAAACTAGGAGCTGGTTCTCTGAAAGAATTAATAAGATTGATAAACCCATGGCCACACCTATCAAAGGAAAAGAAAAAGGACCCAAATTAATAAAATCACCAATGAAAGAGGAGAGATCAAACCAACACCAAAGAAATACAAACAATTATAAGAACATATTATGAGCAACTCTTCGCCAACAAATTTGACAATCTGGAAGAAGTGGGTGTACTAGTAGAGACAATATTATCTACCACAAGTGAGCCAGGAAGAAATAGAAAACCTTAACAGACCCATAACCAGTAGGGAGACTGAAATAGTCATCAAAAATATCCAAACAAATAAAAGCCCAGGGCCAGATTGCTTCCCAGGGGAATTATATCAAACATTTAAAGACGAATTAATTCCTATTGTCCCGAAACTGTTCCAAAAAACTGAAATGGTAGGAAGACTTCCAAACTCGTTTTATGAGGCCTGCATCACCTTGATCCCCAAACCAGACAAGGATCCCATCCAAAAAGAGAATTACAGATCAAGATCCTTGATGAACACAGATGCAAGAATTCTCAACAAAATACTAGCCAATAGGATCCAAGAGTACATTAAAACGATTATTCTCCACCACCAAGTGGGATTTATTCCAGGGCTGCAAGGTTGGTTCAACATCCGCAAATCAATTAATGTGATACAATACATTAAGAAAAGAACAAGAACCACATGATACTCTCAATAGATGCTAAAAAAGCATTTGACAAAGTACAGCATTCCTTCCTAATCAGAACACTGCAAAGTGTAGGGATAGAGGGCACATATCTCAATATTATCAAAGCCATCTATGGAAAACCCACTGCAAATATCATTCTCAATGGAGAAAAACTGAGAGCTTTTCCGCTAAGGTCCGGAACACGGCAGGGATGTCCATTATCACCACTGCTATTCAACATAGTACTAGAAGTCCACGCCTCAGCAATCAGACAACAAAAAGATATCAAAACATCCAAATCGGCAAAAAAAAAAAAAAAAAGTCAAACCCTCACTCTTTGCAGATGATATGATACTATATGTGGAAACCCCAAAAGACGTCACTCCAAATCTGCTAGAACTTGTACAGGAATTCAGTAAAGTGTCAGGATATAAAACTGATGCACAGAAATCAGTTGCATTGCTTTACACAACAGCAAGATAAAAGGACCAAAATTAAGGAGTCAACCCCTTTTACAACTGCAACAAAAACCACAAGATAATTAGGAATACAACTAAGCAAAGAGGCAAAGTATCTATACTAAGAAAACTCTAAAGTACTTATGAAAGAAACTGAGGAAGACACAAAGAAATGGAAAAAGGTTCCATGCACCTGGATTGGAAAAACAAATATTATGAAAATGTCTTTGCTACCTAAAGAAATTCACACATTTAATGCAATCCCTATCAAAATCCCATCCATTTTTTTTCAAAGAAATGGAACAAATAATCCTAAAATTTATATGGAACCAGAAAAAGCCTCGAAGAGCCAAAGCAATATTGAAAAAGAAAGCCAAAGTTGGTGGCATCACAATTCTGGAATTCAAGCTCTGCTACAAAGCTGTCATCATCAAGACAGAATGGTACTGGAACAAAAACTGACACATAGATCAATGGACCAGAAGAGAGAACCCAAAAATACACCCTCAACTCTATGGTCAACTAATCTTCAACAAAGCAGGAAAGAATGTCCAATGTCCAAATGACAGTCTCTTCAACAAATGGTGTTGGGAAAATTGGACAGCCACATGCATTAAAATGAAACTGGACCATTTCCTTACACTACACAGGAAAATAGACTCAAAATGGATGAAGGACATGAATGTGAGAAAGGAATCCATCAAAATCCTTGAGGAGAATACAGGCAACAACATCTTCAACCTCAACCACAGCAACTTCTTCCTAGAATCATCATCAAAAGGGAGGAAATCAAAGGCAAAAACAAACTATTGGAACTTCATCAAGACCAAAAGCTTCTGCACAGCAAAGGAGACAGTTAACAAAACCAAAAGACAACTGACAGAATGGGAGAAGATATTTGCAAACAACATATCAGATAAAGCGGTAGGGTCCAAAATCTATAAAGAGCTTCAGAAACTCAACACCCAAAGAACAAATAATCCAATCAAGAAATGGCAGAGGACATGAACAGACATTTCTGCAAAGACATCCAGATGGCCAACAGACACATGAAAAATTGCTCCACATCACTCGGCTTCAGGGAAATTCAAATCAAAACCACAATGAGATACCACCTCACATTAGTCAGAATGGCTAAGATTAACAAGTCAGGAAATGACAGATGCTGGCGAAAATGCATAGAAAAAGGAACACTCTTACACTTTTGGTGGGAATGTAAGCTGGTGCAACCAACTCTGGAAAACAGCATGGTGGTTTGTCAAAAAGCTGAAAATAGAGCTACCCTATGACCCAGCAATTGCACTACTGGCTATTTACCCTAATGATACAAACGTAGTGATCTGAAGGGCCACGTGTACCTGAATGTTTATAGCAGCAATGTCCACAATAGCCAAACTACGGAAAGGACCTAGATGTCCATCAAAAATGAGTGGATAAAGAAGATGTGGTATATATATATACAGTGGAATACTATGAAGCCATCAAAAGAAATATCTTGCCATTTGCGACGACGTGCATGGAACTAGAGGGAATTATCCTTATCGAAAGAAGTCGACCGGAGAAAGACAACTATCATAGGGTCTCCCTGATATGAGGAAGTGGAGATGCAACGTGGGGGGTTGTGGGGTAGGAAAAGAATAAATGAAACAAGATGTCACAAAATAAACTGAGGGATGCTGGGGGGAAGGTTGTAGGGAGAGAATGGTGGGGTTATGGACACTGGGGAGGGTATAAGCTATGGTGAGTGCTGTGAAGTGTGTAAGCCTGGTGAATAACAGACCTGTACCCCTGGGGCTAAGAATGCATCATAGGTTTATAAGAAAATTAAAAAATTAAAAAAAAATCCAAAGGGAACTTTTCAGGAGCCAATAGTATGTAGTGTCTGAACTTACCTGTACTTCTCCATTTCTTCTTCAGTTACTTTCAGATATTTATTGGCGGCTAACAGCTCATTCTTAGTTGCATTCAATTCATACAGTTTCTCTTCTAGCTTCCTAAGATGGGAGAGATATATACATTGTCCAGTAGCCACGGTCCTGAATTTTTGCCATTTATTCTTCTAGCACACCTGATGGCCTATGTTGGAATGTCCCCCCTAAGAGCACAGACTGACAACACAACAGGGAAATGAATGAAGGCCCCATTTAGGGTTGAAGAAACATCGAACTTTTGCTGCTGGCCAAGCTCCCTGCAATCGGGGCTGTCTTTTTACTTGTCTACTTTAATTCATTCACCATGTCACCAAATAATATTGCACTCTGTGCCCTCTTGGAATGCATCTTTGGTTTGAGATGGTGAAGGCTCATTTCAATTCAAAGTGAAAAGCCAAGCCTGACGAGCTACACTCATTAGGATGAATAGGGGCCCATCATTAGTCTCTGTGGGGAGCCCTGATCCTCAGACCAAGGCTGTGCCCCCACATTCAGCCCAAAGGAACTTCCAGAATATGGCTTCACTGGTATGGAAACTCACTCCCACACATCTCTAGGCTTTAGAAGTACAACCCCTGGCCCCTCGTGAAAGATCCTGGTATAGGAAAAGGCCAATCTTAGTGCCGAAAATATGTCCTCAAATAATCCATGTGAACTGTCACATACTCAGGGTGTTATCTCAGTGGAACATAGTTCAGATGTAAATCTGTCAACTCCAGTTACTCTAACTTTATTTAAAAAAAAAGATTTTATTTATTTATTTGAGAGAGAGAGATCTGAAGTATGCAGAGAGGTAGGCAGAGTGTGTGTGTGGGGGGAAGCAGGCTGTCCACTGAGCAGAGAACCCAATGCTGGGCTCCATCCCAGGGGGACCATGAACTCAACCGAAAGCAGAGGCTCTAACCTACTGAACCACCCAGGCGCCCCAAGTCAACCTTCTTGACCAAAACAAGCTTCATGGATGGTGAAGGCAGCAAATGGTGATGCTTAGAAAGTTTGGTCTGCTGGGCTGCCCTCAACTCTTTTGTTCATGGTGTTCATTCACAAGGTTTCAACAGGACACTTGTCAAGAATCTCATGTAGAAATACTTAGGGACAGACAAAAGCTCTAGAAAGAGAAGGACAGGAGCATCTGCTTCTGGTCTCTCAACCATCCTTCAGCAAATGTCTTCTGGAGCGGCAGTCAGTGTGTGGCTCAGGGATATGGTGTTGAAGAGAGAAAGGTGGTCAGGACATTGGGCCTGCCCCAAGAAGGTCCTGAAGTATGTAAATTAAAATTAAGACTCCTTTCTTTGCCTGAATTGTGTTCTAACAGCAGAAATAAAAGTAAGGAAATATTATTATTATTAAAATTAATATTATTTCAAAGATTGATTTGAGAGAAGGAAAGAGTGAGGGGAGTGGGTCTTTACCAATGAACAGAACCCAAGTGCCTGTGAGAGAGAGAGTGGCCCCCACCCCCGATGTGGGAAGGAATAACACAAAGCTGAGTCTCCAGGGTAGACAGGGAACAGTTTTGCTTTTCCACATGAATGAGGGACTCCAACGTCCTTATCTCTCCTGAGAAATAAAAGGACACACTGGACAAGAGAGCAAACTTGTGAGTGAATGCACCCAATTTCTAAAGGACACATGAAGAAACATGATAATCAGATGGAGAAGAAGGAAGCCTAGGAGAAAGCCAGCCTGGCAGTGGGAGCCAGTTTCCGGAGGACACATCAGTGAATTCTAGAACAGGCAAGTGAATACAAAGTAAATGAACAAGCAACCTTTTGGGGACAGGTTGGAATGCAACAAGTGAAGCTCTCATCCGCCAGCAAAGGTGAGACTTAGTGAAACTGCAGGCTTTGGTTGGGATCCAAGAGACATACACCTAGAAAATCGTGTGGAGGGGCACCAGGATGGCTCAGTAATTATCTGCTTAAAAGTATTTGGTACAGGTCATGATCCCAGGGTCCTGCAATAGAGCCCCACACTGGACTCCCTGTTCGGCGGGAAGCCTGCTTCTCCCTCTCACACTCCCCCTGCTTGAGTTCTCTCGCGGTGTCTCTTTCTGTCAAATAGATAAATAAAATCTCTTGAAAGAAAGAAAGAAAGAAAGAAAGAAAGAAAGAAAGAAAGAAAGAAAGAAAGAGATAGATAGAAAAAAAAAAAGAAAATCAGGTGGACAGAAAATACCCTGGCCTTCTAAGGTATTGGGCTTCAGTGAATGATCTCAGTTGTACACCAGATAAAGGGACCCAGTATTGCTGGAGCCCCAGCACACTTTCCACAAAGAAACTTTCCCTGTTTCTGCAGGAAGAGAATTCCATTTTTCTCTCCATGTTCTGGACCCAAGTCTCATACTGAACAAGAAATGGACCTAATGCAGGAGTGGTCAGAGCATGTGATGAGAGTTAAAATGAAAGGGAAATGTAGACTGATCCAGAGGGGATCCACGTATCAAAGTGATTAATGCTGGTACCTTCCCCCTTCTTCCCCAATGAATCACACAATAACATGTGGCAAGTCATTAGAACAGAAAGGAAAATTCAGGTTACACAAATCAAGACAGGAATGGCAGCCCAATTCTACAGAATGCATTTGGCAAAAGTACACAAAGATCCAATTCCAGAAGATCCAAATAGTTGCCACCACGAAAATTCATACAACAATATCTGTGACAACACAGCAATAGCTTACTCTTCTGCAGTCAGTTTTCGGTTTTCAGAGAACTCCACCACCATATCCAATTTTTTCTTTAGCAGGTTCAATTCTGCTTCTTTTGAACACTGGTCTTCCAGGAATGTTTTCCTTTCTGTAAAGGATGAGTTTAATTTTCTATGTTTGTGCCATGACCTGAGAACTTGGTTTCAATGGGGAAAGGAGAAGGGCAACGCTGTGAAGGCAGAAAGGCATTCTCTCCCTGCCCGATGCAAACTCATTGCCACCATATGGAGATTTCATCCCCCAAAACAAGGTACCTTTCAGTTCTTGGTTTTTTGATGTCAAGGCTCTCAAATCTTGATCCGCCAGTGCATCTTGGGCCTTTAAGACAGATTTGAGAAAAGACATATGAGGGCACCTAACAGGACAGGATCATGGAGGGCAACAAAGAAAGCCCTTGAGGCATAAATGGAATAAGGGACAAGTAACGAAACTAGTTCATGTCAAAAAACGCACAAATGGCTTTCTTAGAGGAACTGATATAAAATAATATTCTACTATACATATTGGGCTTGCTATCATCCTTCACTGCTCACGTATTTTGTGGGATTTTCTATGTAACTTGGAGGGCAGCACTGAATGATGTGATGATTACCCAGCTGTGAAATAAACCATACTTCCTAGGCCTTGAAATTGCAAATGTCATCGTGGTGGTCCTAAGTGAAATCACAGTTCACGGTTCAGTAGAGGTTTCTGTTCCCAGATGCCCACGCTCTACTGCGCAAACAGCACAGGAGTACACTGCACTCACCTCACCCAAATAAACCAAAAGCCTCCCAAGCCACATTATAGTACAACTAACACCTAACTTTTACCACATCCACATTCTTAATATTCTTTTCTCTCTGAGCTTGTAAGAGAGCCTGTTTACAATGAAGGGAGTCCTTCAAATTTTCATTAATCTCTTCCACCTTTTTGATGTTCTCCTTCAAGAAAACATTTGAATGAGTAACAGTGATTCATTCCTTGGGGCACCTGGGTTGCACCTGGGTGGCCCAGTCTGTGGAGTGTCTGACTCCTACTTTCGTTTGCCTCAAGTCCTGATCTCAGGGTCATGGGATTGATCCCCGCATCAGGCGAAACACTCGGCACGGTGTCAGCTTGGCATTCTCTCTCTGTCTCCTTCAGACCCCCTCGCCTCACTCTTTCCTTCTCTCAAATCAATCTTTGAAATAATAATAATTTTAATAATAATAATAATATTTTATTACTTTTATTTCTGCTGTTAGAACACAATTCAGGCAAAGAAAGGAGTCTTACTTTTAATTTACGTCCTCCAGCAAGGGAATGCTTATGTTCTCTCTTCGTTTCCACTTGCTTCTTTGCTTCCCTGGCCTACAAAAAATATGAAAAAGAATCAGAAGTCCAAAATAGCATGTTAAAGAAACCTATATCTGTGCCTCTCCTTTTGTGACAAAGAAAGAGGCAGTACTCTACATTTGTGAAGCTTCTCTTACTCAAGGACCATTTCTGGGTTGCATGATATAGATCGATAGAATGAACTACCAGAGGGTAAGTAACCAATATGAAATCACAAAAAAATATTTGAAAGGGTACACATACCTTGTCCTCCCAACTCGCTATGTTTTTTTCAAGATCCCTGTTTTCGTTTTTAAGGTTATTAATCTTCATCTTGATTTGGTCTAAAGTAACTGAAAGGAGAAAAAAGAATTTTAAGATAATTAGCAAAAACAGCGTCATTGAATAATCCCAATATATTAGCACCAGAGTACATTCTCTGACACTTGGGTGTCACTAACTTGCTAGCATTCCCATTGTGCCTGAAGGAAGCATGTTGTAGCAGCATTTGAAACCTAAGACATTCTATATCAGTGAGATTCCTACTTAAAATGTTTTTCAAACATAAAAAAAGAAACAATCGAAAGCTTTCTCATTTTTCTCCCACCTGTAAGCACCATTCTTGGAAAATTCAAACCTTGCATATGCTAATGTCATCGCCAGAGATGTGACCGAAAAATCAAGCATCCTAGCAACTAACATCTCTCTCCTCCAGTGATTCAGATACAAAAGCAGGTCCCTGCAAACAACACATAATGAGCAAAACTATACATTGTTTCTGCTCAGTGGATCGTCTACCTCCAGGTCCTACTTGGAATTCCACACAAGGAAAGCTCAAGATGTCAGGTGAGTGACAACTCACAGGCCTTCGGAAACTTTCTGCTGCTCCCAGATCGCCTTTCATGGACCCCAGGCTGGGGGCTCTGGAGGACCAGTTCTCTGCTATAAACACATTTGGGTACAATCTCCACGTTACAGAGAGTCTTTGGAGGCCCTGGATAATGCACAAGCCTGAGAAGACAAGCTTTTTTCATCACAACAGGAGAATGTTACCCTGCACCCTTAAAGGGAAACAACACTCATGAGGAGACTGATGGCAGCTGCATAACACTTGTAAGGTCTAGAACACAGACTCCTCTAAGAGCCACTTAATTTTCTCATCGTGGGGCACCTGGGTGGCTCAGTTGGTTAAGGGTCTGCCTTCTGCTGGGATCAGGATCCTGGGTCCTGGGATCACATCCCACATCCAACTCTCTGCTCAGCAAGGACCTGCTTCTCCCTCTCTGTCTGCCTCCCACTCTGCCAGCTTGTGCTCTCTCTCTATATATATATATCTACTGAATAAACAGAATCTCTTAAAAAATAATTCTCTCATCTTGCCTCAAAGTGCAAACTTCTCTTCTCCTGACCCACCATGAGCGCTCTCCTGCTCTGAGACCTCTCTTCTCACCAGAACCACTTCCACACTCACAACAACGAACAACGACATTCAATGGTTTCTTAAGTGCCAGGTGGCCACCCAGGCCGTCAACAGCCAGCACCATGGAATCACCACAATCCATGATCCCCACACACTATACATTATCCCCGCTGGCACAGGCTTTATTCCATTCATTCTCCCCTGGCAGGCAACGACCCCTCCACTTCAGACTTAAAACCACAGTTTACTTCTCTCCTGTAACACACGCTCTGCATGGCAATATCTGCCTTCTTCCCTATGTGTAGCCATTTTGCTAGACTCAGAGAGTTTTCTCCTTTTGACATTTCACCAAGAGCCAGCTCATGGTGAAGTACTCACGCTGTCATCATCACTTGCCTCCTAAACATGTCTCTGCAAAATTACACCTTGTATTCTCCCTAGTCCCACGAAGAGTTCCTTCTCCTGGTCTCTTAGAGATGGCAACTCCCTCCACACTGTCACTTAGACTCCACATGGGGAAGAGAAGCATTTTCAAGACAAGTCAGTGAGACATCAGAAGTCACCATATTTATCCCTCATCAAATTAAACACACATCAAATACGGGTACTGAGAATTTTTGGCAAAGAAAACTGAAGCCCCAAATCTTACCTTCGTATTGTCGAGGCTTTATCTAAGAGAGGAAGAAACAAAGATAAGCTCGATGACAAAACATATTATTAGTAATAATCTATAGTACAGATATTACCACAATTATAATCCAAAGATATTACAACAATCACTTTGCTTAGAAGCATGAATTCACAGGATTAAAAAGGAAGATAAAATTAGAATTTTTCATGAAGTCATCATTGTTTACAATCAATTTATGATAAAGAGCACAACTTGTGTTTAACTTATTTTTGCCCCCAAATTCTATTCACATAGTAGTCAATGAATGTTCAACCTCTTCAATTTTGACAAGGGATCATGCAGACATTGAAAAGATATCCTTTAATTCATTATTTCCCTAGCTATTTTTTATGTTAGTCACCACACAGTCTGTCATTAGTTTTTGTTTTCTTGTTTTTTTTAAATTTATTTTTTATTTATTTTCAGCCTAACAGTATTCTTTGTTTTTGTACCACACCCAGTGCTCCATGCAATCCATGCCCTCTCTAATACCACCACCCCAACTTCCCAACCCCAAGACTTAAAACCCCTCAGATTGTTTTTCAGAGTCCATAATCTCTCATAGTTCACCTCCCCTTCCAATTTCTCCCAACTCCCTTCTCCTAACTCCCCATGTCCACCATGCTCCACCAATAAGTGAAACCATATGATAACTGACTCTGTTTGTTGCCTTATTTCACTCAGCATAATCTCCTCCAGTCCCATCCATGTTGCTAAAAAACCTGGGTATTCGGGGGTGCCTGGGTGGCTCAGTGGGTTAAGCCGCTGCCTTCGGCTCAGGTCATGATCTCAGGGTCCTGGGATCAAGTCCCGCATAGGGCTCTCTGCTCGGCAGGGAGCCTGCTTCCTCCTCTTTCTCTCTGCCTGCCTCTCTGCCTATTTGTGATCTCTCTCTGTCAAATAAATAAATAATAAAAATCTTTAAAAAAATAAAAAAAAAAAAAGCTGGGTATTCGTCCGTTCTGATGGAGGCATAATACTCCATAGTGTATATGGACCACATCTTCCTTATCCATTCGTCCGTTGAAGGGCATCTTGGTTCTTTCCAGAGTTTGTCAACTGTGGCCATTGCTGCTATAAACACTGGGGTACAGATGGCCCTTCTTATCACTACATCTGTATCTTTGGGGTAAATATCCAGTAGTGCAATGGCAGGTCATAGAGAAGCTCTATTTTTAATTTCTTAAGGAATGTCCACACTGTTCTCTAATGAGGCTGCACCAACTTGCATTCCCACCAACAATGGAAGAGGGTTCCCCTTTCTCCACATCCCCTCCAACACATATTGTTTCCCGTTTGGTTAATTTTGGCCATATCTCAATGTAGTTTGAATTTGACTCTCCCTGAGGGCTAGTGATGATGAACATTTTTTCATGTGTCTGATAGCCATTTGTATGACTTCATTGGAGAAGTGTATGTTCATACCTTCTGCCCATTTTTTTATATGATTATCTATTTGGTGTGTGTTGAGTTTGAGGTGCTCTTTGTAGATCCTGGATATCAACCTTTTGTCTGTACTGTCATTTGCAAATATCTTCTCCAATTCCGTGTGTTGTCTCTGTGTTTTATTGACTGCTTCCTTTGCTCTGCAGCAGCTTTTGATTTTGCTGAAGTCCCAAGTTTATTTTGGCTTTTGTTTCCTTTGCCTTTGGGGACATATCTTGAAAGGAGTTGCTGTGGCTGATATCGAAGAGATTACTGCCTATGTTCTCTTCTAGGATTCGGATGGATTCCTGTCTCACGTTGAGGTCATTTATCCATTTTGAGTTTTTATTTGTGTATGGTATAAGAGAATGGTCGAGTTTCATTCTTCTACATATAGCTGCCCAGTTTTCCCAGCACCATTTATGGAAGAGACTGTTTTTTTTTCCACCGTATATTTTTTCCAGCTTTGTCAAAGATTATTTGCCCATAGAGTTGAGGGTCAATATCGGGGCTCTCTACTCTGTTCCACTGGTCTATGTGTCTGTTTGTATGCCAGTACCATGCTGTCTTGGTGATCAGAGCTTTGTAGTAAAGCTTGAAATCAGGTAACGTGATGCCCCGCATTTTATTTTTGTTTTTCAACATTTCCTTAGCGATTCAGGGTCTCTTCTGATTCCATAGAAATTTTTGGATAATTTGCTCCAGGTATTTGAAGAATACTGGTGAAATTTTGATTGGAATGGCATTAAAAGTATAGATTGCTCTAGGCAGTATAGACATTTTAACAATGTTTATTCTTCTGATCCTAGAGCATGGAATGGTCTTCCATCTTTGTGTGTCTTCTTCAATTTCTTTCTTGAGTGTTCTGTAGTTCTCGAGTACAGATCCTTTACCTCTTTGATTAGGTTCATTCCCAGGTATCTTATGGTTCTTGGTGATATTGTAGATAGAATCAGTTCTCTAATTTCCCTTTCTGTATTTTCATTGTTAGTGTATAAGAAATCCACTGATTTCTGTACATTGACTTTGTATCCTGCCACATTAATGAATGGCTGTGTGAGTTCTAGTAGTTTGGGGGTGGGGTCTTTTGGGTTTTCCATATAAAGAATCATGTCATCCGCAAAGAGAGAGAGTTTTACTTCTTCATTGCCAAATTGGATACCTTTTATTTCTCTTTGTTGTCTGATTACTAGGACTTCTAATACTATGTTGAACAAGAGTGGTGAGATTGGGCAACCTTGTCGTGTTCCTGATCTCAACGGGAAGGCTGCAAGCTTTTTCCCATTGAGGATGATATTTGCTGTGGGTCTTTCATAGATAGATTTGATGAAGTTTAGGAATGTTGCCTCTATCCCTATACTTTGAAGCGTTTTAATGCATCGGATGCTAGATTTTGTCAAATGCTTTTTCTGCATCGATTGAGAGGACCATGTGGTTCTTCTCTCTTCTCATACTAATTTGTTCTATCACATTGATTGATTTGCAAATGTTGAATCATCCTTGTAGCTAAGGGATGAATCCCACCTGGTCATAGTGGATAATCTTTTTAATAAGCTGTTGGATCCTGTTTGCTAAGATCTTGCTGAGAATCTTAGCATCCATATTCCTCAGTGATATTGATCTGAAATTCTCCTTTTTGGTAGCGTCTTTGCCTGGTTTGGGAATCAGGGGAATGCTGGCTTCATGGAAAGAATCTGGAAGTTTTCCTTCTGCTTCAATTGTTTGAAACAGTTTCAGGAGAATAGGTGTTATTTCTTCTTGGAAAGTTTGGTAGAATTCCCCTGGGAATCCGTCAGGACCTGGACTCTTGTTTTTGGGAGATTTTTGATCACTGCTCCAATCTCATTACTAGACATTGGTCTATTCCGGTTGTTGAATTCTTCCTGGTTCAATTTTGGGAGTTTTTAGTTTTCTAGGAATGCATCCATTTCATCTAGGTTGCTAAGCTTATTGGCATATAAACTGTTGATAATAACTTCTGATGATTGTTTCTACTGCCTTGGTGTTTATTGTGATCTCTCCCTTTTCATTCATAATTTTATGAATTTCGCCTTTCTCTCTTTTCTTTTGGGTTAGTGTGACCAATGGTTTATCGATCTTATTGATTCTTCCAAAAACCAGCTTCTAGTTTCATTGATACATTCTACTGTATCTCTGGTTTCTACCTCATTGATCTCAGCTCTAATCTTGATGATTTCCATTCTTATGTGTGGAGTTGGTTTGATTTGTTGTTGATTCTTCAGTTCTTTAAGGTGTAGAGACAGCTGCTGTGTTCTGGAATTTTCAATTTTTTTGATGGAGACTTGGGTGGCTATGTATTTCCCCCTTAGGGCCACCTTTGCTGTATCCCATAGGTTTTGGACCGAAGTGTCTTCATTCTCATTCGTTTCCATGAATTGTTTCAGTTCTTCTTTGATCTCCTGGTTGATCCAAGCATTCTTAAGCAGGGTGGTCTTTAGCTTCCAGTTATTTGAGTTCCTTCGGAACTTTTCCTTGTGATTGAGCTCCAGTTTCAAAGCATTTTGATCTGAGAATATGCAGGGAATCATCTAAGTCTTTTGGTATCAGTTGAGTCCTGATTTGTGACCCAGTATGTGTTTTATTCTTGAGAAGGTTCCACGTGCACTTGAGGAGAATGAGTATTCTGTTGTTTTAGGGTGGAATGTTCTGTATATATCTATGAGGTCCATCTGGTCCAATGTGTCATTCAATGCTCTTGTTTCTTTATTGATTTTCTGTTTCGATGATCTGTCTATTTCTGAGAGAGGCGGGTTAAGATCTCCTACTATTAATGTATTCATATCAATATGACTCTTTATCTTGATTAACAGTTTTCTTGTGTAATTGGCTGCTCCCATATTGGGGGCATAGATATTTACAATTCTTAGATCATCTTGGTGGTTAGTTCCTTTAAGAATTATGTAGTGTCCTTATGTATCTCTGACTACAGTCTTTAGTTTAAAATCTCATTTATCTGATATGAGAATTGCTACCCATCCTTCTTTTGAGGCCCATTGGCATGAAAGATGCTTCTCCATCCCTTCACTTTCAGACTGGGTGCATCTTTAGGTTCAAAATGGGTCTCTTGTAGACAACATATGGATGGGTCTTATCGTTTTATCTAATCTGCAACCCTTTGCCATTTTATGGGAGCATTTAGGCCATTTTCATTGAGAGTGATATTGATAGATATGTTTTCATTGACATCGTGCTACCTTTTAAGGCTTTCTTCCTGTAGATTGTCTCTATATTTCTGTTCAATACTATTCTTAGGAATTTTCCTCTTTTATAGAACTCCCCCCTTAAGATTTCCTGCAGCGTTGGCTTGGTGGTTGCATAATCTTTTAAGCCTTGCCGGTTTTGAAATCTCTTTATCTCTCCATCCATTTTGAATGTCAGTGTTGCTGGATAAAGTATTCTTGGCTGCATATTATTCTCATTTAGTGCCCTGAATATCTTGCCAGCCCTTTATGGCTTGCCAGGTCTCTGTGGACAGGTCTAATACTATTTTCATGGGCTTTCCTCTGTAAGTAAGGAGCCTCTTAGTGCTAGCGGCATTCAAGAGATTATACCTACAATTATGATTCCTCAATTTGACTATCAGGTGTCTTGATGTTTTTCTGGAATCTATAATCTTGGGTAGAGAACATTTGGCCTCTAGTACATGAATGCTGGTTCCATTCACTAGATTGGGAAATTTTCATGAAGGACTTGTTCCACTATATCTTCTAGACTTCTTTCTTTCTCCTCCCCTTCAGGAATTCCAATAATTCTGACGTTGGAACGTTTCATGGCATCATTTATTTCCCTGATTCTGTTTTTGTGGTTTCTATTCTGTTTGTTCCAGGCTTCCTCTTGATATTTCTCTCTATCTGTTTGTTTTCCAGATCACTAATTCTATCTTCTGTCTCAGCTACCCTAGGTTTTAGAAAATTTAGATTAGATTGGAACTCACTGAGAGCATTGTGAACATCAGCCCTGGTAACTTTTAACTCTGCCCTAACATTGTGACCATCCTGTCTGGTCCCTTTCAGCACGGCCCTAATCAATTCCGTTTGGTCATCCATGGCTTTCTCCAACCTATCTATTGCCTGGATAAATGTTAACCTGAATTCTCTTTTCGACATATTGTCTATGTTGATAGCCCTTAGCTCTGTTGTGGAAGGTCCATCCTCTGTATTTTTCTCTGTTGGGATTCCTCCTCCTAGTAATTTTGGTGAGAGATGACTGAACAGATGTAGCTGGGTATATCGACCGTGGTGCAGTCAGGGTGCACTCTGTAACACTTCTGAGCAATCAGGATTCCCCACCAAATTGAGAGAAAAAAGACAAGACAAAGAAAAAAATAGGAGATAGAGAGAGACAGGAAAGAAAGGGAAGATGAAAGAGAAGGTTCAGCCCAAATGCGCCCCAAGGAAAGATTTATGAGGTATACAAACAAAAGACAAAAAAAAGAATGATAAAAGTATATAACAAGAGAAAAATATGTAAATATATGCAAATACAGGAATAACCTTGTTGAAAAGAACCCCAAGTGTAAGATTTATATACTATCAGGACAAACACAAAAACACAGAAACACTGGTGGAAGAAAAAGATGGGAGAGTGGTTATAAATTCTCTGTGTGAGCAAGGAAGTTTGTTTTGATCCTTGCTGGATGTAATTGATATCTTTGTTAAAGGACTCAACTTTCCTAGGATAAAGGGATTAAAAATGGTTTACCTCTAGGGGTAGTATTGATTGGGGAATGGGGATTTCTTTGAAGTTTAACTCTATATGAATATTAGAAAATAAAAATAAAAAAGGAATAAACTCAGCTAAACTAAAAATTTTAAAAATTCAAAAAATAGAAGTGCAAAAGAGAAACACAGGTGTATGCAACAAAAAGTTTAGGTTGGAAATTTATTATGGAATTTCATGTGCTGGACAGCTCTCTGTGATGGTAAATCGGTTAAACAATTATCTATATACAAAAAGTGAGCCAGAATAGTGGGAACAAATTAAAAATAAAAGTTGTCCTACGAAGTAGTGGTGGTGGTTCTCTTGTAGTCTTTTTTTTTTTTTTTTCCTTTCCTGGTTGGTTTTCTTGGGGAGGTGCCTGCCACGTTGGTTTTCAGTCAGTAATATTCCCTGAGTTAAGTCCTCCAGTCCCCGTCTAGGTGGTGGGCTCTGAGGAAACCGGTTTTTTCAGACTTTTGTTCTCTGGAGCTTTTTATGTTTCTTCACCTTTTACCCCCCTCTCATCTTAACCTCTTTTGAATGGTTTTTGTAGGTTTAGAGGAAAGCAAACTGTACCCTGACCTCCCTCTGAGAGAGAAGCCTCAGTCTGTTCTGTGGGTGTTGCAGAACACATATAAACTTCCCCTTGGCTGCTGGCAGAGTAGGTTCTGAGTCACGGTTCCTGGGGACGCAGGATCTTCTGCTTGTACCCAAAAGCATGGCAGCGGCGTCTGTCTGGGATCTCCAGACCGCCAGAGAGGTCCTAAGCATGGATCGCACACTGAGATTTTCCTGCTGGTCCAGGCTGGGAGTGCCTAGTCTTTCTAGGTCTAAGAGCACCTGGCTTGCATGCACCTCTTTTGGGGGAGGCTGTGGGTCGCTTGCACGTCTCAGGCTCTGAGAACGGGTGCAGGTCCAAAAGCACCAGGCTGGGCCTTCAGGCACCTCTCTCCAGGGAGAGTTTGGGGTGCCTTTGTTAGGCTCTGAAACAATGGCGCATATCAAAGAGCCCTGACTGGGCCTTTGTACCTCTCTCAGGGGAGGATGAGGGACATGCACATTAGAGGCTCTGTAGCAGGGCTCACACATTCTGCCATCCTGTGTGGCTCCCATCCCCTTACAGGAGCCAGAACCCATGCAATCTCGGGTTTGCTGGCGGCTCTGGGATCAAGATCTGGTTTCTTTGTCACACTCTCTCTGGCTCAGAGGCAGGGGAGGCTGTCCTGGGACCGAGGACTTAAGCCCCTGTCCCTAGCTGCCCCAATTCCAACAATTTACCCCCCACATTCCTTTGCTCTTTTGGAGTGCTTTCAACCAGTCTCCAAGTTAATGCTGGTCCCCAGACACTGGGCATGCTCGCTTGTATTAGGGTATTACTTTCCAACTGGTCAGCTCTGGTGGCTCCCTCCCCCTTTTGTTTATCTTGCAATATCAGTCCGCCTTTCCCACTCTGCTTTACCTGCCCATTGGTGTCTTCTGCCCCTGTTGAGATCCAGATGTGTAAAATTCTGATCTAATGCTGATTTCATAGGTGATCAGAGTTCTTTGGTAGGTAATCAGCTCGCTTTAGAGTACAGGTTGAAAAGGTGCCTCTTCCTACTTTCCCATGCCATCTTGTCCCTTCTGTCATTACTTTTTGATGTAGTGTTCCAGGATACACTGTTTGTGTATAACACCCAGTGCTCCATGAAATAGGTAACCTCCTTATTACCCATCACCAGGCTCCTCATACCAATCTCCTCTAAAACCCTCAGTTTGCTTCCCAGAGTCCATAGTCTCTCATGGTTCATCTCCCCCTCTGACTCTTACCCCCCGATTCATTTTTCCCTTCCTTCTCCAAATATTCCCTATGCTATTCCTTATGTTCCACAAATAAGTGAAACCAAAGGATAATTGACTTTCTCCACTGGACTTTTTTCACTTAGTCTATTTCCCTCACATTTTTGCAACCTAGTATCTGCACTGAAGTACAGAATTTGGCACTATTTTAAAATACTGAAAGAAAGAAAATGGAAGGAAGGAGGAAAGAATGCAGGCAGGCAGGCAAGGGAGCAAAGGCTGTGTCAAGGATATGCCACCTCTTTCCTTCTCTACAAAGCTATCTTGAAACCTTACAAAGAGTTGGCTGTTTGCTGAATTCACACACAGTTATGACATATCAGGTGCTATGCAGTTTCCCAGACTGTTTAAATGCAGTGTCATCAAAAAGAAGTAAAAGCCATCAGATGAGATAAAGAGTGGCCCATTATGAGATGAAGCATAAGCCATGACAGAAATGACAGCTGATGGTTCCAAAAAGGGAAATGAGGCAATTCAGATTTGAGTCACCCTCATGTTATTATAGCTCAACAACATCTAGGCAAGACCTCACTTTGACACCATTAACATATTTCCTGTTTTAAAAGGTTTACAGGATGATGAGAGGCTGGGGCCAACCTGCAAATCTTGCCAGGATATTGGAATATCACCATGCTATCATAAACCAGTCATAGTATGTTGTTGGGGAGAGTGCATCAGGGGAGGGAAATCAGAAAGCCATGGTTATTCCTTTGATTTCACATGTTGATAAGGAACCTCTGAGCTCCTGTGGCCTATGTCACCAGCCCCATGGGCAGGGGAAGTGGAAAGGTCGATGGCTACACCAAATATATAATATTTTTCTTTTCTCTTTGAAGGGAAGTTTTCTCCATTGTGAGGGAGAGGGTGAATAGTCCCACGGAGAAAGAAACTCAAAAGAGTTCTTTCTTTTTACAAAGGTCTGCCCTCAAATGAATCTATGTCTCCAGAGTCTAAATGGGGGTTTCCCAAAGACTCAGCCACAGAGGTGAGGGAAATCCTCAACTCCAGTGCCATCTCCTCCCTGTCTCACCGGTGAGGACCTCAGTCTAACTCCAAGCCAGAGAAGCAGAAAACCTCACCCTAACTCCCACTTACCTCCCTTCCTTCAGCAGGACGCAGTATCTAGCTTTCAACACAACCCTACAAGGCATGCTGCAGGTAAAAACCGTGGCAGCAAGCACGAGAATCACACTTCCTGTGGCAGAAGTGATGGGGAGAGCAGGCTGGACTTTCAAGTCTCTTTGATGTAAGATACTGGGTCTAAGGGAAAAGTGAACAAGAGGAAGAAGAGATGGTAAATGTGGGCAGAGATAGGAAACTCTAAGATTGTAACATGTTGTCTAGAAAGACAACAACACCATTATAAAAATCAAGAGTGCTTGTGCTGGCTTCATGAAGAGACTCAAAATAAACCAGAGGAAAGAATCATTGACAGGAAAGAAACTTCCAAAAGAGAAACACAAAGACAAAAATTACACAGACAACACAGAAAACTCAAGACTGATAGGTCATTACAAAATGTGTAACACACACATAACAGGAATACCTATTCCTATAGGAGAGTGGACGGAGAGCTATTTGAAGGAATAATGACAGAGGATTGTCTGAAATTAATGGAGTTACCTAATCAAGATCCAGGAAAATCAAAACATTGAAAGAAGGATAAATACCAAAACACACACACACACAAACAATGAACCAAAACCACCAATGTTTCCTAATCTAGAATATTCAGCTACAGATCATTAAAGAAAAAAAAATGTTTTGGAAATCTGGAGCAGGGATTGGGAGTGGGTGTGGGAAGGGGAGAGGTGAGCAGTAACACCTTACTCCAGAGAAAAGGATAAGAATGACATCACACTTCTTTTCAGAAACCATGCCATCAAGAAGGATGAAGTGTTTATACTGTTTAAAGGAACATCGAGCTAGAAATCTGTTGCCAGTGAAATGGTCCTTCAACACACACCACACAGTAAGGAAACCCGTCAGGAATAATGGCGGGCATTATTTCCAAGATGAAGGGGTCAATTCTCCAAAAAGACACAACAATTTCTAATGCGTATGCATCAACAACAGAGTGTCAGAGCACATGAAACAGAAACTGAAAATACTGCTGGTGGGAACAGATGAATCCATTCCTACAGCTGGATAATTCAAAATCCTCTTATCCCTCATTGACAGACCCAGAGATGCAGAATATTCATGAGAACACAGGTGAATGGACCAGCATCACCCTTCCACCCCATCCACTACACATTGGCAGAATACTTCATTCAACAATGAGGTATAGACATTCTGCTCGGGCTGACATGAAACAGTCACTAAGAGAGCCAAAATTCGGGGCCATACAACACATGTGAACCACCAAAGGAATTGAAATCACCAGAACTATGCTCTCAGACCCCAGTTGACTTAAACTAGAGATCGAGAACAGAAAGATAGCTGGAGAAATGACCAGAGAGAGAGAGATTCAACAGCCCACTTCTAAAGAAGACATGGGTGGAAGGGCAGGTGGGTGGAGGGATGGGTGAAGGAGGTGAAGGGAAAGAAGAGTGCACTTCTTCTGCTGAGCACTGAGAAATGTACAGAAATGCGGAGTCATGTTGTACACCTGAAACTCACATTACACTGTTTGCCAATTATGCTTGAACTTAAAATAAAGAACATATGGATCAAGAAGGCACTTCAATAGAAATTTAAAACTACATCAATCTAGGTGATAATCAAAATTGACATATTAGAGGGAAATTTGTAGTACTGAATAGACATAAAAATGTCCAGGGGCTCTAACAATTTTGCTTATTTATGAATGAAAGTACAGAAGGTACATTAATATACTTACAGCGAGGATGGTTCTCCAGAGGTATATGAGAAAGGCACAAGTTCCCAAGAAGGCAGTTAAAATGAGAAGCTTCCACAGAACTTCAGTCCCATGAGGGCCAAGACAGAAATGATCAGGCAAGGAAAGGACAAGCTGAAATACCATTTGAGACAATGAGGAATCTCAAAGACTTTTACTGTGTATCTGTCACAAAAAATCAACTTTACAAACCCTCAGTCAGCCTCCAGGAGGTGAGCATACCTCTTAACTAGCTCCTCCTGGAGGAGAAGGAGCACAGAGGCATTTCCAAGGAGCTTGGGCAAACTTTTGGCAGTGATGAGTGTGTTTACCAACCTACCATGATGATGGCTTCCTTGTTGCTTCCCTATGTCTAATATCAACAAAAAGTATTCTTTGAAAAGATGTTGTGATCATATATACATTATGACACACTAAAGCTGCAGGCAAAATCTAAAAGACAAATCTTAATAGATTTTATTTTATCTACAAGCACATTGCAACTGTTTTTTCTATAGCTAACAGAACTTGAGAATTTATAAGCCAACATAAAATAAACAAGGTTAGTCAATGTAAACTTAGAATAGGTAAGGAGTAAGTGACTTCTACTGTATATCCATGGAGGACCTGGAAAAACTCCTTTGGACCATTTCCAAAACTACACCCAAAATTTAAGGACGAATGAGGGAAAGCATGAATAGAATTTGTACTAGAGGTACAAATGAGCACATTATATGGACACATGTTTATAGATCAGGACATAAGTGAGAGAGACAGAAGGCTGCTCGTTAATACGACATGTGATTATTGCCCAATAAAAATAAATCAGAGTTACTGATTAGTTTCTGAAAACATTGTTGTTTTCTTTCAATGCTCACTCTGATTCTAAATCACAAACCCAGATGTCAGATTTCTGAAGTACATAATCAGGTGATCATGTATGTTCTAAGCATATCTGTGAGGGTTAGTATCTCCAAAAAGCCAATGGAAGCAATTCATGTTCCTATTTCTTGGTACTGTAAGTAAATCATGCAAGAGCAACTTAAAATTTAACTTTCTAAAGAGGGAAAATATTGACGAATGTATTTATTTATTTTAAAGAGAGATGGGAAAAGGCAGAGGGAGACTGAGTAGCTGAGTGGCAGCTGAGCAGGGAGCCCAACCAGGGCTCAATCCCAGCACCCTGGGATCATGACCCAAGCCTAAGGCAGACACTTAACTGCCTGAACCACCCAGGTGCCTGTGAATTCTAATACAAAATTCCTGGATACAAACACCGAGGCTAGGAACACATCATTTTACAAAAACTACACTTAGAAGTATTTCAGGAGAAAAGACACTAACAATGCAATTCATACTAATTCACACCAAGCTTGAATTTTGTGCAAACACACCTCTCTAGAAATGAGCTCCTGAAGTCTAAAACATTTTCCTCTTCAGCCCTCATAGCTGAGGTCAGGAAAATGTGTGCTGGTGGGAAACGTACACTGCCTTTAATAGCCACTGTCTGGAAGAGAGCAGTAGCTGTCAGCACAATGGTTGGTCATGGGGATCAAATGCACAAAAGACAGAGGCTGTCTTGTCAGGAATGTAAAACACGCCCAGCTGTGGGCACTCAGTACATCTGGCAGCTGTCTGGATGCTGATATCAATAGCTGAGTCTTAACTAGAGGACAGCCAGTGGGGCCAAAAACTCTAGGTTCTCCGACAGTGGCCATGAGCAGGTGGAGGTGGGAAATGCAACACCAGTTCATTTAGGCAAGAGTTCAGAGATGAGGAAGGGTGAGAAAGGTGAACTGATCCATGAGATGCAGCCCAGGTAGAGGGGAATGATTCCAATCCAGACGACCAAGAAATTCCCTCTTCTGAAGACTCAAATGAAACAGAATGGGGTCTACTTTGACTAGAGGTCTTCATGTGGGATGGGTCTGCCTCAATACAAGCATCCTTCTTGACTACTGACACTTCCAGATCCTCTTTCATAATCTGGTGCAAGCGGATCTAAAGTAGTCTACTTATTTCCAGGGGTGTTCCCTAACTGTTGGCTGAATCTCTCTCTTTCTCCTGGGGGTACAGGGTTTACTTTTTCATGACAGAGTGAAATATTCATGCTGGGAACCACGTATTTCTTTATATTTGGACAATCCTAAGGAAATACAGAACTTTCTTATTTTGGGAAAATCAACACACTGCACATACTTGGTCAAAGAAAGGACAACAACTCATTCACTTCCTAATCACATCACTCCTAGTGATTTTCCTGTGACATATATCCCAGCAGGTTGTGGTCTATTAGTGTCTTGTGGGATTCTCAGGTCTCCATGGACCTGGTGGGACACACAGTCCCTGGGGACAGCCTCCAACCAAGAAGCAGAGCAAAAAGGATATTTCACTTCTTAACACTCTAGTCCCAACACCAATGCTTAAGATACCCAGGGATGTCAAACTTTACAAATATAAACAATGCGCTGACACAAAAACAAACTAAACAGAAGCTGGACCCTGAATTTACCAGGCTTGCAGTAGGATCTTCACCAGGATCCCAGGCGACAATCTAGCACCCCTAGCTCCTACTAAATTAGAGTTCCTGACATTTTTGAAGACAATTTTAAAGAGATATAATGTACATATCACACAAGCCCCCTATTTAGGACAAAGAGCTCAATGGCTTTTCCTATCTTCACAAATCCTTCCTCCTGACACTATAAACCTGGTGCCTTCAGGTTTCCATCCTACCAAAGCTGTGCTTCTTGGACCCAGCAGCACAGACAGGACCCGAAACATGAGGGAAATAGCTGTGGCCTCAACACCTTCAGGTTGACCCTGAAACGTGCCCTGTGGTGCCCAGTCATCAGGAAGAACTCTCGTTCTTCTGAGGTTAGCAACAAGAACCCCATGAAAAAGCTGTGATTAAATAACCCAGTCAGAAGGAAGAAACCACTAGCAGCTTATGGGCACCCAAGTAGCTCAGTCAGATACGTGACCAAGTCTTGGTTTGGATCAAGTCATGATCTCATGGTCCTGAGGTTGAGGCCCACTTTGGGCTCTGTGCTCACTACACAGCTGGTTTGGGATTTTCTCTTTCCCACCCTCTCTGCCCCCTACACATGAGCCCTTTTTCTCTATTTCTCAAATAAATCATATCAGAAGAAGAAGAAGAAGAAGAAGAAGAAGAAGAAGAAGAAGAAGAAGAAGAAGAAGAAGAAGAAGAAGAAGAAGGAAAAGAAGAAGGAGAAGAAGGAAGACATTAGTGAAGTGTCAAATTTACTCACATTTGGGTTTGGGGAACTGGGATCCTGGAGCAAGACAAGCCAGAAGAGTAGCCTTTGCACCATCATGTCCTGGTCCTTTTAAGGGGCACTGTGGGCCCAGTGAGGAAGTGGAGATGGTTGGGGGGCAGGGGAGGGTGGGGTGGGGGTGTTCGGAAGGGGTGGGGAGGGGCAGGGTGGTAATTAGGGAGGGGAATAGGGAAGAAATAGAGGGTAGGATGGGGAAGGTGTTGGTCAGGAGGAGGGGTCAGGGACAGTGTCAGGCGGTGTCAGGGTCAGATTAAGTACTCAAGGGGAAGTAGCACGGTTCAGAAAAGTTAGGAGGTCAGCAGGTTAGTAAAGGACAAGGTCAGCAGGACACATTAGCAGGTAAAGTGAACTCTCAGGAGCAGTTGGTGTGGAGAATCCATCCTCCACCAAGCCTTCCCGGGTTTGAACGTTTCCTTAGCAACTGAGAAACATTCTAATCTCTCCACCAATCCCCTGCCTTTGCCCCTAGTAGCTCAACATGGATGCCACACGTGACCTCATTGGTACAAAGCCCCTTCCCACCTGATACCCCAACACACGCCATTGCAATGACAGATCCTCTCTGGATCTTTAGCCATTCTTCTTGTTTACTTCCTCCAACCCAGGTCCCTGTTCCCTCTTCTGGGCGCTCTCTCCTTCCCTTCCAAACTCCCGTCTGAGAGCCACTGGCTGAACAATGTAGAAAGCAAAGGAGAACCAAACTGCAACAACAAGCAAGTACACAACCAGAGTAGGAGGTTCGAGCCTCTCTCAGCAACTCAACACAGACAGAACATCCACAAGATGTAAATCTTAATGGAAAACCATCTGAATCCCATAGCTGTCTCCATACATCTGTCCACATCCACATCCACTGATTTTAGGCACATAGGAGACCATTACAAAAATACGCCCAATTTACTTTAGCCATAAGGGAAATTTCAATTTTGTTTCAGATGCATCAATTCAGGCAACTACAGAGCATCTTGTGGTAATATAATGTGCTAGAAATCACTGATAAAAAGTGAACTAGAAATTCCCATACGTTTAGAAATTCAGAAGTACCTCTATCATGGGAACAGGAGTAAAGAAATAGAAAAAAGAGGGGCTCCTGGTGGCTCAGGTCATGATCAGGTCCTATGAGCAAGCCCCACATCGGGCTCTGTGCTCAGGAGGGAGCCTGCTTTCCCCTCACTCTCTGCCTGCCTCTCTGCCAACTTGTGATCTCTCTCTGTGTGTCAAATAAGTAAATAAAATCGTAAATAAAAAAGAAATAGAAAAGGAAAAGAGCAACACTGGAACTGAATGATACGAGGATGATACAATTGAAATCAAATATGTCTTCTGGGCTGGAATATCCTCCGGTATTAGTCTGAGAAGACTTCATGATCTCAAAATCATCCCCAATTGGCTGAGACATTGGAACACCTCTGACAGAGTAGATCTGTCACTTCTCTTTGTGACCCTCCTACGCACTAGCTTCGGCTTTACATGAGGAAACTTTACAGGGAAACAGTCAAATCAGACTCTCATGTCATCTTCTGGGACCTCCAGGAATGAGAGCATTTTAAGAGAAGACTTTCACCAGCTTCTCCCCTGGCGGATCTAGGATAACACCCAGAGAGCTGGCAGCTCCATCTGTGCTGGGTGGGGACAGCCAAGCAGGTGGGCAGGGCCAGGGACCCAGGATACTAGACAAACCCCTTGTTATCCTCTCTCCTGGGGCCTGTCCTGAGCTGAACTTCCTAAACTGTGTCTCCCTAGGACTCTCAAATGTTTCCTCAACTCTTTCTGGCCCAAGACAGCTGATTTTCAGTGCTCTACAAACCACCACTTTATTATTGTGTAAATTTCTTGTAAACAGGAACCACTCTAGTACTGCTTAAATAGAACAACAGCTTGTTTTTTTAATTAACATATAATGTAGTTTTTGTTTCAGGGGTAGTCTGTGATTCATCAGTCGCACACAGTTCAAGCACTCACCAAAGCACATACCTCTCCAATGCCCATTCCCCAGCCACCCTATCCTTCGCACCCACTTCCACTCCTGCCACCCTCAGTTACAACAATATCCTAAACATACACATACAGAAACCATAAAAAACAAGCCAACAACAAAACAAGGATAACAAAACAAAGTATTCAATTCTGCTTAGATGCCGCTGTCCACCTCAAGAACCCCAGAGTTGGGCTGCTCTGGCTGTAGAAGGAGACCAGCTATGGAAGGGGTGGAGTCAGACTATCCTAAAAGGGAACAGGAGAGAGTCCCAACCTGTAAGGGGGCCAGGGACTTCCAAGGAAGATGGCCAGAGTCACCTTGATTAGAACTGGAATCGGGAGCAGGGAAAGAAGCAGGGAATAGAGTTTGGGGGCCTCAAATAGGTGAGATCAGTCATGGAGTTGAGGAGGGGTCCCCAAAGCCAGTGTCAGTCTCCCATCTATGAAACCCTTTGTGGCCCCTGGAGACAAGCCAGGAGCCTAGAGTTTGAGATCCAGCTGTCCTGCTTACCTGCTGTTTGGCCTGGTGCTCATTTTCTTCACTGAACCAGGAGCGTCCATGCCCATGTCCATAACTGTGTGGAGGACAAGAAGAAGTCACATGTTGAGAACACGCAGACATTGACATCATCACCGCCAGGGGCTCAGTGTCTCTGGAGATCCAGTGCCTCATGTCTCACCCCTGTTAATGGCAGCCCGGGTGACAACCACAGGTCCCTCCTGTTTCAGGCCTGTGCTATGCCCTGCCCTTTGCCGACATCAGCATTCCGGCACCAGATGGCAGGAAGACCCCATGAACTGTGGGGTGAGCTCTGGGCCCCTGGCAAGACTGAGAGATTCCTGGACCGTGGGAAAGGTGATCAAGTGAGGGATTATACTGGACTGGGCAACTGAGCTCCGGGGCACCCTGAAAGGAATGGGGGATTGGGCACCTGTGGAAAGGGCTGGAGGCATCTTACAAGATTCCTGGGTCCCCACAGGGCAGATCCCTCCTACACTCCTGCTGGTGCTGGCAGGGATCTGGAAGCACCAGCAGCACCAGCAGCAGAAGTCGCAGCAGATCAATGGGATGCTGGATGGACCTGGGAAGAATGGTCTGGCAGGTAAGTGGAATCACCAGGCTGGGATGCACTTGGCCTCCTCCTCCTTCCCCAGCCACCTCTCAACCTCTGACTCTGACTTCACCTTCCAGCAGGGCATGGAAAAGCCAAACAGAGGTGGACACCCACGGCCAAGGAAGGGTCCCTCCCCAGAGCTCTGTGTCCTTGTTTCTGAACAGACAGAAGGAGTCACCCGGGGCCCCTGGAACAGGGAGGGAGAATCGGGCCCCAGAGCCCTCTCTGATGGGGCCTGGGGAGAATCCTGGAGGGACAGAATGTAGCACTGGTTCGTAGTCTAAAAAGTCTATGTTTATTAAGGAAATGGAAAAAACAAGTTGCCAGTTGAGCCTCTGGAAGAGAACAGGACCAGTTTTCATTCTTCCAATTTCTACTCTTTGCCTGGATAATTACTTCACCTCTCCAAACCTCTGTGTCCTTCTCTGTGATGTGGGGACAGCATGGCTTCATTCCTCAGGGCATGGATGCAAAGATTCATTGAGATCCGTCATACAAAGCTAGTTTAAACTGATACTTATACCTATCATTATCATCATTTTTTCTTAAAGATTGAACTTGTTTTTCTCAACATTATGCTAAATAAACTTTTATATTTACTTTCTTCAAAAGATTTTATTATTTGAGAGACAGTGAGCACAAGTCGTGGGCGGACGCAGAGGGAGAGGGAGAGGCAGCCTCCTCTCTGAGCAGGGCTCAGTCTCAGGACCCTGAGATCAGGATGCCAGGTAAAGGCAGATGCTTAACTGACTGAGCCCCCCAGTCACGGAGGGCCCCTGAGAAAGAGCCCCCAGGGCTGCAGCAGTGGGAACAGCCCCAATCCCGATCCCTAGCAGGAGAGATACATCCCCAGCGCCAGGATATCCTCCAGCCCCGGGAACTCCATCTTAGCAATGCCTGCCTCCCCCCACCCCGGGTGACCCCAGAGTCCAGCCAGTGCTAGTCCCTGCCTGCCCCCATCCCTTCCTCCCATTCCACTCCCTCTGCTCCATGCAGGTACCTAGTCAGGCTCTTCTTGTGGCCCTTGGTCAAGGATGGGCTGTACCCCCGCCCACCCCCCAAAAGCCGAAACCAGCACTGCTTGGAGGAGTAACGCCATAGGTGGAGTCCTCGTGGTCCACCCCTCTCCCTTCACAGCCCAGGACCTCAGCCCTACCTAGGCTACTGGGCCTTGAGCACCCTTCAGTGCCGCCACTGCCTCCGCCGCCGCCCCTTGAGCCTCCACAGCTGCCAGTCTCCTGAGACCAGCTCCCACCTGCGCTGCCTCTACTGAGTGCATGTCATGGAGTGTGTGCTCCTTGGGGGCGTGCGGGCCTCTTGGTGACCTAGTGGCCCAGCGAGGTGGAGCGTGTGATTCCGGCAAGTGGCGATGGGCTCCAGGCCCTGCAAGTCTGCCTTAAGGGGCTGTAGTGGGGACCCAGTCCCGAAGCCATTCCCAGGGATGCAGTTCCCCACACTGAGTCTTGCAACTGCCAGTGCTGCTTGCTATGCCTCCAGGCTTGGAGTGCCCTGGGAGCCAGCGGGCCTCTTTCTTTTGGCGCCAGTTCCCCTGCTCCCTTCTGCTCTTCTGCCACCAGGAGCTTTGGAGCAGCCTCTCCTAAAGTCCTGGCCTCTTGCCCATACCCCAGGCTGAAGCCCCTTCCCAGGCTCCTGAGGCAGGAGAGAAGTGTGCTAACAAAATAAAGACAGCAATGCATACCCTGGAAAGCTAAATCCATACGTGACAACACAGAGACCAAAGGCTTAATTACACGTGCTCCATCAGACCCTGTCCAGACACCAGTGCCCTGTGTGGGGAGCAGTCATTCACAATCTCTCTACTGCCTGGGACTACTGATTTTAATGATGGCATGGCATGTTATTTTGAGGAATTGTGTAATTTTCTGAATGAGTTAAGTGACAAACAGTACAGTCAGCAGTGTTCTACTACATATTCTCAGCCCATTTTCAGGGCTCAGAGGGTTATGCATCCCCCTCCCGACTCTGGCTCACTTCATGATCTCAGGGTCCTGGGATGGAGCCTTCAGTCTGGCTCCTGGCTCAGTGCAGAGTGTACCTGACATTCTTACTCTCTCCCTCTACCCTCCCTATGCCCCCGATGGAGACTCTCAAATAAATAAATATCCTTAAAAGGATAAATAAAACTTTAAATGAAACAAAAAAAAAAACAAAAAGAAGAACAAAACCCTCCTCACCTAAAAAGGAAGGATGGAAACATGGGGGCGAAGACGCCACCCACAAAAAGGCCCTCCTGAAATAGCCAAAGAGAAAGTGAGAGCCAATGTACTGTAGCACATCTCATTTAGGTGTCGGAGGCAGGCCCCCGACCAGGGCGGCCTCCGCCATTAAAAGATGGCGCCTGGCTAGTTGCCAGGTTAGTATTGCCTCATGAGACTAAGCGGAATGCCCAAAGAAGAAGTAAACAGCATTGGTTTCTAGGAAAGTTGTTCGTTTAGGTGTGCAGCCTGATTCGCTCCCTCCTGTACCCTGCTCGCTGATTGGTCAGGTAAGCGTATATAAGTGTGTAGACTTGCGGAAATAAAGAGAGAGAAGATACATCTGAACTGGGGCTTCTTGTCGTCCTTGTGGGTCTAGGGTGATAAATGGCGCCGGCATCCGGGAACTAAATAAAGGAATCTTGCAAGGTAATTCACAGGAAAGCGGGGAGTAAAGTTCCGCGGGTAAGCGGGGACATTAGCCACGTTCAAAAGTGGGAATTCCGCGGTAAAGCAGGGAGTAAAGGCCACATTCAAAAGTGGGAATTCCACGGTAAAGCAGCAAGTAAATGTCGACTGAAGTATATGCGTGTAAAAAGTTGATGCGTTAGTTACTGTCTTTAACGTCCTCGTCTGTTGTCTGTGTGTTCATAATAAGATCTGAAGTATCTAAAGTGCAGTTGGAAGAGTCTTTAAAAGACCTGCTGAAAGCCAATGGAACTTCACTAAAAGCAAAAACTGCTCGGGCCTTTTTGAATACAGTGGAAAAGGAGGCTCCATGGTTCCTAGATGAAGGCTTGCTAAACATACCTCAATGGGACCACTTAGGGGAGGATTTGAAGAAACAGGACAATAAAACGCCTTTGCCACCTGGGTCCCTGGCAATATGGACCTTAGTCCGGGGATGACTGGTGGGGCCTAAACCCAAATATTAATCAGCTCTACAAGAGGGAGCATTGGCATTGGAGGAAGTGAAAGAGGATCGGTCTTCTCGTGCCTCAGAGGAGGGTAGTTCTAGTGAATAGGAAAAAGAAATGTCAGGGGAGGAGTTAGGCCGAAAAATGCATTGCAACTTTGAACAGTTGAAACTATCGACTCCAGCGACACCTAGTGCCCCTCCGCTGTATAATCCTATGGCGTGCCAAGGAGCTTGTAGCTGCTGCACCACATGTGGTAGTGGCAGGGTTTAGAGCTGGAGAGATCATGACCTGGCCTCTGCCTTTCCAGTTTTAGACGACCAAAACAACCAGCGGTATCATCAGCCTCTTGATTGTAAACTAGTTAAGCAATTAAAGGAAGCAGTCATGCAGTATGGCCCTCAGGCAGTCTTTACGGTATCTTTGCTGGAGACCATATCAGGAATGAACTTAGTCCCTGAAGACTGGGGTAACCTAGCCTGCGCAACCTTGTCGGGAGGGCAATATCTAGTATGGAAAACAGCCTGGCAAGAATACTCAGAGGACACTGCCCGCCGTAATGCAGCGGCTGAAAATCCTCAGTGGGACTTAGAAATGTTAATGGGAATAGGACCGTACATGGGAAAGCAGGCCCAAATACAATACAACCCTTCAATGTATCTGTAAATAGCCATGGTGGCCACTAAAGCATGGAAGACAATTCAAGGCAGTGGGGATTTACAGGGTCAGCTGTCTAAGGTAATACAAGGACCAAATGAAGCATATGCTGATTTGGTAGCGAGGCTGATGCAAACAGCTGGTCGAATATTTGGGGAGGTAGAGGCAGCCATGCCATTGATAAAACAGCTGGCTTATGAGCAAGCTAATAAATGGTGTAAAGAAGCCATCAGACCTTGGAAAAGCAAAGACTTGAGTACATATATTAAAGTTTGCAGGGATATCAACGACAGTGTTATTCAAGGGCAGATTATGGCTGCAGCTATCACTCAAGGTTTACAAGGATTTCAGGGAGCTCAACAATATAAACATAGGGGTACTCCTGGAGTTTGCTATTACTGCAAGGAGCCAGGACACCTTAAGCGTGAGTGCCCCGAGAGAAAGGTGTCCTATCAAGAGCCTAAAAAACCAGGTATCTGCCCAAGATGTGGGAAGGGTGCCCACTGGGCATATGAATGTCGCTCAATAAGGGATATACAAGGAAACTCTCTGCCTCCAAGAGGGTCAAAAAATGGGAAGGGGGGCCCCACACCAGGGCCCTCAAATGTATGGGGTGCTCCAACAGGTGGCTCGCTCGCATTATCCGCCAACGAGCCAAGGCGAGCCACAACAGGGAGTGCAGGATTGGACATCCGTGCCACCACCTGACTCATACTGACTCCAGAGATGGGGACCCAGGTAGTCGAATCAGATTTTAAGGGTCCATTACATGAGGACACCGTGGGCCTCTTGCTAGGACGGAGCTAGATGGCGTTATCAGAACTCCTTGTTCACCCGGTGTTATAGATGCTGATTATAATGGAACGGTGAAAATCCTGGTATTCTCCCCACGTGGAATTACAGCTATTAGTCCAGGTGATAAGATAGCTCAAATCCTGGTATTGCCTAGTTGTCACAAGCCTTTTGGAAGCCATGAGGTTACACGGGGACAGAAGGGTTTCTGTTCATCTGGAGTTCCTCTAGCATGCGTCACGCTAGGCATGGAAAATAGACCCTTTTACTCTTTTTGGATAAGAGACAAGAAATTCATGGGCTTATTGAACACTGGAGCAGATCGCAGTATCATCAATGAAGCTGATTGGTCTAAGGATTGGCCTGTGCAAAAGGCTGATCAAACACTTTGAGGATTAGGGATTGCTCATAGCCCCATGTGCAGTGCAGCTACACTGCCATGGAAGGATGATGAAGGCCACCATGGACTTGTGCAGCCATGTGTCCTTAAGATTCCCATTTCATTGTGGGGATGGGATGTCTTGGCCCAAATGAACCTTAAGTTGACTCCAGAATTATTCTATATTGAGGAAGCTCAAGCCTCAATGACTAAGTCTGGTTATCCTGGAACGGGAGGCCTAGGAAAATAGCTGCAGGGCACCCCTGAACCTATTCCCTTGACTAATTACTTCTCTCAAAGAATAGGTGGGCCGGGGCTGGGTTTTTCTTAGGGGCCACTGAACCTCTAAAAATTCAATGGAAAAACAGTAAACCCGTGTGGGTTCCTCAGTGGCCCCTGCCTAAAGAAAAATGTGAAGCTGCCCACACGTTAGTAAAAGAGCAACTTGCCGCCGGGCATATTCGGCCCTCCACATCACCATGGAATACGCCTATTTTTGTGATTAAGAACAAGTCGGGGAAATAGCGATTGTTACATGACTTATGAGCGGTTAATGAAAAGATGGTGGCCATGGGAGCAGTACAGCTGGGGGCTGCCTTTAGTCTCAGCCCTGCCCTCTGGTTGGCCCTCTGTGGTAATCGATATTAAAGACTGTTTCTTTTCCATCCCATTGCTCCCCGAGGACACCCAATGTTTTGCTTTCACAGTACCTACCATTAATCATTCTTGTCTGGATCAACATTATGAGTGGGTGGTATTGCCTCAGGGCATGGCCAACAGCCCTACAATGTGCCAATTTTATGTGGACCAAGCCCTGAAGGAGGTTAGAACACAATTTCCCCCGCTCATTGTGTATCATTATATGGATGATATTTTGCTGTGCCATAAAAAAGAACAATATATTGAGAAGGCCATTTCCTTTCTTTTCAAACATTTTGAGAAATTCGGATTACACATAGCACCAGAAGAGGTCCAAATGACGCCCATTAAAGAGTATTTGGGAACTAGGCTAGAGAATACTAAAGTCAGACCTTTAAAGATAAACCTGCGGACGGATCACCTAAACACGTTAAATGATTTTCAAAAATTGTTAAGAGATATCAATTGGATGAGGCCCTATCTAAAACTCACTGATCAGGAATTGTCACCCTTATTTGAGACACTTAAAGGAGACCCTAACCTCACCTCTCCTCGTCAGTTGACTGAGGGGGCAAAAGAAGCCATCAGTCTGATCCAGAAAAGGCTAGAAGCTGCTCAGATAGACAGAAATGACTACTCCAAACCTTTGCTATTTTGTGTCCTTGCCAAAAAACGAGCTCCCACTGCAGTTTTTTGGCAATCTGGCTCCATATCATGGGTTAGTTTGACCTACTCTCCAGAGAAGGTCTTGCCCTGGTACCCAAGTGCCATTGCACAAATTATACTTAAAGGGATTAAACATAGTATAGCAGCATTTGGTAAACAAACAGATACTATAATATCACCATATACGCAGGAACAAATAAAGTGCCTAGCAGCCTGTGATGATGACTGAGCCATTTTGATAACTATAACGTGCACTCAATTTGATAGCCACTACCCATCACATCCATGGCTACAGTTCAGTTTATCCAATCCAATCATATACCCTAGGATCACTCACTATAAACCCCTCAGTAATGTAAGGCTTATATTCACTGATGGATCTAAGCAAGGAGTAGGACCTATAGTTACCAAAGAAGAGAGATGGACCTTCGTATTTCAAAGCTCCTCTCCCCAAGAAACCGAGCTGCTCACAGTGATAAAAGCATTTCAAATGTTTCATCAAGAACCCTTCAACCTTTTATCAGATAGTAGATATGTGGTGCAAGCTGTCTCTATCATTGAAAATGTGGGTTCTAATAATGCCAGTTCTACTATCTCTGAGGCATTACAAGAAATCCAAACATTAGTTTGGGACAGGAAGGCTCCATTTTATATTGGCCACATATGAGCTCATACAACCTTACCAGGCCCCCTGACAAAAAGTAATCGGTTAGCAGACTCCTTAACCAGAGGAGAATTTGTCTTTGCCATTGAGGACCCAGTGCAATAGGTGAGACATTATCATAAGCTGTTCCATGTGAATGCTTTAACTCTTTGCCTCAAATTTAACATAACAAAAGCACAGGCATGGGACATAGTAGTCTCCTGCAGAAATTGCGTGACCTTACTACCTGCACCCGTCCTTGGGGGTTAATCCTAAGGGTTTGTTACCTAATCATATATGGCAAATGGATGTCACACATGTTTCAGAATTTGGAAAGTTAAGATATGTTCATGTCTCTGTAGATACCTGCTCTGGAATAATTTTCACCTCAGTGCATACGGGGGGAAAAATCCAGAGATGTTATCGCCCATTGCCTACAGGCTTTCGTGGCATGGGGAAAGCCAGGCCAGTTAAAGACAGACAATGGCCCAGCCTACAACTCACAACCCTTTAAAGCCTTCCTACAACAACTTGACTTCACTTGATACATGGAATACCCTATAACCCACAAGGACAGAGTTTTGTGGAGTGTGCACATCTTACAATAAAAAATGCGCTTTATAAACAAAAAGGGGGAATAGGGGACACCTTCAGGTCCCCTAAAGATAAGCTCAACGCCATTCTCTTTATTTTGAATTTTTCAATGATGGACCAAACGGGTAAATCAGCTGCAGACAGACATGGAAGTGATGCTGCTGCTCCCCCTAAGCCTTTATTACTTTGGAAGGACATCCTCACAGGAAAGTGCAATGGAGCACATCCAGTGTTAGTATGGAGTAGGGGGTCTGTATGTGTTTTTCCACAGGAAAAGCAGGCTCCAATTTGGATTCCAGAGCGGCTGGTGCGTGCAGCCTTGCCTCCGAACAACAGTCATGATGCTGAAGATGCTGATGATAACTCTGGGGATGCTACACCTCCTGTGGCTGACTCAAGCCAGAGAGCTGTGGGCAGTGGTTAAAGCACGGCCATATCCTTTACCAGGGACTATCTCTTCTCTCATATTCCCTCCTCTCCCTTTGATGCTTGGCAGGTCTGTAACTTGCTAGGAGCATGTACTGATATCTCAGCAGTGTCCATGTTAAATGGCAAATTCCTCAACTGTTTTATAAACAAAATGACTCTAGTACCTTTGAGGCAACAGTTAATGTGTCTTGTCCCAATAATATTACTTATCAGCCCACTCCCATATGCGTCTCGCCACCGTTCCTTTTCCTCGTAACAAATGCTAGTGAGCTGAATGATACGTTAATTGCACTAAGAATTGCTATCTTTCCCAGTGCTGGAATGTAACTGCCTTCAAGCTGGCTGTGATTATACGTATCCCTACCCATGTTCCTATCCCAGTTTCCATTCCAGAGGACAAGTTACCGGTGGTGATATCCAGAAAGAAGAGAGATTTTGGTATCACAGCCACCTTTGTGACAGCACTGGCTATATCTACAGCAGCTGCCACGGCAGCAGCAGTCTCACTTGCTACAACTATACCCACTGCAGAAGTTGTGAACACCCCTGCAGAAGGAACGGCGGCTGTCCTTCAAACAGTCTCAGATCAATGCACATCTGCAAGCAGGAATCCCGATAGTCAACCAGAGAGTGGATTTGGTTCAAGAACAAGTGGACATATTGGGGGCCCTATTGGGACTGGGATGTATAGCACCCTTCCCGGCAATTTGTGTAACTCCCATAGCCTATACTAATATGAATGACTTACAGAATGTCTCCTGACAGCTCTCCCAATACTTGTTGGGGAATCAGTCTGCAGAATTCCAAAACTACACTCAGCACCTGCTACTAGGCCTAACAAGGATAAAGAACACCAGAGATGAGCTGGCAACCCTCCCAGAGATAATCAAAACATTGCAAGATGTGTTAACCTTTATGAAACAAGCGGCTAGCGTAATTTGTCTGATGATAATCCTCGTAGTGGGCTTGATTCTGCTAGTAAGGAAACTGCAAATTTGGAGGCGACAGCAACATAGGCAATGGCAAGCCATGGTGCAGGACTTGTTAGCCATCGAGGCTGGAACATCCCACCAAGTGTGGCTAAGTATGCTGGATCGGTAGTCAATGATGGGTAAGATTGGTGGGGGAAATATACCAACCTAAGACAGGACGCAGATCATTGATATCTGCCGTCTGATGATGGGTAAGGATATTCTCCGCCACTGACAACCTAAGACAGCCACAATCCCTGCCATAATAGAAAAAAGGGGAGATGTCAGAGGCAGGCCCCTGGCCAGGGCGGCCTCCGCCATTAAAATATGGCGCCTGGCTAGTTGCCAGGTTAGGATTGCCTCATGAGACTAAGCAGAATGCCCAAAGAGGAAGCAAACAGCATTGGTTGCTAGCAAAGTTGTTCATTTAGGTGTGCAGCCTGATTCACTCCCTCCTGTACCCTGCTCGCTGACTGGTCAGGTAAGCGTATATAAGTGTGTAGACTTGCAGAAATAAAGAGAGAGAAGATACATCTGAACTGGGGCTTCTTGTCGTCCTTGCGGGTTGAGGGCGATATTTAGGGATCCACTATTACCTGAAGTTCTACTGAACTGAGTTAGTGCTGACAACTTCCTCAAGTAGCTGCCGTTTACCAAAAGAGCTTTTAATAATCTTGGAATTTCTTCAGCATTGACAGAAGCACAGGAGAAACCTATGCCACATGAGGAATGCACTCCAACCTCCCATCCCAGTAACTGACAGGATACACTGACAAGTTGGCTGGCCTGGTCTCAGGATGTGGCAGGCAACTAAGGAAAGGTTGACTAGCCTGTCCACGAAGGTTCCACCTTTAATTCTCCCCAACCCCAGGAGCTAAATGGCAGAGTCTTCAGAAATAACCTACAGAAGTAACTACCCCTTGCCCCGAAAAGAAAGGAGCATGCACGCTGCCCCAATAGACAAAGGTGTACCTTAACACTCTCTAGAACGAGTTTCTCATCACTGTGTAGTTTCACATTCTGCTCTGATTTATCAAAACACTTGCCACTGGCCACAATTATTTCACTTTTCTGTTTACTTGCTGAATTTCTCTTCTTCTCCACAGTATTCCAAACGCAATGAGAACAAGGACATTGTCTGTTTTTCCACCACTAGACACCAGAGCCCATTTAGTGGTATGCTCCAGAAAAACTTGTCAAATAAGAACAATTACCCAGGTAATTTACTGGAAGGTTACCAAGTAGTCAGAAGATCAAGTCAGTATCAATAAATCACTAAGTTCAATTAGCAAATACAAACAAAATTATCACCGTTTTGGGATAAGGACGATCTTAGAAGCCAAAAGGTTGGGTAAATTAGATGGCTCAGAAGACATGTAGTTTTTCCATGTATTTCATGGAGAAGGTTTATTAAAGACAAACACTACAGTAAAACCCATGTGCCCTAAGGAGCAAAACCACTGTGGTGGAATACCCACAAACCACAGGGAAGAAGCCTTGCTCTACTCCAGGTTAGCTACACCCCAGCCCTGTTTTCTGGGAGTTGTTCTTTTTTTTTTTTTTTTAATCTGAAACTCATTACCTCAGAGAGATGCACTTTTTTTTTTTAAAGATTTTATTTATTTATTTGACAGACAGAGATCACAAGTAGGCAGAGAGGCAGGCAGAGAGAGAGAGGAGGAAGCAGCAGGCTCCCTGCCGAGCAGAGAGCCTGACGCGGGGCTCGATCCCAGGACCCCGGGATCATGACCTGAACCCAAGGCAGAGGCTTTAACCCACTGAGCCACCCAGGCGCCCCAAGAGATGCACTTTTGAGGCAAGATTCGAACTTTCATGTCTCGCTAAGGATGAATGTTTACCTCGAAAACTTCTAAAGTACTTCATGACTATCCAAGGTCTATTGAGTTGTTAGGCTACCTGAATTTGAGGAGAGAAATGTCCAAACTTACAACTTCAAAAAATGAGGGAGCTCCAGAAGAAAGGAAATGTTTTACAAACAAAACAGTGTACCAACTTTTCATGCAATATCCTGAGTACCAACTTTTTTTCCTTTTAAGACATAATTTTATGACACATCTAAAGTAAATTCCTCACTTCTCCCTGCAAAAGCTCTACAAACTTCTCAAGGAGATGGTGTGCAAATAAACTCGAGTTGACCCTAGAATCCCAATAAAATTGGGCACTGAAAAATATAAAAGTTCTAAATCCATGGGAATTACCCAACAGCAAATTTTACCAACTTTCTAGTGAGTGTCACATAAGCGGTAGCTGAGGGTTCAAATGCGGCACTATGATCAAAGAGGCACTAATCATCTCCTGCTGCAGCAGTAGCTTGGCCATCTCTGCTTCCAAAAAAGACATGATTGGATTTAGAGAAGCAGCAAGACTGAAGCAAAGTACATCGAATCTAAAACCGAGTCTAAGAAGTTACTCTGCTCAACACTCAAGAACGTCCACTTCACAAAAGGCTTAAGTAAAGTTGTTCATTTGCAGGGGTAGCTCATCCTAAAAGCCGATGGCATCATCCTTTATGACACTGGCAAACCCTACTTTATCCGTCTCCTCTAATCACAGAGGAAAGGGACAGATTTTCCTCCCCACCCACAGCCACCTTTAATATACACCACTTTATTTCCTATGTTGAAAGGCTTAGGGTAGAGTTCTCTCAGCAGGCTCTTACGTTGTATCACAGAACAAACAGGAGCCAACCACAGGATAGGATGGAAATCTTCCCAAACTGGTTTGTGGTGATGCTTGCACAAGTCTTTAAAACAACTGAAATTCAATGAATCGTGCACTTAGCATGAGTGACTTCGACAAGATGGAAATCATACCTCCATGAAACTACACAATAATCACCAGCCAGGGGCAGACTGTGATGACACAGTTAGAAAAAGGAGTGTATCCAAGACCCAAAGAGACCCTCCACATGACTGACACACCCAATATACATCTCTGTTGCTCCCTGAACCTCCGAGGATCCTGTTCAGTATTTCCTCCTGCTTCCCTTCACATGTTCCTCTGGCACATCTGACCTCCTTCCCAGATGCTCCTCCAGAGCAGACCTTATGAATCCCTTCCACGAATCCACCTGGAGTATTCAACACATAAAGTACACCTGGCAATAACAATGAAAAGTTGGCAGGGGATCTTGTAGAAATTGATTCCTTTTTTCAAAAGAAATGGGAAGGAAAAGGAGGCATTCGAATTGACTCCCCTAGCCAGACTGCTCTCATCCCCCAGACAGCACCTTATTTATACCTGTCTCCGAGGCTGTAAAACTTGATTCTGCTCATCGTAGTGCCTTTCTAATCAACTCCTTCCCCACCCCTCACCAATATCTTGACCAGTACCTTTCCCCTCCTAAAAATTCCATAAATGCTCTTTGAGGAAGTTATTATTCTCCTCACCCAATTCAGTGACACCTGTTCTATCCTAAAAGGGTAAATACAGTTCTGTGTCCTACTGGACCTACCACTCATCAAACTCTGACTTCCTTCCTAGACTTGGTCGATTATGGCAATAAAGACCAAAATGATGAACAAACTCCAAAATGACCACGGGTTAGACCACTGGAGAGGGTGATGTTATAATACAAATATGAAATAAGCTCAGAGCTATAAAACCTAACTTCTACAAGAGCCAACAGGTTAACGAATCCCTTTTAAGATTTTTTTAAAGATTATTTATTTATTAATTTGACACAGAGAGAGCTCACAAGTAGGCAGAGAGGCAGGCAGAGAGACATGAAGTGAAGCAGGCCCCCTGCTGAGCAGAGAGCCCCATGTGGGACTCGATCCCAGGACCGTGAGATTGTGACCTGAGCCGAAGGCAGTGGCTTAACCCACTGAGCCACCCAGGCGCACCCCTTTTAAGATATTAAAAGGTTGTTCTAAAATCCCAAATTCTTACCTCCTCCTCAGCATCCAAACCCAACAAGTTTTCTACTGTCATCAATACCAATATGCAAGACAGAAAGTATGAAATCTTTGCAGTACCAAAAGAGAATTACAAGAAAAAGACCCAGGAAGATCACAGAGCAGTAACTAGGATGGCAGGGAAATTAACCAACTGTTTCTATACCTCATGACACCTGGATGAAGACCTTTTGAAAGTCCCCTTCCCACAGGAATCCCATTTCTAGCCTAAGAAAGCCCAAATGGGGTCTGCTTTCCAATTAAAGATGGCTTCAAGAATGTTTCTCCAACACCTAAACACTGACAATAACCACGTGGTGAAAAAATAATGAATACTGTTATGCTGAAAATAAAGAAATTAATTTAAAAAAAGATGAAACAAAAAGGCCACAGAAAGTTGGTGCCACTTTTCAGAGTGTTAAGTCCTCTGATCTTGGAAATATGAGTTCAAATCCCACTCAAGCAGAGACTTCAAAAAATTACACGAAAACCCTTAAAGAGAAGAGAGAAGTCCCCTTTCCTAAAACAGTCTGACTTCAGTAATCTCCTAGATTCACTAAAAATCAGAATATCACTCTCAACATCTGTAACTCTGGAACAAACTTCGAACATTTCTATGGCTTTTAAAATCAAAACCTCTCACGTGCTTCCAAAATTTGGTAAATCAGATTTTTTGTAAGAAACATGTAGAAACTGAAATGCATTTCATTAGAAGATAATTATTCCCTGCAATAAATACATCAGTATAAACTTGAATTTGGTTTTGGTCTTCACTGGTAAATTTCTCAAGTTCTTAAGCGTTTCCTAGCCATTTACTTGAACATCATCTAAGGGAACACTCAAAGCAGTACCACAATAAAGAGGTTTGGCCTCTGCAGGATTATACATGAAAAAAAAAAAAACAGGTCACATAAATTAATCACAATCACACTGCTTTAAATAACATTTCTAAACTTTCATGTCATTTGATGGAACTCCCTGTTTCGGAGAGCGAAACAAAATCTATTCAGCTTTTTCTTTTCTTTTTTAAAAAGATTTTATTTATCTGACAGACAGAGATCACAAGTAGGCAGAGAGGCAGGCAGAGAGAGAGGAGGAAGCTGGCTCCCTGCTAAGCAGAGAGCCCAATGCAGGGATGGATCCCAGGACACCAGGACCATGACCCCAGCTGTGCAAGGTAGCATGGTCCAGGCCCAGCTGTTGCGGGGTGCCAGTGGGGGCGCCCTGTCCACTCCCCAATCCCTGTTTCGGTCCCTGGAAAGAGTGGGTGGGTGGTGGGCCAAGCCATGGTTCCAGCCCAGGAATCCTAGGAAATTGCTATGGCTCACCAGCACCTGTGTTTTGCTGTTTCTCCCCACTTTTCTCCTGCTCCAGGTCCCCACTCCTAACTCCTCCTAAAGCCAAAAGGATCAACAAAACTGCCACAGACAAAGGCTTTGGGGATTGGAGCATCTCCACCTTCAGAAGCTGCGCTGAAGCCTTAAAATGCAGTACCTGCAATGTGAGGGAAGCCACTTCCTCCAGATACTTGAAGATCTGGGTTAGCTTTGGCAGAAGGACTTTTGTTGCTTAAGGTGTTGGAGAGGGTGGAGCACTATCCTTGAGGCCCTCTTTCCAACTTGTTGAGGATGGCTTTTTTGCATTTGGGGGTGGTTGATGTGTGGTTTTGTTTGTGTGTATTTTGTGTGTATTTCGGCGCCACAGCCTCTCCCTGTACCTGGATCTGCGTTTTAGCAGCAGGAGCCTCCCCACACCCCGGGTGGCCCTGGAGCCTAGCAGTCCCTGGCCCACAGCAAGCCCCCAGCCCTCCCTCCCTTCCAACCGCTGAGCTCTGAGCAGGTACCTGGTCAGTGATATGCTGTACCCCCACCCACCCACCCCCGCCCCAAGCGGGAAGTGGAACTGCTGGGAGGAAAAACGCAGTCCCCCTCCCTTCCCCGAGCCCTTCAATGGCCCAACCTCAGCTGGACCTCAGCCCCTGGGCCTCAAGCTCCCAGGCCACCTCTGCTTGCACCACTGCAGCTGCCAGTCTCCCTGCCAGTCTCCCTCCAACCTGCACCGCCTTCTCCAAGTGACTGAGGAGGGGCAGGGCCAGGCGCTGCACTGAGGCGTGCAGTGGCGTGGCATGGCATGGCGTGGTGTGCTGTGACATGTGTCAAGCTGTCGGTGCGCCTGCCTGGGTGGGTGTGCTAGCTCGGGGCGCGCGGGATTGCTGGTGACCTGGGGGCCTGGCGAGGTGGAGCCTGGGAGCCCCACAAGCAGTGATGGACTCTGGACCTCTCGTGTGCCCCTTAGGGGCTGCATTTTCAGTGCCTGAGTTTTGTCATCATGGGTCTTTTCAGTATGAGTTTGCCTGAGTATGTATGACTTTTGTGATTATGTCAAATTTATTCCTAAATCATTTAAGGTTTGATGTTTTTTTATACTGGGATTGTTCTTACAATCCCAGGATTACTCACCCCGGGCCTGGGATTGTTCTTAATCTCTTAATCTCATTTTTGCGCTGCTCAATTTTGGTGAATAAGACTACAACTTGTCTTGAGTACTGATCCTGCATCGTGGAACTATGCTGGACATACTGAGGTCTAATGGCAATTTTGCAGATTAATTTTGTTCTACAGAAGAATTCTCCAGAAGAATTTTTTTCTATACTATCTTCTGAAAAAAAAAAAAAAAGACATTTTCACTTCTTCCACTCTTATTCATACTCCTATTATTCCGTTTTCTTGCTAAATACCCAAGACAGAATTTCCAAGAAAATGTTGAATAAAAGTGGCAATTACAGGCTTTTTTTCTTATTCCTGACCTTAGGGAGGAACCATCTAGCCTTTTACCATTGAATATGTAAGTGTGGGTTTTCACATACATCTTTTTATTACGTTAAGAAAATTCTCTTTTATTCAGTTGACAGATTATTATCACCAAATGGTGTTGACATTTAACCACTTTTTTCTTCCATATTTATGGAGGTAATCATGTGGCTTACCCTTTATTAATTTAATATGGTATATTAATTACAGTGATGAAATGTAATTTTATTTATTTATTTATTTAAAAGAGAGAGAGAGAGAGAGAGACAATGAGAGAGGGAACACAAGCAGGGGAAGTTGGAGAGGGAGAAACAGGCCCTCTGCCGAGCTGGGAGCCTTATGCAGGGCTTGATCCCAAGACCCTGGGATCATGACCTGAGCTGAAGGCAGATGTCCAATGACTGGGCAACCAAGGTGCCCCTAAATATCACATTTTGAGCAAACTTTGCATCCCTGAGATAAATTCTCTTTGGCCATAGCATTTTATGAGTTGCTGAATTCAGTTTACTAGCATTAGTATTGAAGACTTTTGTGTCTACAGTTCTACGAGATATTGGTCTATAATTTCATTTTCTTGAGTTATCTTTACCTGGTTTTGGGATCTGGCTAATACGGACTCTCACAGAATGAATGCGAAGTGTTCTCTCCACTTCTACTTTTTGAATGATTTTTGAATCTTCCTTAAATGTTTTCACAGAATTCACCAATGTGCATTATGGTCCCAGATTTTTCTTTATGGAAAGTTTGGATTATCTGTTCGATTATATTACTTGTTTAAGTTCCATTCAGATTGTCTACTTTGGGGTTAAGATTAAGGAATTTGAGGGACGCCTGGGTGGCTCAGTGTGTTAGGCCGCTGCCTTTGGCTCAGGTCATGATCTCAGGGTCCTGGGATCGAGTCCTGCATCGGGTTCTCTGCTCAGCAGGGAGCCTGCTTCCTTCTTTCTCCCTCTCTGCCTGCCTCTCAGTGTACTCGTAATTTCTCTCTGTCAGGTAAATAAATAAAATCTTTAAAAAAAAATTAAGGAATTTGAGTCTATCTAGGAACCTGCCAAATTTCTTTAGTTTTCTAATTTATTAGCATGCAATTGCTCCTCGTATTGCAATTTAATTCTTTTTATTTCTATAAGGCTAATAGGAATGCTTCTCTTTCATTCCCGATTTTTTCATAATTTGGTATTTTTATCTTATTTTTGGTAAGAATAGCCAAAAAATTGTCAATTGCTCATCTCTTTAAAGAATTAGCTTTTGGGGCACCTGGGTAGCTCAGTGGGTTATAGCCTCTGCCTTTAGCTCAGGTCATGATCTCAGGGTCCTGGTATCAAGCCCCTGATCAGACTCTCTGCTCAGCAGGGAGCCTGCTTCCCTTCCTCTCTCTCTGCCTGCCTCCTGCCTACTTGTGATCTGTCTCTGTCAAACAAATAATATAATAAAATATTTTTTAAAAAAAAAGAATTAGCTTGGGCGCCTGGGTGGCTCAGTGGGTTAAAGCCTCTGCCTTCAGCTCAGGTCATGATCCCAGGGTCCTGGGATCGAGCCCCGCATCGGGCTCTCCACTTCTTGGGGAGCCTGCTTCCTCCTCTCTCTCTGCCTTCCTCTCTCTCTGCCTACTTGTGATCTCTGTCTGTCAAATAAAAAAAAAAAAAGAATTAGCTTTTGTATATATTGATTTTCTCTGTTGTGTCTTATTTTCATTTATATCTGATCTCATCTTTCAAAATTTCTTTCCTTTTGCTTGCCTTTTAACTCATTCTTCCTTTATCATGTTTTTATTTTTATTTCTTTATTTGAGAGACTGTAAGAGTGAGTGAGAAGGGAAGAGCAGAGGGACAAAAGCAGTCCTCACTGAGTATAGAGCCCAACATGGGGCTCGACCCCACAGCCCTGAGATCATGACCTGAGCCAAAACCAAGAATTGGTCAGCTAACCAACTGAGCCACCTATAAGCCCCTAATTTGTTTTTCATTTTGTCATTTCTTAAGATGATAGGTTATGAAAGTAACACTTTCTTCCTTTTTAAATATATGTTTAAAATCCTAAGTTTCCCTCAAAAAAAAAAAAAACTTAACTGTATCCCATAAGACTTTGTATTTTTTATTTTCACTTTCAAGAGATGATCAAGTGACCAATTTTTGGCTTTCATTCATCTCAAGGTATTTTCTAACTTCTACCGTGATTTCTTTTTTGACTCATGTCTTATTTAGGAGTGTGTTATTTATTTTCCACATACTTGTGAATTTTCTGTTTCCTTTTGTAAACCACTTTTATTTTATTGCATGGAGTTAGAGACCATACATTGAGTGACTTTAATTCTTCAACATGTATACTACATATATAGGTCTTTTGGTTTTTCAGACTGGATAATCTCAATTGATCTCTATTTATATTCCCTGATTATTTCATCTATTACACCACTGAGCTCATCTGCAGAATATTTTATTTCAGTTATAATGCAGCTTTCATTTCATTCTAATTTTATTTTTATTATATTCTTGATTTGGTGTGGCACCATTCTTGTACTTCCTGTGTATTCTTTTTTTTTTTAAGAGTTTATTTATTTATTTGACAGACAGAGATTATAAGTAGGCAGAGAGGCAGGCAGAAAGAGAGAGAGGAGGAAGCAGGTTCCCTGCTGAGCAGAGAGCCCAGTGCTGGGCTAGATCCCAGGACCCTGGGATCATGACCTGAGCCAAAGGCAGAGGCTTTAACCCACTAAGCCACCCAGGCCCCCCAGTGTATTCTTTAAACATGGTTTTTCTTCAGTTCTTTAACATATGGATACAGAAGAATGACAGTTGTTGTCCACATCTTTATCCATTCAACCTATATCTGGAGTTCTTGGGAAATGGCTGTAATTGATTGTATTTTGTTTTTTGTTTTCCTAGTGTATAGATAGCTATAATTCCCTTCTGCTGGAGTATTGTGCAATTTCTTGAGAAAATTAAGGTTTAAATTATATAATGTGGTAACTATAGAAAGTAGATCCTCCCCCTGGGTTTTCAAAGGTAGCCTAAACATCAAGGCCAGATCTCCTGAGACTACATTTCACTCTGTTTCCCCCCTCCATACACATATTTGCACACTTCATCTGACTGTATTTTAATTATTAAACTTGGTAGTGGAAAGCATATGTCTATTTACTTATTTACTGCTGTTTAATTTTGATGTTATTTTCTAATTATACCATGATTCTCTTTTAGCTGCTACTCCATGGAGTGTGCATCAAGAATGCAACAAAATTCTATTGGCTTTCTTACCACAAATGTTGTTTTTCATTTCACAAATGAAATGTGAAATTTTCACAAATGTAGGCTTTCATTGGACTTGAGCTCCCCAATACACTCAAATCAAGAAAGATTATTAAATACATAGAAAAATGGGGATTCAAATTGTATCATGCTTTCTGCCTATGCATAATAGGCATGTGATGTAAAACGGATATCGAGACAAAAGATTGAGCTTGGTTTTTAATCGTTGCACCTAAACACTGTCAGACTGCAGACAAATCAATCATTATGTTCTTATTTGTAAACTGGGAATAACATCGACTCTACTTAATACTTTAATATTTATGTATTTTTACAACAACTGTTACATATTTCTACATAAACGTTATAAAATGCATTTTATTGCGATAAAATGTGTATATTTTCTCATGTACCTACCTAGTTAATATATAATAGATAGGGTTATAAATTACTTTCCCAAGGTTACACTCTCTTAAATTCTGTATCTGAAAATCAACCTTTTCTTTTTTTGTTTTTTTTTTCCATATGAAACTATGCAAATTTATTACACAGATGTTCTTAGCTCTATTCACAATGCCACAAACTGGAAAACTACATATATAAACAAGTATATGCATACATAAGCACATATGTATATATATACATGTATACACAATGGAATAATTTTTTTAAATCTATTTCTTATTTATTTTCAGCATAACATTATTCATTATTTTTGCACCACACCCAGTGCTCCATGCAGTACATGCGCTCTCTAAAACCAACCACCTGGTTCCCCCAACCTCCCACCCTCCCTGTCCCTTCAAACCCCTCAGATTGTTTTTCAAAGTCTATAGGCTCTCATGGTTTAACTCCCTTCCAATTTCCCCCAACTCCCTTCTCCTCTCTATCTCTCCATGTCCTGCATGCTATTTGTTATGCTCCACAAATACGTGAAACCATATGATAATTGACTCTCTCTGCTTGACTTATTTCACTCAGCATAATCTCTTCCAGTCCCTTCCATGTTGCTACAAAAGCAGCCACTCTGGAAAACAGCATGGAGGTTCCTCAGAATGTTGAAAATAGAACTGCCCTATGACCCAGCAATTGCACTATTGGGTATTTACCCTAAAGATACAAATGTAGTGATCCAAAGGGGCACATGCACCCGAATGTTTATAGCAGCAATGTCCACAATAGCCAAACTATGGAAAGAACCTAGATGTCCATCAACAGATGAATGGATCAAGAAGATGTGGTATATATACACAATGGAATACTATGCAGCCATCAAAAGAAATGAAATCTTGCCATTTGCGACGAAATGGATGGAACTAGAGCGTATCATGCTTAGCGAAATAAGTCAAGCAGAGAAAGACAACTATCATATGATCTCCCTGATATGAGGAAGTGGTGATGCAACATGGAGGCTTAAGTGGGTAGGAGAAGAATAAATGAAACAAGATGGGATTGGGAGGGAGACAAACCATAAGTGACTCTTAATCTCACAAAACAAACTGAGGGTTGCTGGGGGGAGGGCGTTTGGGAGAAGGGGGTGGGATTATGGACATTGGGGAGGGTATGTGCTTTGGTGAGTGCTGTGAAGTGTGTAAACCTGGTGATTCACAGACCTGTACCCCTGGGGATAAAAATATATGTTTATAAAAAATAAAAAATTAAAAAAAAAAAGCAGCAGCACCAGGTTTAAGAAGATTGACTCCACTTTAAAAGAAGTTCTCAGGGTAAAACGCTACCAAACAGCATCACATGCTGTGGAGAAGTCATCTGTGAAAGAAGAGTCGATGAATGTGGCAAATGTCATTGTTGCCTTATTTGAAGAAATTATCACAGTCACCCCAGCCTTCAGCATTGAGGCAAAACCCTCCACCAGCAAAACAATGACTACTTGCTGAAAGCTCAAATGCGGTTAGCATTATTTTAGCGATAAAAACATTATAATTAAGTACGTACATTGTGTTTTAGACACGATGTTGTACACTTAATGGACGACAGAATGGTGTGAACATAACTTGTACACGCACTGGAAAACCAAAAAATTCATTTGACTTGCTTTATTGAGATATTCGCTTTATTGCAGTGGTCTGGAAACAAATCTGTAGTATCTTTGAGGTATGCCTGTATAGTTCATTGATTTTTGGTAAAGATATCAGGGCAATTTAGTGGAATAAAAGAACTATTTCCACAAAGGGTACTGGCACAAACAGATAACTGCATGGGGAAAGATTAACTTCCTCCTCATACTAGACAAAAATTCAATTTGTACTGGATCAAAGACATTGTAAATGTAAATGCCCAAACCATACAGTTCTAAACTTCTAGGAGAATACTTATGAGAAAATCCTCAGGTCTTGAAGTAGGCAAAGATTTCTCAGTGAAGGCCTTATACATACAAACCATGAAAAGTCTCTGAACTGGACTTCACCAAAATTTTAAATGTCTTTTTATCGGAAGACATCATTAAGAGAAAGAAAGGCAAACCACATACTGGGAAAAGGTATTTGTATATCTGACATATATCTGACAAAATGCTCGTAGTATATCTACTGTGTATTTATATCTATCTATCATCTATCTATCTATCTATCTATCACTAATCATCTCCTACAATTCAATAAAATAGAATACCTAAAAAGATGAACCAAAACTTGAAAAGACACTTCATTAAAAATATATATTTGAATAACAAAAAAAAAAAAAGTTGGGTATTCGTCCTTTCTGATGGAGGCACAATACTCCATAGTGTATATGGACCACATCTTCCTTATCCATTCGCCCGTTGAAGGGCATCTTGGTTCTTTTCACAGTTTGGCGACCGTGGTCATTGCTGCTATAAACATTGGGGTACAGATGGCCCTTCTTTTCACGCCATCTGTACCTTTAGGGTAAATACCCAGGAGTGCAATGGCCGGGTCATAGGGAAGTTCTATTTTTAATGTCTTGAGGAATCTCCACACTGTTGGCCAAAGAGGCTGCACCAACTTGCATTCCCACCAACAGTGGAAGAGGGTTCCCCTTTCTCCACATCTCCTCCAACACATGTTGTTTCCTCTCTTGCTAATTTTGGCCATTCTAACTGGTGTAAGCTGATATCTCAATGTGGTTTTCATTTGAATCTCCCTGAGGGCTAGTGATGAACAATTTTTCATGTGTCTGATGGCCATTTATATGTCTTCATTGGACATGTGTCTGCTTTGCACCCAACAGGAAATACACACAACCAAAACCACACATCAACCACCCGAAAATGCAAAGAAACCATCCTCAACAAGTTGGAAAGAGGACCTCAAGGATAGCCCTCCACTCCTGCCCACACCTTAAACAACAAAAGTCCTTCCACCAAAGGTAACCCAGATCTTCAAGTACCTGGTGGAGGTGCCTTCCCTCACATCGCAGATGCTGCCTATCAAGGCTTCAGCACAGCTTCTGAAGGTGCAGATGCTCTAAGCCCAAAAGCCTTTCTCTGCAGCAGGTTCCCTGGTCTTTCTGGCCTTCTGAGGAGTGAGGAGTGGGGGAAAGGGGAGGGAAGAGACAGGGATACCTTAAAAAGGAGGAGAAACAGCAAAACACAGGCACTGGTGAGCCCTCGCAATTTCCCAGGCATCCAGTGCTTCAAACTTGGTTCAGAGACCGACCACCCACCCACCCATTCCAGGGACTGAAACAGGGACCGGGAGTGCACAGGGCGCCCCCATGCGCACCTCACAACCTCTGTGCCCAGACCAAGCTGCCTCCCACAGGCAGCGGAGATGGCAGAGGCCTGAGAGAGGCCAAGGCAGGCATAGGGAGCGGCGGACTTGTGGACTGCAGCGTGGGGCTGGGGGGGGATGCAGCAGGGGAGACATTGGTCAGATCTGGAAGGAGCATGTAGAGGCAGGCAGAGGCCTGTGGCAGGGAATGGGCCAGCTCCTTCCCTCTGCCCTCCCAGGCTGGTTCCCTCCCCTCCTCCCTACCTGGGTAAATCTCCCTTTGCCTGGGAGGAATGGCCATGGCGGTGGCAGCGGCGGAGGGCCACTGAGGAGGAGCTGCCAGGGCTGCTGCACTCAGAGACGCCAGCCTCCAGCGGGAGCAACGGCGCCCACTGCTGCCACAGCCTCCCTCAGCCCCAGGAGCTCCATTTTAGCAACGCGGGCCTCCCTCCGCCCTGGGTTGCCACGGAAACTTGTCTTTGCCAGCTCCCTCTAGCCCCCAGACCTCCCTCCTCTTCCACCCTCTCAGCTCAGAGCAGGTACCTGGTCGGGCTCTCCTTATCGCACAAGGACGAGGGTGGGCTGTACCCCCGCACGCCCCCTCCCAAAGCCCAAAGTGGCGCCACTGGAAGGAAAATGCCATCCACGAAGTCCTCCCAAACCCGGCCCCCCTCCCTTCTCGGCGCCAGTCCTCAACCCTACCTCTGCCCTTCCTCAGTTGCTGGCCCTGGAGCTCCCGCTGCCACCATTTGCACAGCCCCCGCCGCTGCTCCGCCGCCGCCATCTGCGTTGCTGCCATCTGCGCCGCAGCCGCCACTTGAGTCGCCAACACCGCTAGTGCAGCCCACGCAGTCTGCGCCGACGCCGCTATGTGCTCCACCGCTGCTACCGCCGCCGCCGCTTGAGCCTTGGATGGCCAAGCGGTCGCCGCTGGTGCAGCCCAGCTGTCTGAGCCAGTGCTGCTTGCACCGCTAACACCGTCGTCTGTGTCGCCGCCCCTTCCGCCGCCAACACTGCCGGCGCCGCCGCCCATGCCGCTTGTTCCGTCGAAGCCACCACCGTCTGCACCGCCGCTTGCGCTGCCGAAGCCGCAGTCTGCACCGTCGCTGCTACCGCCGCCGCTGAAGCCGCTGCCGTCTGCACCGTCGCCATTGTGCGCCGAGGCCGCTTGCACCGTTGACGCCGTCTTCGGAGCCGTTGCTGGTTCCGCCGCTGAAATCGTCTGCGCCGCCACCGACGCCGCTTGTGCCGCCGCTGAAGCCGCTGCCACTGCTATCCCCGCCGACGCCGCCGCTTATGCCGCTGCCGCCACCGCTTGAGCTCTGGACGCATTCGGAGCCGAAGCCGCTTGTGCAGCTGAAGTCATCTACACCCACGCCTCTTGGCGACCTCGAGGCCACTGTCTGCGGCGCCACTGCTTCCGCCGCCGAGGCCGCCTGCGCCTCTGACGCTGCCGCTTCCGCCGCCGCCGCTTCCGCCGCCGCCACCATCTGCGCCGCCAGCGGCGTCAGCCCCCATAGCGGCGATGGCGCAGCCGGGGCATCGGCGGCCTAAGCGGCGTCTGAGGCGGTGCAGAGTGCGTTGGCCGGAGAAGAGGCGCCGGCGTCGCCAAACAGGCAGGGACGGCGTTGGCGTCGGCGGCGCAAGCGGCCTGGGCTGTACAAGCGGCGTCGGGATCCAAGTGGCGGCGGCGGCGCAGCGCAGACGATAGCGGCGGCGGCGGCAGAGTCGGCGGCGGAATCGGTAACAGCGGCGGTGCAGACAGCGGCGTTGGCGGCGGTGCCAAGGGTGGTGGCTTGGTGGCGGCGGCATTGGCTGCGGCGCGGGCGGAAGCAGCTGCGGCGCAGACGACTGCGTCGGCGGTTCAGGCGGCCTCGGGGCAGACAGCGGCGTCGGTGCACAAGGCGGCGGCTTCGGCGGCGGCGGCAGAGTCGGTGGCGGCGGCGGTAGCAGCGTCGGTGCAGACAGCGGGGTCGACGGTGCAAGCGGGGCGGTGCAGAGGGCGGTGGCTCCCGCGGCACAAGCGACATCGGCGGCGGCGCAGGCGGTGTCGGCGGCGGAAGCGGCGGTGCAAGCGGCGTGGGCGCAGACAGCGTCGGCTACACAAGTGGCAAAGGCTTAGGCGTCGAGGGATCAAGAGGCGAAGGCGGCGGCAGCATAAGCGCTGTTGGCGGCCGTAACCGAGGTGGTGCGGAAAGCGGGGTTGGCAGCGCATGCGGCGGCGGTGCAAATGGAGGTGGCTTCCGCGGCGGCGGCACAAAGGGCGGTGGCGGCGGCGCAGGCAGTGTTGGCGGCGGCAGCGGCGGCGGCACAGACGACGGTGTGGGCGGTGCAAGCGGCATTGGCGCAGACATCTGGGCTGCACAAGCGGCAACCGCTTGGGCGTTTTCAGCTCCAGCGGCGGCGGCGGCCGCGGTAGCAGCGGTGGAGCAGACAGCGGCCTCGGTGCAGACTGCGTCAGCTGCACAAGCGGTGTTGGCGACTCAAGCGGCGGGTGCGGCGCAGATGGCAGCAACGGAGATGGCGGTGGCGGCGAAGCGGCGGCGGGGGCCAAGCAAGCGGCGGCAGCGGCAGCTCCAGCGAGGGCCAGCAACTGAGGAAGGGCAGAGGTAGGCTTGAGGATTGGCGCCGAGAAGGGAGGGGGCAGGTTTGGGAGGGATTCCTGGGTGGCATTTCTCCTTGCAGTGGCGCCACTTTGGGCTTTGGGGGGGGGGCGGGCAGCGGTACAGTCCACCCTTGTCCTTGCGAGATAAGGAGAGCCCGACCAGGTACCTGCTCTGAGCTGAGAGGGTGGAAGGGGAGGGAGGGCTGGGTGCGAGAGGGGGCAGGCAACGACTAGTCTCCGTGGCTACTCAGGGCCAAGGGAGGCGCGCGCTGCTAAAATGGAGATCCTAGGGGCTGGGGGAGGCTGTGGTGTCAGCGGGCGCGGTCGCTCCCACGAGGGGCTGGCTGCTCTGGTGCAGCAGCCCTGGCGCCGGCTCCTAAGCGGCCTTCATCCGCCGACACCGCCAAGGCCATTCCTCCCAGGCAAAGGGAGATTTACCCAGGTGAGGAGGGAGGGAGGGAGGGCGCCAGCCTTGGAGCAGGGAGTGAAGCAGCTGGCCCACTCCCCGCCACTGGCCTCTTGCTGCCTCTGCGTGCCCCGTCCAGATCCAGCCAGCATCTCCTCTGCTGCCCCCGCCCCCAGCCCCACGCTGCAGTCCACAAGTCAGCCCGCTCCCCGCGCCCACCACGGCCTCTCTTGGGCCTTGGCCATCTCCTAAGCCTGATCGAGGTAGCAAGGTCTGGGCCCTCAGGTTGCGGGGTGCCCTTGGGGGCGCCCGGTGCACTCCCCGGTCCCTGCTTTGGTCCCTGAAAAGGGTATGTGGGTGGTCTCCGAGCCAAGTTTGCAGCACTGGATGCCTGGGAAATTGCGAGGGCTCACCAGTGCCTGCGTTTTGCTGTTTCTCCTCCTTTTTAACTGGATCCCTGTCTCTTCCCTCCCCTTTCCCCCACTCCTCACTCCTCAGAAGGCCAGAAAGACCAGGGAACCTGCTGCAGAGAAAGGCTTTTGGGGTTAGAGCATCTGCACCTTCAGAAGCTGTGCTGAAGCCTTGATAGGCAGCATCTGCGATGTGAGGGATAGGCACCTCCACCAGGTACATGAAGATCTGGGTTAGTTTTGGTGGAAGGACTTTTGTTGCTTAAGGTGTGGGAGAGGGTGGAGGGCTATCCTTGAGGTCCTCTTTCCAATTTGTTGAGGATGGCTTCTTTGCATTTGCAGGTGGTTGATGTGTGGTTTTGGTTGTGTGTATTTCTTGTTCGGTGCAAAGGGGTCCTATTCACAGCATGACTTGAGGGAGGACATTTGTCCAAGTTTTTGTCTCATTTCTAACGGGCTGGATTGGTTTGACACTTGTATCCATTGGGTTATTGGTATGGATGGGCTCAAAAAGAGAGGAAGCAGGGATTTTTCTGTGGATTGGAGGAGTTTCGTCGTTTTCTTTTGACCATGTGTAGAGTGGTTTTAATTTGCCTGTCCTGAATTACGTTTTCTTCTCCTGAGCGATTTGGTGGTGGTGGTACAGTTATGCTGGTTGTTGTGCTTTTCCTGTTTTGAGCGGCAAATGTCTGTTCCTTTCTTGTGTTTGAAGATAAACGTTGGGGTTGGATAAAGAAAGTGTAATTTTTTGGAAAGCTGAACTGTCAGTTTGTGTTTCTTTGTTTTCTGATGATCTCTGCAGTGGGGTATTGGGTGTCTTTCTAGACAGCATTAAGGTACACATTTGTCTTTTTGGGCAGCACACAATCTCCTTTCTCTTAGGGCAAGGGGTAGTTACTTCTGTAGGTTATTACTGTAGGCTTTGCCGTTTAGCTCATTGGGTTGAGGATAATGTAAAGTTGAGACCTTTGTGTAGAGGCTAGTCTGCTTTTCCTTAGTTGCCTGCCATTTTCTGAGGCCAGGCCAGCTAACTTGTCAGTGTATGCTGTTAGTTGCTGGGATGGGAGGTTCATCCTGTGCTTCAGTCAATGCTGAAGAAATTCCAAGATGAATAAAAACAATTTTGGTAGGGATGCCTGGGTGGCTCAGTGGGTTAAGCCACTGCTTTTGGCTCAGGTCATGATCCTTGGGTCCTGGGATGAAGTGCCTCTCTCTCCAACTCTGCCTGCCTCTCTGCCTGCTTGTGTGCTTTTTCTCTTTCTTTATGACCAAAAAAACCAAAACCAAAACCAAAAACAAAACTATTTTCGTAAATGGCAGCTGGGTGAGGAAGTTGTCAACACTAACTCAGTTCGTTAGAACTTCAGGTAATAGTGGATCCCTGGATGTCTCCTCTGCAGTCTGAACTGAAACATGCTGTATTCTTTGGCTCTCAGTTTCTCTTTGGCTCTGTCACCTGGGCCTTTTTGGTTGTGTTGTCTTCCTCCCCATGGGGAAGTTCTCTTCTTCTTTTTAAGGGAAGGGTTTTTTTGATGGTTTGTTTTTAAGGCCTATTTATTATCTTAAATATGCTTGTTTCCTTGAGAGAGTCTCTGTGGGGGCAGGGGAGGGCAGAGGGACAGAGAGAGAATGTCAAGTACACTCTGCACTGAGCCAGGAGCCAGACTGAGGGCTCCATCCCAGGACCCTTAGATCATGACCTGAGCCAGAGTCAGGAGTTGGATGCTTAGCCCATGGAGCCACCCAGGCACCCCTTTAAGTAAACTTTTTGAACCGCAGCATATATACAGAGAAGTGCACAGATCATAAGCCAAAAGCTTGAGGAACCTCCACAAGGGGAACACACCATGTGACTTTACACCCAGGACCCCAGAGTCTGAGATAACCCTCTTGAGGGTCACTTCTGCCATGGTTCTTGACTGCCGTTGCTGGGGAGCTGTTGCGCATGTTGCTGAATTTGGTGTACATGGAGTCATCCAGTTGGATGCACTCCTGGGCCTGCCTTACAGAGAGTCATCCGTGTTTCTGTGCGTGGTTGTGAGTTGACCAGTGCTGCTGTTTCATCCTCAGACTATTTTAGAGCTCCACTCTGCGTGTAGACCCTTAGACATTCTAGAAATAGGATAGCTCCTTGGTGCCTTTCAAAGTTTTTATTTTTTTTATTTTTTTTTTTTTTTTAAGATTTTATTTATTTGTCAGAGAGAGAGCGCGAGCTAAAGTGAGCACTGGCAGACAGAGTGGAAGGCAGAGTCAGAGAGAGAAGCAGGCTCTCCTGCTTTTCTACAGCCCATAAACGGAGAAAGCTTTTGCCTCCTTAGTTGTAGAGTTCTATCAGTCACTGCTCTTTCAAGTCATTGGTGAAGTGGATAGAAAATGCCTGCTTTCAGGGAACCGAAAAGGTGAGACAAAAAAGGTCTTCAGTGGTGGGAGGCGCACCCTTGGAATAAGTGAGTCCATGGGAGACATAGTTGGTCTGTGTGGGTATATGGGGAAAGGCCTTACTGAATCTGGTATTTATGATTCTTGGAGGTCATTTGTTGGGTAGGCCAATACACGTTAGTTTTTTGTTCCCTCCTCCATCCTTTTTCAGCTCTTCCTTCACTTCAGAGGTCATCCACACTTTTCCACTTCTTCCCACAGGCTGGTAACTGCCATTTACTATATAATAACCATCACCAGCCTTATGCGTCTAGGCCCGAGGCAGGCAAATCCAACTCTCACTGCTTGGTCCACTGGCAGTTTTCATGCCTTTTCTTTCTTTCTTTCCTTTTTTTTTTTAAGATTTTGTTCATTTATTTGACAGAGATCACATGTAGACAGAGAGGCAGGCAGAGAGAGATAGAGGAGGAAGCAGGCTCCCCACTGAGCAGAGAGCCAGATGTTGGGGCTAGATTCCAGGACCCTGGGATCAGGCTCTGCACCAAAGGCAGAGGCTTTAACCCACTGAGCCACCCAGGTGCCCCTCTCGTTGCCTTTGAAATAAAGTCCAAATGCCAAGCATCACGAGGGGCTCCTGATTCAGTTCTTTTGTGTTCCTTTAGGATTTCTGCAAGCTGACTGCCACCAATCCCCATCTGTCCTCCACATATAGGGGTCTGTGTTTCCTGCTAACTGCTTTTGTCTTGGGCTTGGACCATGGGACCTCATTTCCATACCTTCACACCTTCTCTTCCTCTGGATTTTCTCTGAAATGCTTTACCTTGCTTCTGTGTTCTGCCTCACTACCATTTGGACTCCTAGATGTCTCGGGAAGCCTTTTCATCAATCCAGTCAAGTGTAGCTCATCTTTGTAACACTCGAGTTGTATTTTTATTGGCTTACCTCACCCTCCAAAACGTGTACAATTCGTTTAACACTTGAACAGAAGTTTTATTGGATCACCTATTACATTTTACCATTTTTGAGGGTAGGACCTTTTGAAAACAAAACAAACAGAACAAAGAAGCCTAATGATTTTGAGGGGGGTGGGGACAGAGGGAGAGAGAAAGTTTTAAGCAGTCTTCATGCAGACTCTGAGCCCCACATGGGGCTCCATCTGATGAACCTGAGATCCTGAGCGTCTGACCCTTAACTGATTTGAGTCGTGTCAAAGAAGAATTGTCAGTAAAGACACTGCAAGAAAACTGCAGTGTTAGCCAGAAATCAGGAATAGTGGAAATCATAAGGTAAACACGGGAAATTTTAATTTTTCAACAGGATTAGATAATTCTCTCTTTTCCCTCCCTTTCTCAGTTTAGAAAAACTATTTAAGTGATCCTTTGGTTGAGAAAAGAAACTGGTAGAAGGGATATGTTAAAAATAATCTTACTTAAAACTTCATATTAAGAGCATTTGCAATACATTTTAAGATGAAGTTACTTTTGCGGGGGACAGGAAATTAAAGGGTTGTAGGATGGCAGTATTATCAGCCTGTATTGGATCTTCAAATCTGTCGAGTACTTGGTGGTTAGTCAGGGAGAAAACAAAAGAAAACCAAACATAAACCTGATGACTGTTTTCTGAGAAGAGATGAGATTTCCTATGTACGGTAGAAGGTTTATACACTGTTCATTCTTTTCTAGAAGTAAGAGTTGTCGAATATCATAAGTCTGCCAGAATATTCGAGGTTTCAAGAAATAAAAATTCAGCTTAAAACGACTTTCAGTCAAAACCAAACCGTTCTGTGGCCTTGGGGTGCCTGGGTGGCTCAGTTGGTTAAGCATCTGCCTTTGGCTCACGACAGGATCCTGAGGTCCTAGGATTGAGCCCCACGTTGGGCTCCCTGCTCAGAAGGTCTTACTTAGAGGGAAATGGGGCATTTACCCAGGTGGATAGGAGGTAGCTACCGTAGTATCACCTGCTTGTAACTAGGTTAATACCCATGTGTTCACTTCGAATTTCAAACTTTAATAAGCAGGAAGGTTGGAACTTGGTTTATCTGGTACTACCAAAGCCTCTTTTGAATTTTTATCCCATGAAGGAGAGAGATTATCAGTGCATTGGTAAATTTTAAAAAATAACTGATGTATTTGTAGGGTATGTTCCTGTGTCATTCCATATATTCCTGATTCTCCTTTCTTTTGGTTGTGAAGGTGGTAATACATGCTTGGATGGAATTAGGGGACAAAACAACATAAAGGTCACTTTTATTCTGCCCATGCAGAATTACTTTTATTTGACCAATTTATTTGTTTATTCCCTGGACCACAAATATTTGCATAATTATAGTTTTCCTGGTGCTGTTTAATATGCTAGTTCATTGAATTTTGAACGTGCTATAGGTTGTAGTTCCATGTAGAAATGGGGATATCAGGCAGTGTATGATACAAAACTAATTGAGTCTCTGGTTTGAAAGACATCAGTTCTGACCTGTTAGTTCTCTGTGGTTCATTTTGGGTTTTCCTTCTCAAAGGAAATTTTTTTTTGTGATCACTTCATAGTTTTAGGGATTCCTTTTTGTAGGAAATAAAGCTAACATCCAGTTTCCAATTTTCTTTTTGTTTTGTTTTGTTTTGTTTTGCTTTGGGGGAGAATGAAAATATGTCTCTGGATTCTTAGGATCTGTGGCATGATTAACTTTGCTGATGTCTTTCATGAAAAGAAAAAGTATGGAAGACAATCCAGATTTAATGTTTTTCTACTAAATTTGTTCAACATTGTGGAGCTCCAACGTTCCTATGTATCGGAATCCCCTGGAATGCTTGTTGAAACACATTGCTTGATTTCCGGCTCTACCCACCACCTTCTGGGGTTTTTTTTATGAAGTAGGTCTGGGGTAGGGCCTGTGAATTTGCATTTATTTCTTAGAAGTTACCAGGTGATGTTAGTGCTGCTAGTGCTGGTCTAGAGAACGCTATTGGGAACTATTGGTTAGATGACCTTAAATGCGAAAGAGAGGCCAGCCATGTTTCTTAATGAAACTGGAGATATTTTTATTGTTACAGAAAATTGACGTCTTGGTATTTCACAGGGAATTTAAGAGAAGTGATATCCATTTACTTTTTAATTAATTAATTAATTAATTTAAATGATTTGATTTGTCAGGGGAGGTGGGGGAGAATGAGGAAGCACAAGCAAGGAGAGAGGCAGGCAGAGGCAGAATCAGGCTCCCTGCTAAGCGGGAAGCCCCATGAGGGACTCGATCCCAGGACCCTGGGATCATGACGGGAGCTGAAGTCAGTTGCTTACGTGCCTGAGCCACCAAGGCATCCCTGAATTCACTTTTTTCACTTTGAGCTGGAATTAGATGCGGTTTCTTAATAAAGAGATTGTGTGTAGTAGAAGAGCACTTATCGATTGGGGAACCATATCCACTACATTTTTATCGTCCACATTGAAAAGTCAGATATTGTCTTGGGCCATTAATATGTGTTGGATTTCAGATACATGTAGTCTTAAAGGATGTTTCTTTTTAACATATGTTTGAGCCAAGTTTCATAGTCAGTAAACTAACCTTTCAGTAGAATGTTGGCCAAAGAATATGAATAGGTAGTTAAAGAATGACAAATTAAGTCCAGAAACATGAGAAATATATAACTTCTATTACTTCAATACAAAACAATCTTTTGGGGAAGTCAAATTTTAAAGACTACAAAATTGTTAGTGCATCTAGTAAGAAGTGGACATTGTAACAGCCTTGGTGGCTAAGATAAGCTGCTTTGCTTTACATTTTCTGAAGGCCAGTTGGTAGCAATTCCTTTAAAAATATTTGTAGCTTGTGACCCAGCATTTGCACTAGGAATTAGTGTTCTCTGCATATACATTTTCTGTGTAAATTTATTTGTTACATCGTTATTACAACAAAAAATAGCTTCCTGGCCCATATAATCATTAAATTTTGGTAGTATGCTTCATGAGGGGCAGGTCTTTTGCTAAGACCACAAGGGTCTGTGGCCCAAAAAGTAGAGTTTGATAGTAATTCTTGCTGCAAATTAAAAACAAACAAACAAAACAGTCTACATAGAGGTCAGGGAATTGATACAAAACTGTGTAATAGTTACAAATATTTTGCAGGTCTTAAAAATGTCAGCTTTACTTTTTGTATGGTAAAACTGGAAATAACCCAAATGTCCTTCTGTAGAGGAGTGGCACATCCATACCAGATGGAATACTTCTCAGCAATTAAGAAGGAACAAACTCTGGATGCATGCAACAACTAGTGTGGATTTCAAGGGCATGATGCTGAATGAAAAAAAGCCAGTCTGTACAGGTCACACACTGTAGGCAGCCATTCACGTTTTTGTTATCACAAAGTTAGATTGGCAGTCATCAAAGGGTTAGGGCTGGTGAGGTTGGGGGTGGGGTGGGTGGTTGTGATTGGAAAGGGTTACTGAGAGGGAACGTTTTTTGTGTTGATGAAATCTGATCTTGATTGTGGTGGTTGTTACCTGAATCTACACTTGTGATAAGGTGACCTAAAATGGTACACATGTGTTCCAATGTCAGTTTCCTGGTTTTGATGTACTTTAATCCAGAGGATGCAACCCTGCCTGGGAAATGGGGTGCAAATTATATGGGACTTGATACTGTGTTTGCAACACCCTGTGGCTCTGTAGTTATTTCAAAGTAAAAGTGAAGTTTTAGAAAGTGAAGTGAAGTTTTAGAAAGAAGTTTTAGAAGTGAAGTTTTAGAAAGAATATATAATAAAAGGAAGTGTTCACAGTATTATAATAAAACAAGTTTCAAAGTGAGAAAACATATGATCCTGCTTTAATATTTCATATCACTTACTACATTTACCTGGAAGTAATGAGTGATCAAAATATTCTGAGCAGTAGCATGGTGGATTCTTTTGGATTCTTTTCTGAGTGTGTGTATGCTTCTCTATAATGTCGATAGTTTAGATGAGCTGGTATCACTTTAGTCGTTTGAAAAGCAGTATTCATAATAAGTTCCAAAAATCTAATTCTGGAATGTTGAAAATTAAATAACAGTTACATTGAGATTGTAAAGTTTTGTTTATATTGGTTACACCAAGTTTGCATTTAAATAGCTCTTAGCTGAGATGGGAGAGTACATTTATCCTCTAAAACGTGTTGTGTACGTAAATGTAAAGCTCTTTTTTGCTCTTGGTATTACAAATGTCCTGTTTGATGTTCTGACTCCCCAGTGTTGTCCAATGTAAGTCTATATATTGCAGGCCACATGAAATTTCAAGCTTCATTAACCACAGTGAGAAAGTAAAAAGCAGGCGAAATGATTATTTTTAAAGATTCTATTTATTTTTTGTCAGAGAGCAAGAGTGAGAGCAAGAGCTAGAGCAGATGTGCTCTCAAGCCAGAGAGCCCCTGTGGGCACATGCACAATCCAGGGGGAGGGGCAGGCAGCGGAGGCAGACCAGGCAGAAATGAGAAGCAGGCTCCCTGGTAAGCAAAGAGCAGGATGTGGAATTTGATCCAAGGACTCTGAGATCAGGACCTGAGCTCAAGCTTAATTACCTGAGCCACCCAGGTGTCCTTTGGTGAAATCATTTTTAAGAAATTTAGTTTGTTTCAATCAGTTATATCCAGAATATTATCAGTTCAATATGTAATCAGTATAAAATCACGGTGAGATGTTTTACATTCCTTTTATCATACCGTGATAAAAATCATAGTGATGTGGGAAACAGAGGCAGAAGAAACATTATTAAATTTCTTTACCTCCTGACAAAACCTTAAAACAGGCAGTGACTCTCCTCTAGGGACTCAACTACCCCCACCTTAAGGGCTTGCTAAGGGCAAAGGGCAGTCCTAGCCAGATGGACCCCCTCTCCCTCACCAGGACCCTGTGAGCACTTTAACAATTCCTTTGGAAAAGTTATCTCTGAACCTGCCAGATAGTCTGATGATCATTCCCAAGCATATGGCCTACTGATAGACATGTAAAGGGTGTCACAAAAAGGTATTACTACTAGTAGTGAATAACCTTTCCCCCGAAAAATAGCTGGCCCCTCAAGGTCCTAGAAACCTTGCTTCCAAAATTCCTTAAAGACTGACACCATGCCTAAACCCTTCCCCACCTTACAAATATATAATAGACCACTCCTGAGAACCCCAGGGCAGCATCTCTTCCTGCCTAGAGGTCCTGTCCCCATACATTAATAAATCAACATTTTGCACCAGAGAGGCCTCAAGAATCCATTCTTGGTACTGAGCTCCAGACCTCACCCCACCAAACCTCACTTATGTTCTAGAATTTCATCATTTGGCATCCAACTGGGGCTGTGAGTCTTTACATTTGGACTCTGAGCTTTGGTGCAAAGTTGGTGAGTCTGTTCTCACTTCTTCCTTTACTCTCACTTCAGGGCTTTTCAAGGAGTATGGTCTTATTGGAACACTTGCATGTCAGTTGTTCAGGCTTTAATCCTCTAGCCCGTGGCTACTCCACAGGGAAGAAAACATCAGATTTTTGACTGGAAGTTAGTACACTGGCCGGAATGGTAATAAGACCCAGAAACTTGATGTCCTCTCTTTATTCCTGTTATTACATAAAGTTGTCTTTCTTGGGCACGGTGCAGCCACCTCAGTCACCAGGAAGGACAGCTGCCTGTCTTAAGACTCCCATGTGAGGTTTCTTCCTGATGGATCTAATGTGATCTCCTCCACATGCCTGGCCTCGCCACTTCCTTCCATGGGACTGCCACTGGGAGATGGCCAAAAGCAGCCCCCAATTGAATGAAAATGCAACCAGGGATCGTTTCCTAGGGAAGTGGGCAGTAAAGACCCCATGTGTTGGAATGTCACATAGACCATGATGGGTTTCAGTCTTTACTGTTTCACGTCAGTGTCTTCTCCAAACTACTTAAAGCTATGAAATTGGGTAATTTCCCTTTGCCAAACATTTTTTGTTTCCCACGGTTTAAAAATGGCAGGGAAGCCACACAACTTATAGAGTATAGGATGGCACAATATCCTAGTCCATTCACCGGGCACCCATCTGTAGCCTAGGATGCAATGGGGAAGAAGGACGCTGGCACCCATCCAGGGCCTTTTATGGCAGGAATGCCTTCCTGAGAAGGTAGAATGGTGAGCAATAGCGAGGTCTTGAGGGACACCTTCTTGAGGGTGGCTTTTGACATATGGGCAGCTCTGACATATCCTGTGTGGGACGCCACCCAGGCATCAGGGGGGATTTGGTAATGGACCCTCTTTTCTTTTCTGGGAGCATGGCCTCAGTAGGCTTCTTCAGTCCCAAGGACTCTACCGTGGGATGCTTTTGAACCCACTGGAAATAATTTGGATTGCAAAACTTAGGAGAGGACTGAGCTCCTGTAACACTGCATGGCCTCAGTGGGATCTATCAGTTAGTTCTCCTGTGTAGGAAAAGGGGTGAATGAACCTAGGGTGCCTTCATTGTTCATGCCTAGGCCATCATTTCTCTACACCAGGACCCCGACCTAAGGGCGTTTTGTAGAATGTGTTTGCCTGAACGAGTGAGCTAGTCAACTCCCTCCTGACATATTGGGTGATAATTACGGTCAATAAGCCTTCTAGTAAACCCAGGTTTCTAGGCCACCCCTAGGAAAGGGGACTCTGACTTTCCCTCTCTCTGTTTCTCCTCATAGATGTGGGGAGGCTTCTCCTTTACTCATTTCTGTGTTAATGGCTATAACTGGAGTGGACTAGGGTTAGTCTAACTCGAGATGGAGACTTTGAGGAATATTCCCAGGCAGCTGCCAAAACTCCCTTTGTTTCAGGGAAATTCCCTTTCTTCTTTGGCCTGACATGGACTGCTTAACCCCTCCTTCCTGGCGGGAAAACATGGCTTCTGCTCCTCTGTTGGAGTTGTCCTTTTAACCATTGCTGCTTCTCTAATGTTTGCTATTCCAGACTAAGGAAACTTTATTCTTAAGAGGTCTGTGACTTAGAGCAATGTAAAAATATTTATTTTTAAATAAAGCCTTCAACTTTTCTATCTGAACCCTCTAAAACTCAAAAGGTCTCAGTAAGTATTTTCCTCCATGGCAATCAATCATTTGAATAAGTTCAATAAGAATCTGTTCTCCTTGTAACAGAACACCATGGGAAACATGGGATATTTTGCAAAGGCTTTGACTGGAATGCCCTGGGAAAGACAAAAAAAAAAAAAAAAAAAAAAAAAACTCAGATATGACCAGACAGCTTTAAGGAACTAAGGTTGCCTTTTTGAAAACTGGAGCCATAAAGCCCCTTGAAACTGTTGGCCCAATACCTGGCTTACAGTGTTCCCAGCAGCCTCACCAGTTGAGTAAAGAATGTCACTTTCTGGCAGGTGCTGGAACCTTGGGATACCCTGGGAGACCTCAAGAAGAGGAATTCACCCAAATCCACAGGTATTGCAGGCATGTCTGATGGAAAGTACATGGCTTGGCTTCTGGCCTGGAGAGGTATAAAAAGTTCAACCTAGAAATTCCTTACAAGAAGTTCCAGTAAAGCAGATTCTAAAAGACCTATATGATCGCTCACTGTTCTTGCTGAGCTTATGTAAATAATTAGGCCACATTTGTTAAAACTGGACTTGTTTTTCAAATAAACTAGTCCTGATTTGCCTATCTCTGGAAATGAGGGTTATTTTAGAGAGAAATTTACGTTTTAATAACACACCATTATGAAGGTTACATTCTAGATTGAATTGTCTTTCAATGTTTGTTTACCTAAGCTAGAGAATTTGAGGTGCACTTCAGAAAAGTTGCACAATAGCTCATTCAGAGGATCTTCTTGCATTTTTATTCTGTGGGGATAATAACAAGAGCCCATGGCACTTGGTTAAACCACTGGAAAATAAAATTGATTCCCAAACAATTGTATAACTTAACTATCACCTTGACCATTGTACTTCTCTATAGAGCATAACTATTCAGATGTTACTGATCTTGCTTACTGTATTTGGCCAGATTTAAGATGCCCCTGTTTAAAATACAAATGATAGTTGGTTTACTGATGATATTAGTTTTCATGAAAAGAGTAAGAAAATCTAGGTGTGCCATAGTGCCCACTAGCACTTTGCAATTGCCAAATCCTTAAAAAGTTAAATATTTCCTGCATTCAGCCTGGCATCCAAAATCTTCTGGAAAGGTAGAAAAAACTAATCATACTTTAAAATGTCATATTACTAAGCTTAGTCTATAAACCCAGGAAAATTGAATTACTCTCCTACCAATAGGACTTCTCACGATGAGAAGTGCTCCAAAACAACCTGTAGGACTCAGCCCTTTTGACTTATTACATAATAATATTATATAATAATTATTATAATTATTATTATATAGGAATGAGTTATTATATATATGTGTGTATATAAAATATCTCTTTCCATAGATCTGTTATTAGATGAAGATTATAATGCCTTATTAAATACTCACTAGAGGCTGGTTTAACTTATAAGATACTCAATGAAGATACTAATCATGTACTCCCCAAACCTGATTTAATTATATCTGAAAACCCACCCCATGTAAATCTCAGAGACATGGTTTATTTAAAAAAAAAATTGGAAGTCACATACAACAGAAAGCCTACATCCAAACTGGAAAGGTCCATATCGGGTCATACTATGTACCCCCACTGCAGGAAAGCTAGAAAGATACTCTTCATGGGTGCGTATATCTAGAGTAAAACCCTAACCTCCTTCACAGAAACTGAGTGAGCAAATGAATGTGCCTTCTTACTCCTTTGAGCCCATAGAAGACCTCAAACTTCTCTTCAAACCAAAATGAAGGTTGTAATTCTCTTTGTCTTCCTTTCACCTATCTTAACTGACCATTCCTTTCTACAGTGGGCACAGCAGTATACTGAACTACATAATCAGTTTGTTGGATATGTGGAATTTTGCCTATGCCAAGTACATCCAGGTTACCCTGGTGTGTATTGCCCTTACAGGGCACTGATTGGCATTCTCTGCAGGATTATATTTCAGATATAATATATGGAGACAGTACGTACAAGGATAACTCTATCACTAATCCAGATGTTTCTTCCTGGCCCATCCTCAGTGAAACCTAGAGTTCACCAGGACTCCATGACCAAACTTTTTCATACTCTCAAACTATTAAAGTCTTAACTGACCTTACAAGCCTACAAATTAATACCCAACAACTAGGGCCTAAGCCTAAGATACAAAACCCTCCTCATTGCTATACCAAGGATGGCTTATATCAAATTTGGGATACATATTTGTGGGTCCTACCCACCATTAGACAGCTCAGTCAAAAGGCAGTTTTATGCCAGGAACAAAGAAATCATACATATGATACATGGGCAAAATGCACACGACATCTAGCACGGCTATCATTAGAAATATGTTCTGAAATAATAGTACTCCAGGCTACTGTCTGGTTTGCTACTGATTGGGTAAGGTGTTCTGGCATTAGATGGACAGCTCCAGACGGAACCCACTGGATATGTGGAACTAACCTGTGGCCCTGGCTTCCTCCAGGGTGGATAGGTTGCTGCACCTTAGGATTTGCCTGGATTCATGGGCGCGATACTAAAATCATCACTACTCCAGCTAATCTCCCAGTTTAAAGCAGAGATGGACACGATCTGTTTTTAAGTGCTATGATCACTTCACATCCATTTTTGCTCCATCTGTGGGACAAGAGGATGTCATTTGGCATGTAGAAGCCCTTAATAAATATACTGCAAAGGCACTCAGTGATTCACTAAATAGCATCTCCTTACTTAATATTGAAGTCTCACGAATGCGCAAGGCAGTCCTACAAAATAAGATGGCCTTAGATGTCCTGACAACAGCATAGGGTAACACATGTGCAATTATCAAAGCAGAATGTTGTGTGTACATCCCAGAATATCACAGAAATGTCACAGGACTAGTAAAAGATAATATTACCCAGATTGAGATTCTTCAGGATCCTTCTCTCTCTCTCTTTCTCTCTCTCTCTCTCTCTCTCTCAGTGATTGGTTAAGTTCCTGGTTTAAAGGAGGACTGTGGCCAACAATTAAATATCTCCTTTTTGGCGTTCTCATCCTTATGGCCTTGATAATCTTAATGTGTTGCCTTGTTCAGTGTTTCTCTGCTTGGTGCTGAGCTCCATTGCTGCAATGACTTCATGACGACAGATGATACTTACCACACACAGAGACACTTCCTCACTGTCAGCGCTGGATTCAGCTGCCTCCCTCTTTTGTAACTTCCTTACACATTCCTCAACTGATCAATGTTGACCCGAGTAGATAGGGACAGCTCTACACCCCTATTCAGCAGGAAGAAGTTACAGAAGATGAGACCTTCCATCTTCAACTACCGTAAAGATTTAAGGGTCAACATAGTTCAGGGGGGAATGATGTGGGAAACAGAGGCAGAAGAAAAATTATTAAATTTTCTTACCTACTGACAAGCCCTTAGAACAGGCAGAGTGACCCTCCTCTAGGGACTCAACTACCCCCACCTTAAGGCTTTGCTAAGGGCAAAGGGCAATCCTAGCCTGCCTGACCTCTACCCCCAACCAGGATCCTATAAATCTACTTTAACAATTCCTTTGGAAACTTTATATCTAAACCTCCAAGATAGTGTTGACAAACATTCCCAAGCATATGGCCCACTGGTAGACATCGAAAGGGTCTCACATAAAGGTTTAATTACTGGTAATGAATAACCTTTTCCCCAAAACAATAGCTAGCCCCTCGAGGTCCTAGAAACTTGCTTCCAAAATTCCTTAGAGACTGACACCATCCCTAACTTATTCCCTCTCCAACTTATAAGTACAAATTAGACCAATCCTGATAACCCCAGGGCCTCTCTTCTTGTCTACCAAGCCTGTAAATGTACAAAGAACGCCTCAGCATTCTTTATGAAGAACTCATTTCTCATTTTGGTGAATCTTCGCAGCATGAAATTCTTCAATTAGAGTGGTTTTTTTTTTTTTTCCTTATTGAACATTTGTGAGGATTGTGGAATGTGGTTGTCCAGACTAAGTGAAATTCGGTGTAATGTTGTTTCATTGATTTTTTTTTGTTTTTTTTTTGTTTTTTTTTCTCAGTACTTTAGGGTGTCTTAAAACTTTCAGTATACACAGTGTCTGTTTATTGCCATTTTTTGTGGATAAAAGCTTTAAAATTATTACATTGAAGGATATTATGTATGTGTAGACACATATGCAGGTTGGGATTTTAAACGCTGGGTTGCAGTTAATTGAATTTCACTGAAATTCATGGAACTGGATGATTTCTTGGTTCTGCCAGTTATGCTGTGATTTATGTCAGTTTTGGCAGTTTCTAATGCAATAATGAAATATCTTAATGCCAAATTACTTGTCAAAAGTTTATTGAAAATAATTTATTGGTAATGTCTCACTCCTCCACCCCCAGGATATGTCAGTCGCTATTTATACATTTCCAAATCTCTGAATAGGAAGGTTTTCTCTGTTAAAACTTGTTGGCAAGAGTATGTGTAGTTGGAGATGCCGGGTGGGTCAGTCGGTTAAGCGGATGCCTTTTGCTCAGGTCATGATCCCAGGGTGCTAGGTTTAAGTCCCTCATCTGGCTACTTTTTAGGCAGGGAGCCTTCTTCTCTCTCTCCCTTTGCCTGCCACCCTGCCTGCTTATGCTCTCTCTCTCAAATAAAGAAAATCTTTTAAAAAAAGTATGTACAGTGGAAATTTCCTTAGTTAAGTTATAATTAAGCTTTATATTTTGAAATCCTTCACTAATAATCCTTCATGTATGGACTTAAATATATTTGCCCTTCTCTTTCCCAGTCTAAGAATTTAAACTCATCACAGACTGACCAGATGACTAGATGCAGTAATCCTCCTATTTACAGATCTTTAAGATAAGAGTTTTCTGTCAAAACACCTGGTGTGGAAGGTGTATTCCCTACAGAATCGTGTACTACAGCCCGAGGGGTCGTCATGGTCTTTGCTGTTTAATTAAAAGAAAGACTCAGTGCTTCGCTTTTCCTTTATCGTTCGTTCTTTTTTTTATTTTGTTTTTGAAAAGTGTATTACTGAAATAGTTAATACTGTGTGATGCCCCAAGGTAACGTTTGGTTCTGTTAAACAGGTGTACATTTGCACTTTTTCATGCTTAGTGTTTATTGAATGGCCACTATTTTTTTTAAATGATTTTATTTATTTATTTGACAGACAGAGAGCACAAGTAGGCAGATAGGCAGGCAGAGAGAGAAGAGTTAGCAGGCTCCCCGCAGAGCAGAGAGCTCCATGCGGGGCTCGATCCCAGGACCCTGGGATCACGACCTGAGCCAAAGGCAGAGGCTTTAACCCACTAAGCCACGTAGGCGCCCCTTCAATGGCCATTATTGAGGGAGTAATCGGAACAACAGATGGAGAAGGAGCTTCACTGGGTAACAGGAAGAAGAGTGGGACACCTTATCAAGTCTTCATCTGTAACGTACACTCACCCTAATACGAATGCTGATAAGGGCCACCACTTAACCTGCATTTAATAAATGGGCAGTATATTAAGCCTATTTCATGGATTGTCTCATTTAATCCTTTTAAGGGTGTGATACTTCACTCCATTTTGCAGATAACAAAATGAGCCTTAGAGTTTACATTTCCAACTGGGTTTATATTGTACTATTGCACTTGACTCAGATATTTTCCTACTTCATGTTCATATTTTTTTAATAAATTTTTTTTTGAAAACGGTATTGCCATCACTACAGCCACCAGACTGTATGCATCATTAGACACCCACTGTAGCGGTCAGATGCCAAATTCCGTTGTTTTATTCTTCCTAAGGTCACTACCACCTTAATTTAAGTCCTCATTCTTTAATTTTTCAGTTCAGTGTGAACTTCATTAATTGCAAATCTCTACAGTACAGACCTACACCTGGACTCTTGGAGTAGCTTTGCTCAGCCATGTGTCCAGTGATCTCTCTAGGAAACATAGAGCTCACGTAGCTTGTCTGCCTAGAATTCTTGGTTACTGCCTGATGGCTGCCTGATTGCCTGAGGAGGTATTGTCTTTTTTCTTTGAACGACCTGTGAGGCCTGGTCATGGTCTGGTTCTGTCCTACCTACCAGCTCATCTTTGCCACTTCTTACCATGCGCCTTCGGGTTAAACTTGTGTTCCTCAGCATGTTCTCTCATGTCCCTGTGTTTCCTGAAGACTTTCCACCTCTTAGTTTTACTGGTAAAAGCCACTTTTAGATGTAAGACCCAGCTCATGTAAACTCTTTTGGGAAACCTCTTGATTCCTTTTTTTCTGTGGTCATTGAAGAAGTATGTGTATTTCATTTTATGGTGGAATTTCCTTTTTACATTTTTGCCCCAGATTTAAATTGGAAGCCCACATGGCCAAGGATAGTGCCTCTGACAACTGTTAAATCTTCAGAGGCAAGGTCCTAATGTGCTACAGCATTTGTACTCTTAGGTATAATTTTAAAGTGTAATCCATTCTCCCAATCTCTAGTTTTAAAATGTTTACTTTTTTAAAAATAATGTCCTATATTGGTCAGTTTGTTTTGTTTTGTTTTTTTTTTTTTGCAAATAGGGTATGCCTATTAAAAATTTTAAAAGGCACTGGGGGCGGGGCACCTGGCTGGCTCAGTGGGTTGAACCGCTGCCTTCAGTTCAGGTCATGATCTCAGGGTCCTGGGATCAAGTCCCGCATCGGCACTCTGCTCAGCAGGAAGCCTGCTTCCCTCTCTTTCTCTCTCTCTCTGCCTTCCTCTCTGCCTACTCTGTCTGTCAAATGAATGAATAAAATCTTAAAAAAAAAAAAACTTAAAGAAAAAGAAAAGCACTTGAGGGGCACCTGGGTGGCTCAGTGGGTTGAGCCTCTGCCTTCAGCTCAGGTCATGATCTCAGGCTCCTGGGATCGAGTCCCCACAGCAGGCCTGTACTCCGCGGGGAGCCTGCTTCCCCCCACCCCAGCCCTCTCTCTGCCTCTCTGCCTACTTGTGATCATTGTCTATCAAATAAATAAATAAAATCTTTTAAAAAAAAGCACTTGGCAAATGACTTAGATACACTGCCAATATTCGTTTACTTCCTCTCTTTAGTTTTTAATTTTACTCTTTGTATAGCCCCTCTTTCAAATTTTGTTTGTTTTTATTTAATTTCTTTCAGTGTAACAGATTTCATTGTTTGTGCACCACACCCAGTGCTCCATGCAATACCTGCCTTCCATAATACTCACCACCAGGCTCCCCCAACCTCCCACCGCCCCACCCCTTCAAAACCCTCAGATTGTTTTTCAGAGTCCATAGTCTCTCACAGTTCATCTCCCCCTCCAATTTCCCTCAACTCCCTTCTCCTCTCCATCTCCCCATGTCCTCCATGTTACTTGTTATGCTCCACAAATAAGGGAATCCATATGATAATTGACTCTCTCTGCTTGAATTATTTCACTCAGTATAATCTCTTCGTGTTCATGTTGATACAAAAGTTGGGTATTCATCCTTTCTGAAGGAGGTATAATACTCCGTAGTATGTATGGACCACATCTTCCTTATCCATTTATCCGTTGAAGGGCATCTTGGTTCTTTCCACAGTTTGGCGACCTTGGCCATTGCTGCTATTAACACTGGGGTAGAGATGGCCTTTCTTTTCACGACATCTGTGTCTTTGAAGTAAATACCCAGTAGTGCAATTGCAGGGCCACAGGGAAGCTCTATTTTTAATTTCTTGAGGATTCTCCACACTGTTCTCCAAATTGGTTGCACCAACTTGCATTCCGTCCAACAGTGTAAGAGGGTTCCCCTTTCTCCACATCCTCTCTAACTCATGTTATTTCCTGACTTGCTAATTGTGGCCATTGTAACTGGTGTAAGGTAGTATCTCAGTGTAGTTTTAATTGGAATCTCCCTGATGATGAACATTTTTCATGTGTCTGATAGCCATTTGTATGTCTTCATTGGAGAAGTGTCTTTTCATGTGTTCTGCCCATTTTTTTGACATGATTACCTGTGTGTATTGAGTTTGAGAAGCTCTTTATAGATCCTGGATATCAACCTTTTGTCTGTATAGTCATTTGCAAATATCTTCTCTCATTCCATGGGTTGCCTTTGTTTTGTTGACTGTTTCCTTTCTTGTGAAGAAACTTTTGATAATTGACATGGATTTCTTACATGCAGATATGATTTTGTTTCTTTTTTGTAAATATTGTAATCTTTGCCTTTTTAAAGAGACCATTTTGGGTTTTTATGATTATTGACATGATTTGTTTTAAACCTGTCTTGCTATTTGTTCTCTGTTTTTCCCACCCATCCTCTTTCCCCTTTTCTTCTACTGTCTTTGGCTTAGTTGAATTGGTTTTTGTTTTTAAATCCAGTTTATATCATTTCTTCTTAGCTATAACTCTCTGGTTTTAGTTGTTCGTTTAGTATACCTCTTTAGTATGTTATCTTCCAGATTTTTTCCCTATCCAGGTGACCCCTGACCAGCTTGGGGATTAGGGATGCCAGCCCCATATAGAGTTGAAATCCCAATATAACTTATGAGTCCCCCAGAACTTACATACTTCCAGCCTACTGTTTACAGGAACACTTACCAATAACATAAGCAGTCAGTTAACGTATTATGTATGCTGTCTATATTTTACAGTGTATAATGTGGTGAATTCAGTTAGAGAAAATAAAATACAAAGAAAATCATAAGGAAGAGAAATACTGTATGAAAAATACAGTATTTTTAATACCATGTATTTTTTGAAAAGAAATCCACTTGTAATTGAACCCACGTAGTTCAAACCATGCTGTTCAAGGTTCAACTGTAGTTGAAGAGTACAGATGTGTGGCCACTTTCTTGTAACATGCCTTTCTGGCAAGTGCTGTTGTAATCCTCCGTAAAAGAATTTTTATATAGTCACTTATCTTTTAAAGAGATTGCAAAATATAAAAGAAGAAATCTTTCCTATTTTTCCACATATGTACACAGTTCTGGTGCTCTCCATTCCTTTGTGTAGAGCCAGATTTCCATGGGGAATGTTTTCATTCTGCCTGAAGGACCTCCTGTAACAATCATTTTTTTTTAAGGTTTTATTTATTTATTTGACACAGAGAGAGTTCACAAGTTGGGAGAGAGGCAGGCAGAGAGAGAGGGGGAGGCAGGCTCCCTGCTGAGCAGAGAGGCTGATGCAGGACTCAATCCCAGGACCCTGAGATCATGCCCTGAGCCGAAGTCAGGGGTTAACCCTCTGAGCCACCCAGGTGCCCCTTCCTGTAACATTCTTATAGTTTGCGTCTGCCAGTGATTGATTCTTCTGTTTATTTCTCAGTTTTTATTTTGCTTTTCTTCTGATAGCAGCTTTTTGAGCTATAATGCGTATGTAGTATGGTTCATATAGTTAAAGTGTGCGGTTCATTGGTCTTGAGTGTATTGGCAGAATTATGAACTGTGGCCTCATTTCATCATCCCCAAAAGGAATCCCCTTGGTCTTTCCTTTCCTCAGGGTGCCCCCAGTCCCAGTGCACACAGCTATCCCCAGTGCTAGGGAACCCCTGATAAACCCTCTCTCTAAAGATTCAGGGATCTGGGTATTCTGTATAAATGGAATCAGATGACATGTGGTCTCTTGTGACTGGGTCCTTTCACTATCATCATGTTTATAAGGCTCACCTTGGAAACATGCATGTTGTAGCATGTATCAGTACCTACTCCTGTTAATTGCCAGATGATATTCTGTTGTATAGGTAAACCACCTTTTGGCTATGAATGAATAATGCTGCCATGAACGTGAGTGTACACGTTTTTGTATGGATCCATGTTTTAATTTCTCTGGGATTTAGGTTTAGACTCGGAATCACTGGGACAAATGGTAACTCGTTAACCTTTTGAAGTATAGGCTGTTTTCCAATGTGGCTGCACCATTTTATATTGCCAACGGTGTATGAGGCTTCCAGTTTCTGTCCTTGTTTTGAAAGACGTTTTCAGTGGGTATAGAATTCTGGGTTCAGTTTGTTCCTTTCAGTAGCTTAAAGGTGGTGTTCCATTCTGGGTTTCATTATTTCAGATGAGTAATCTGCTGCGATCTCCCACCCCCCTTTTTCCTTGTCTACAAGGTGTGTCTTAGTTGCTTCTAAGATTTCTCTTTATCCCTGGCTTTTAGCAGTTTATGATGGTCCTTGGTGTTGTTTTCTACATGTTTCTTGTGCTTAGGGTTTGTTGAGTAGCACTGTGTTTTCTACTTAAAGCCTGTAGTCTGTTGGGAAATAAATAAGGAACATTTTTATAAAATGAACTAATGTTCAATCTACATTCCTAATGACTATAGTTGCAGCTGGCCCAGAAGAGCTAGAATTCTTTGAATTGCCCCGGGTACTGTTTTTCCTCCATGGAAAAATTGCTTTAGAATGGACCTTAGAGATCATTTTATCCAGCCATTACATCCAGGAATCCAGTGAGCTTAAGTGACTGGCCCCAAGTCATGAAACATGTTAGTAGTAATAGAACCTGGACTAGACTTCTGGACTAGTTTTGTCCTCTTCTGCCAAGTCGTATCACCTTTCTGACAGACCAAGCATTAGGAAGATGATAAGAGGCATTCCTCTGTACTCTGCAGTATGAGTGCTATTATGCCTTAGATTTTATGGTTTCTTTATATTGAAGATTCAGAACTGTGGTAGACACGTGTGTATTTCATAATGAAATAAGAACTGTTTCTTCTCAATTCCAGCTCTCATTTTTCTCTGTAGAAAGCACTTCCGTGAAATACTCTCTGTTACAGTCTGAACTATCTTAGACTTCTAATACTTGGGTGTTGTTATAGGAAGCCCTGTGATTTGGTTTGCACAACAGGGAAATTTGATACAAGGGGATTCATGGTGTGAATTAGCTTTCTCTTGATTTGTCTGTGGACCTAATGTCTCCCAGTGGGAGAGATGTATGAATGTGGGTGGTGATTTGTTGTTGTTGCCATCACATGCATAAAACTCCCTAAGATTTCCTTTGTTTTTCGACTCCTTTCCTTTGATGATTCTTCTCGGATGATTTTCTTCATAGATGATTGTGGAGCTCCTGTAGTACTTTGGCAGAGGCAGAATGCTTTACATGCTTTTATCCTTTTTGAAGTTTATGAGATTAGCTCTACAAAACATGCATTGGAAATACTGGATTGTCTCGTCATATGGAACATCTGGTTGTCTTGGAGTTGAAGTTTGATCAGTATGGTTATATGAGGCTTTCAGAAGTACATTTAGAAGTACATGATGAGAGTATTTGTTAGAGAAGTTTGAATGGAGTTTGGAAAACTGAAATGTTAAAATATTTTAAAGAAAATACTTAAGAAAAGGATGTTTTTTTAAAGGTTAGATATACCGAATAGTCAGATTAATCCTTCTTGGTGTAAAGGTCTGTGAATGTTCATGAACTTATTAACCCTGTAATTACAAGCAGTAATAATATTTGCATCATCCTCAAGAGAACCATTTTGTTTTTCATCATCAACAGTGTAGAATTCCGTTTGTGCATCCTCAGTATTTGACATTGCTGGTTCTTTGTCCTTTTGTAATACCAATATAATAGATTTAATGGTCTATCTTTGTAGTCTTAATTTGCATTGCCTTAATGACTAATGATAAGTGTCTATTAATGTGTGCTTTTTTTTAAAAGATTCAATTTATTTTACAGAGATCACACGTAGCCAGAGAGGCAGGCATAGACAGAGAGGGGGAAACAGTCTCCCCACTGAGTGGAGATCCCTAGGTGGGGCTCAATCCCAGAACCCTAGGATCATGACCTGAGCCGAAGGCAGAGGCTTTAACCCACTGAGCCACCCAGGCACCCCATCCTTTCATGTGTTTTTATGCAAGTCACCCATCTATCTCTGGGGAAATGCCTTCAGATATATTTTTTTGCCCATTGCATTTATTACTCAGCTTTCATAGAGGTTTTCATATATTCCAAATAACAGTTTATTAGATACATATTTTGCATATTTTCTCTCATAGTCCTTGGCTTTTCATTTCCTTCGTGGTGTCTTTCAGTGGGAGAGGGAATTTGAGGAAGGTGGTCAAAAGGCACAAATGCCAAGTTAGAAATAAGTACGAAGGATGAAATGTACAGCATCATGACCATGAGTCTGTTGTATTATGTATAGGAAAGTTGTTAAAGGAGTACATTCTGAGAGTTCTTACCCAAGGAGAAATTTTTTCTTTTTATTGTATTTAGAGAAGATGATGGCTGTTCCAAACTTGTGGTAATCATTTTATGACATATGTAAATCAAATCTTCATACTGTTCACCTTAAACTTTTATAGTGGTATTTGTCAATTATTTCTCAAACCTGGGGAAATGCCCTCTTTCAGAAAATGGAGATTTTTAATTTTTTGAAACTCAATATATGTATTTTTTTCTTTTGCAGGTTATGCTTTTTATGTTTTGTTTTTCTGAAGATTTTGCTTATTTGACAGGGATCACAAGCAGGCTGGGAGGCAGGCAGAGAGAGGGGGGTGTGGGGAAGCAGGCTCCCTGCTAAGCAGAGAGCCCAATGTGGGGCTCCATCCCAGGACCCTGGGATGAGGACCTGAGCTGAGGGCAGAGGCTTTAGCCCACTGAGCCACCCAGGCGCCCCTGCTTTTTATGTTTTATCCAAGGAGTCTTTGCATAGACATGGTCCTAAAGATTTTCCTTTATTTTTTCTCAGAAGTTTTATAATAACTTTAGTTTTACAATTAGGTATTTAATCCATTCTTATATATGGATAAGAATATGGATTGAGGTTCTTAATTTTTCTGTATGGACATCCTACCTTTTTCTGTACCAGTTATTGAAGATTCTCTTTTATCTAATGGGTTAAATTGGTATCTTTGTTCAAAATCAAATGATCCTATGTATGCGTGTATATGTATCTGAACTTTGTGTTTTTGCCAATACCACACCAATTTTAATTACTATTAGCAGTCATCATAAATCATGAAATCCAGTAACATCAGTCCCTCAGCTGAGTACTACTTTTTCAGAATTTTAAAAAATTACTTTCTTACTCATTTAGAGTCTATGAGGTCCTCTTTTTTCATCCTCATTTCTGTGAAATTTGGTGAGATTGTGACTGGATTGCATTGACTCTGTAGCTAGCAATGTCCAGGAGCAATAAGAACTTCTTTTAATGAGGGGGATGTTTCCCATCTACACTGTCCAGTATGGCAGTGATGGACAACATGTGACTTGAGCACTTGAAAAGTGATTAGTGAAATTGAGGAAACGAATTCTAAATTTTATGTGATTTTAATTAAGTGCAAATGTAAATAGCCATGTAACTAGCGACTGCTGTGTTGTGTATCATAACTACAGGTCATTTTGAGGAAAATTGATTTTAACATTAATAAGTTTTCTCACCTACAAGCATGGTATAGGTCTTACTCAGTTAAGTCTCTGATTTCTCTCATCAGTGTTTCGTATATTGTAGCGTACAGATTTCCTACATAACTTTTTACATTTGTCCCTGAATAGTTAATGTGTTTTTTTATGCTATTAAGTTGTACTTTATGTTTTATTTCCAGTTGTTGGTAATATGTCAATAATATTGTATTTATTTTAGTATTTTCATGTTTCAGGTATGAAAGAACTTTGCACTCCTGGTATAAACTCAATTCTTTATTACGTTTTACTCTTTTTATGTATCGCTGGATTCAATTTTCTAATTTCTTAAGGAGTTTTGGTTCCATATTCTTGAGAGAGCTGGATTGTTCTCTTGTATTGTCTTTATTATTGGTGTTCTGATAATGCTGACTTCATAACACTGAGTTGAAAAGGGTGTTCTTTTGGGAAGGAAGAACTGGTGAAGGATTCTTTCTTAAATTTTTGGTGGAAATTCACCAATGAAGTTGTCTTGGTGGGGGTATTCTTTTGGTTTTGTTGTTTTAATTGTTGAAGTCTTTAAGTACAAATCAGTTATTTTAAATATATATAGGTCTTGTACTTCTCCTATTCTTCTGTAACATTTGATAATTGGAGAAATTCTTTGAGACATCTCATCTAAGCTGTCACATACACAAATTGTAAGTTTCCCTTATCCTTTTAATATCTATAAGACTTGTAATGATGTCTTTTTCTTGATTCTTGGTAGAATTTGCCTCTTCTTTTTTCCTTTGACTTAATGTAGTTTTCCGTTTTTGAAACCTTTGGAAAGACAATCTTTTAAACTAATAGAAAAAGACGAAGTAATACTCATTCCCTAAATTTAAGAAATGTTAACTCATTTTGTGCATTTGATTTGGATAGTTTTTTTTTAATTAAGATTTTATTTATTTATTTGCCAGAAGAAGAGAGAGAGAGTGAGAGAGCACAGGCAGGCAGAGTGGCAGCAGAGGCAGAGGGAGAAGCAGGCTCCCCACCAAGCAAGGCGTCTGATGTGGGACTTGATCCCAGGACACTTGGATCATGACCTGAGCCAAAGGCAGCTGCTTAAGCAACTGAGCCACCCAGGCGTCACTGATTTGGATAGTTTTGATTAAAATATTCAAACACTGAACAATTTGCAGGAATTGAAACAGTGAGCACGTCTTCTTTTTCTCCCTCAGTGCCTTTCCGAACCACCATTACTGAAGGAGATCTATATCATTCCTTTGCATATTTCTGTATTTTTTGGTACATATTTGTATGAATTCATCATCTGCATAAACCTTTTTTCTAGTTGGAAAATCTGTCTAAATGGTGTACTTTACGTATCTTTTTGCTCCTTGGGTTTTTTGTTTTTGTTGTTGTTGTTGTTTGACTTAGCTTTGTGTGACATACAACCATGTTGATACTGGATCTAGCATGCATAAACAGAATTCCAATTTTCTTGTAGAATACCAACAGTTTGGGGTTATCAGGTTTCAGGTCTAGAAAAGAGAGTGGAAAATGGGAGGGTGGTAAATGGTGTTCGAATCTTTTACTGTACATTTTCCTTATCCAGAAGTATAAACTTCTTTTCATATGTTTGTTAGCTGTTTGAAATTCTTCTGTTTGTTAACTGTGTTGGGATGTTAAGAAAGTATAATCTTCTGGACATTATTCCCAGAGTTATAATTTGAACTTTGGTGTTCCTTTCATTTAGTGCCTTTATACACTTTTCTTATGTTTTCTGTCCTTTGTCTTGTTACCTGTAATTTCAGCGTGAAAAAGGACCAGAGTATGTGCCCATCTTGATTTTCTTTCTTTTATAAGTTTCAGGTAATGTAAGGATGTTACAGTTTTCAGATGGCTCCTTTACTGTTGCTTGGTACTTTGAAATGGGAAGGAAAGCTTCTCCACCTTTACTCTCTGCCTTTCTTTTTCTGGCAGCATCCATTGCATGTGAAGACTTGCTGGGTGCCATCAGTAGGTCACCAGGTGGATAGGGGGTAGCTTTGCATGCTTTTTGTGGAGTTAAGAGACAAATCGGGCTCCCAAAAGATTTCCACTAACCAGATATCCTATGAAATGGGAGTTGAAGGTGTCAAGGTGCTAAGAACCTAGGTTGGTGAATTGAACTGACTTGGTAAACTTGGAATTAATAATAAAGTGTATGCCTTTGTGTGTTTCCTACAATCTCAAAGGCATGGCTGCATCTGTACCATACCTTTCTGATTGAAGAGATTGTTCCAGGGTTTTTGGTTAAAAATTTAAATCTACCTGTAGAGATTGTTTTTTGCAGCTCGATGTAGAAGATTTCAGTGCTGAATTTCTTTCCTGTGTTTGTTCTCTGGTGTTTAAGAATCAGTAGCTAATGGTTGTTAGAAATCACTTTTCTTTAGTCTGCTGTGTATAGGGTTTATACCCTATAAAGAAGATTCATATATTGCAAGACTTCAAATGTGATGCAGCCTCAGAATATGTGAGCTACCGGTATTCTGTAGAGGAAGCAGTGCAAATATGCTATGTGGAAATTTTTTTAACTTTAAAAAAATTTTATCTTATAATACTTGTAGATTTATATGCAGTTATAAGAAATACTAGAGACATCTCACATCTCCTATAACCTTTATCCTGTTTTTCCCGGTGATAATGTCTTGAATGACTGTAGGAAACAGTAACACATCCAGAAACTTGACACTGACACAATCCAGACTTTATTTAAATTCCCACGTTTTACTTAGACCCATCTGTGACATTGTCAGGTAGAGGAAATGAGAAAGAAAGAGAGTGTATGCATAATTAGTTGTAGGTAATGTTACCATACATGTAGTTTGGAATGCCACCATCACAGTGAAGATACAGAGGAAGTCCGTCACAAGAATCCCTACAGCCCAGTCCTCTGCTCCCAGCCTCTTCGGCAACCACTCATCTGGACTCTCTCCTGTGATGTTGTCATTTCAAGAAAGTTTTGTAGATGGAATCTTATATATGTTACCCATTAAGTGTGGACTTTTTTTCACTTAATCATAATTTATTAAAGGTGAATTCAAATTGTGTGTTTTACTAGTTATCCCTTTTTACTCTTCAGTTGGTATTCCATGCTCTGGACATACTGAGGCTATAATATCCACCCATTGTAGGGTATTTGAGTTGTTTTCAGTTTTGGGCTATGATCAGATAAAGCTGCTAGAAACACTTACGTAAAGGTTTTGGTGTGAAAATAGGTTTTTCTTTCTGTAGAATAAATGCACAAGAATATACTTACTGAACAATGTATTGACTGTGTTTTGGATTTTTTTTTTTTAACCATGTAGATGAGAATGAAATACCTGCTGTTAGACATTGCTAAACAATACACCTTAAATGGAAAACTGTCATCTTAAGTTCCTTTTAATTCTATTACAGTTTGTGTTTGAAAATACAATCTTTTGCCTTTGGTAACTGTGAGAATTTGTTGAAAACTAAATTAGCTTCTACTAAAAATTTTGGAGGGTTGGGTTTTCACTTATAACAGCATTTTTTAATATCATTATACACAATTCACCTGTCAAACAATTTAGCGAGTTTATACATGTGTCCATTAAACAGATATTTGTGGAGAGAGGGAGAGAGAATCCTGAAGCAGACTCCCCACTCACGATGAAGTCCAACGCCGGGCTGGATGCCAGGACCCGGAGATCGGGACCTGAGCTGAAACCAAGAGCTGACCGTGCATACCATTTGGTTTAAATGGTAAAGATGTTTCTTAATTCCCAAGATACCCATTGAAGGGCAAAGGTCAAAATGGCTTCAGATTGCCTTAGAGATCCAGGCTCCCTCTGCTACTTCTTGTTTCCCTAAGGCTGGTTCCTCACAGTTGGCAGAAGACCTTCACTGGTATTTCGGGCTTCAGCTCCTGGTTTAGAACACTAAAACTTTGGTTCCTTGTAGCGTACACCAGGGAGAGTTTAGGCTACCATAGCATTTTCCAGGTTGTGTAGATCAGATTTCAGCCTACTGAGCCATTTTCTAGGTTGTAGCTATTATGTTTATTGGTTCCTGGTTTTCGCACTGCGACCTGCCTAAGGGATGTGAAGGAGTGGTACCTATTACAGAGCTGGGGAAAGGCTTAGGAAGTCATTCAAGTGAGTTTTAGGAAACAATCTTGGAGCTCTTTTCCCATAGACATAGAACTTGGGGTCGAGCAGAGTTGTCTGACTGGCTCTTGCCAGTGTGTTTGCTGAGGGAATAAATCTTGGCAGGTCTTCTAGGTGAGGTTTGAGGTGAGATGCTGTGCTCTGTAGGGTCCTGGGAAGGGAGTTACGCACCTGAGCAAATAAAGAGAAGAAATGGCTGCTGGCGAGGGGTGGAATGATGAGGGGCTATGTACGTGAGCACCAAGACAGATGGCTGAGTCTGCTGAGGTTTGTAATGGTGCATGAAATGTGCCTCTGATGACCTTTGGAGGAGGCTGATTGTCCTCCTTGACCTGCTTCCTGAGAACTGGGCCCGAACCTATTGACCTCCCCTCACCTGCCTCGTTTCTTCCCTTCCAGGTCAGCCCTAAGCGTCAGCTACTGGCATGATCCTTCCATCCAGCATTTTATAAGACTGTCTAAGGAGAAGAAGACCTTCAGAATTAACAAAGGCAAGTGACTCCCTCCCTCCCAATGTCCCCTCATCAGCCCAGAGGCCTGAGGTTTTAGGGGTTCATTCTTCAAAAGAGAGATTTCCAGTGTTCACTCTCTCTGGTGGCATATGAAAGTGCTCATTTCCCAACATCCTCACCAGCACAGGGAACTTTTAATTGTGGTTCATCTGTTATGGGAAAAATGTTATCTTACAGTATATTTATGTTACTGTATTCCTCTTATTTGGGGGCTGAAATTAAGGATCATTTTTATATGCTTAAGAACCATTTCTAGGGGACGCTTGGGTGGCTCAGTGGGTTAAGCCGCTGCCTTCGGCTCAGGTCATGATCTCAGGGTCCTGGGATCGAGTCCCGCATCGGGCTCTCTGCTCAGCAGGGAGCCTGCTTCCCTCTCTCTCTCTGCCTGCCTCTCCATCTACTTGTGATTTTTCTCTGTCAAATAAATAAATAAAATCTTTAAAAAAAAAAAAAAAAGAACCATTTCTAGTATCTTTTACAGTGAACTGTCCAAGTAAGGAATCACCTTTTTGGCCATATTAAAGTGATAATAACACTATTAGGCTCTGCAAGTCCTTTCTATCAAGGAAGGCAATGAAAAGATTTGAGATGGGAGGGTGACTCATTCTCGATCAGATGGAGAAATTAGCCAAATGACCCCAAGTCCTTGGGCATGCAGGGAATCCTGGCCAAAAAGATAGAGCCTCTGGGTAGATTTTGTAAGAAATGCAAAGAAAGTTTAAAGTTACAATAAGGTCAAGGACCTTCCTTTGAGCTGAGAGTGAACCCAGGCTTTAGCAAGATGGGACCAGGCCTGCTTAAGAGGCCTGAAGCCTCCATTCGGGGCTCCTGAGGCAGCTTTCATAACCAGAGGCGTGGCACCCCCTTGGAGCCCTGGGGACCTGGGTTCTCTGAGGCAGCGAGTCAGCAGCCTGCCTGCCTTCTTTCTCTGCATGGGCTGGCATGTCCAGAGTGCTTCCCAAGTAGGGTGTGGTGAGCATCATTTCAGTTTTTGTTTCAACATCCAGTCTGTTGTGGATGATACTGTATAACATACAACAAAAAAGATTTCCTAGAAATAAAATGCAAGATAACCTGTAAACTACAAGCTCAAATGATTTATTAGGAGAATCAATAGACACAGAACTCCTATAACACATTGCAGTACATTTCTAAATGCTGCTCAGGTTTTGTTCTTAAGATAGTTACACTTTAAGCAACAGGGCTGTAGAACACAGATTTTATCTTCCTTTCCCCCTTTAATTCGCCATCTCCTTTACCCACGCTCCTCACCCTGGAGCTGAATAAGTCCATTTTGGGGGCAATGTTTACTTGTGCCTTCCTCTCCTGCAGTCAGTCTGTGAGGTAAGTTTATAAGCATAGAGTTTTACCCACACAGGTCTGAGATGAAGGGAACATGGTAAGAAATACGTCTTTATTTTATTTCATTTTGCTTGGACATTTATCTGCCCCATATTCTGACCGCAAAATATTATATCGTCTTGATCTCGCATGTTGATGTTGGGCTGAGTCCTCAGTAGTTTGCACCTGGGCACGAAAAGCATATTTTGAAGAGGAACATTAAGATCTGATGTTTTGATGTAAAACACTTGTCTTTCCTGTGTACAATCATGGGACATTTTATGGTAATCTTTAAAGATTTCATTTATTTATTTATTGGAGAGGGAGAGCATGAGTGGGAGAGCCAGAGGGAGAGGGAAAAACAGGCTGTCATTAGAGTAGGGAGCAGATCCTGACCTGAGCCAAAGGCAGATGCTTTACCGACTGAGCCACCCAGGTGGCCCAAGGGACATTTTTATTTCTAAGATCTTTATTTCCACAATTAAATTATTAAATAGATTGTAGTTACTTTGGTTCCAGCAGGTTTAAGTTAAAAAGAACAGAATGCGAAAGACTTGATTTCTCCCATGAGTCTGCAGGAAAATCACTGACCCCAAAGAAGAGCAGCCGAATCCTCATTGGCTCTTCACCTAGGGCGGGCTCTGCAGGGATTCTTTCTGATCTCACTGAGCGATAACTTGTCTCTGTGTCTCTGTCTCAGGATATTTTGCTTGAGTCTATGGCGTCACTCAGCTGATAAGGGCATTTCTGCAGAAGACAGAATGTCATTGTCAAATTCTAAATCTTGGGACTGGGATGGAGACCACCTTCTGGAGATTAAAGGTAAGTGAACATTCGCCCTCTTCTTTCCCGAATTGTTTCATTTGTGAAGGTGACCGCCTGGTTCAAAATGTTAAAAATATATTAATAGGTGACTGCCTCTCTCCCACGCCTGTCCCCAGCTACTTGTGCCTGCTGCCTCCGTCAGCCACGTACTTGATATCACCAGGTCCCTGGTGAAGAATGGGTGCCTGGCTTCTCATCCTTTGCTGTTATCAACAGGGCTCCTGATAAAAACCCTTATCGACGTGTCCTCTGCATGAGTGGAAGACCCTGCCAGTGGGACTGTGAGCGCAGGACCCCCGTGTCTGCTGTATTCACAATCACGAAGATTTTATTATCAGCATGACAGTGTCTTCAGTACAGTTTAGAGATGTGCAAGGCTGGTGATAGTGATATGTACAAAGGCCTTTCATAGTAGCTCCCTGATTTCGTCCCTCACCTGCTCGGTTAACGATCAAGAACAGTTTTATCTTCTCTCACAGGAAATGAGACAGGTCCGGTTAGTGGCAGAACCAGGACCGAATAGACTGCAGGTCCCACAAGTCCAGGTGCTTCCGTGTTTCTCTGTACAGAGCCTTGTGCTTCCTCAGGGAGGTCTTTGTGGTCCATCAGTCAGTGGTGCCTGTACCTCAGTGGCCATCGTGTGGCGGAAGGAGCTGGATCACAATGCAGGGGCAGATCGTGTGCAGTAGGAACAGATGCCACTGGAGAAATGCCTCCTCTCAGCCCCACGTCCTTTCAAATTGGTCCCGAGGTTTGTTTTCTCCTTCGTGTCATATAGTTGGGTTGATCAGGAATACATCTGACATTTTCTTTTCTGATCCAGGTACACTGAGTCTTAGGTACCCCTTCCAAGGATAAGGTTATCTGCCAGTAGTAAGGACGGCAAATACCACAGGGTAGAACAGATTTAGTGGAGGTGTTTTGGATCAGTCCAAAGGGTTTTTTAAAAAACTCAAGTCCCCTTGAAACAAAAGAATGCCTGTTCCAACCATCTTCATGTTCATTCCCTGCTAGAGGGTAAAACTACTTGACACTTGCCACTTGACAATGGCAAGGTCTCCAGTATCTTGTAGGTCTTCCTTAGCATAGGAAACTTCTTCTGAAACCCTTCCCTCTCCTTACCTCCACCACCTTTCAAGGGTGTATCAGTTCCCCCCACAACACTGATGCTACTCTTTCTGTGCACGGATCCTGTCCCCGTGCTTTAATAAAACCACCGTTTTGCACCAAAGAGGTCTCAAGAACTCTTTCTCGACATCGGCTCTGGACCTCACCCCACCAAACATCACCTACATTCCAAACCTCTCTGACAGCTTCCCTGTCTACCTGCCGTTTGGCATTATTTCTATCTTATCCTACAAATGACGGCAAAGGAGGCACTGCTTTAGGGGACAGGCATCAACTCTGGAACAGGATCAGTGCACACTAAGATCATGGAGTGGAGTAGCAACCAAATTAAACACAAAACAAAGCCACTAAGCGAAAAGTTATGGGGGAGGGACCAGCAAACCCTCAATTGCAAGTTTAGAAAATGAGAGGGGAAGGAAAAGCATTTTGGTACACGCACACCAGAAGAACTGTCACATGTGCTTTGGCCAAACCTCACTCCCCATTTGACCCAGTCGATGGGGGAAAAACCAAAAAAGCAATAGCTGTGGAAGACTCACACTTTGGTATCTCATCCAGAATAAGCAGTCAGTAGGTCCAGTACAGCCAGCAGCCCTAAGGACCTTGAAAGCTGTGCCCCAGATAACTGGGCATATGACCATCACCTCCAGGAGCTCTCAAAACCACCAGTGAGTGATTCCTATTCCAACAGCCAGATGGTCTACAAACCCTGGTGTCTGCTGTCATTTCATAGTGGATATTGATTCCCATCAGGCATTAAAGCAGAAACCAAAGAAACGTTGACAGGATCTGCATCCATACCCAGAGGGAGAAAGGATTTTTTAAAAGCTCTTTAAAAAAATAAAAAGAAAAATAAACCTAAAAGTCGGCCCAAAGCGTTTCCACAGTTCTATCCTCCCAGAGGCCTGGGTTTGGAGGCAGCAGCACCTCTACGGTCCCTCCATGGATAGCAGGAACTCCGGAGGCAGATCCTATGGGCCCGGACCTCCAAGTACTTCTTTCTTGCAATTAGGCACTTGGAGGCTGAGGATCTGCAGAAGTAGGGTGCCCCTGAAAGGCAGAGAACAACTCCCCCAGAGCACAGCGTCCATGGGGCCTCAGGCATATCAGTGCCCAGAGTTTTCGCCCAGGGCAAACCCTGGTGTGGGGGGCAGGGGAAGGCTCAGGTGCAGTCCCCCCCTGGGCGATGCTGGGCATGGCCAGGACAGAGGGCGCTGGCCACCCCCTGCAGGGGTTGTCTTGGAAAGGCCAATCCACCAAATAGCTCTTCCCAGAGTCTGGCACCGGCCCAAGGTGGCCTCCAGTCTGTGGCTTGGCGCACACCCAGACCAGGACCTCTTTTGCCTGGTGCGTGGTGGTGGCAGGGGACGGGAGTTCGCCACTAGGAGAGCCGCCAGCCCTCCCATTCTGGCTCCTGACCTCACCTGGCACAATCCCAGCCCGAATGGGCATATTTACAGGCCAGGGTCTGGTTGGCCAGCTGCTTCACGCAGCGGAATGGCTTCTTCATCGTGGCGATGGGGTGGGCAGTGGGGCTCCTGCGGGGCAGCTGCCAGCGCGGTTCCTAACCCTATCCGCTGGACTAGCATCCGTCAGGACTGGCAAGGGGGGTGGAGTCAGGCCTCTGCTGCTGCACACCTGCCACTCTGTGCAGGCGGAGGACCCGCGGACCAGGCGTGTCCACCATTCTGCCCTACCGCCTGCCTGGTCTAGGCGCATAGCTGCGGGAGGTGATAGAGGCGCAGCGTGGGCAGTGGCCAGTGAACCGCCAGAGCAAATCATGGCCAAGCTGTCCCTGAGGAACTGAACAGAGCACTCTGGAGCCATTGGAGGCTGTAAATACACAAAGTCTCCATGAGGGCCATCCTCTGTGCGGATACAGACCTCTGGAAGTGCTCTAAGGATCCTCTCTCCTAGCTGGATGGATGTGTGTGACCCTGTAATTTACACCAGAATGAAAAATGTACCATTGGGTGGAAGGACCATAACACAGGACTTTGTGTATTGTGATCCCACTTATGGGGAAGTAGAGGGCCATATGCATTTTCTGGGGGCAGGCACCTGGGTACAGTCAGGCGCGATCATGCACTAGGGGCATACCCTGGACAGGTACCAAGGAGGACAATGGGCCCAGGCCTGGGTGGGAAGTTGTGGGGATAAGCTGTGGGGACAGGGACCCGGACCAGTGGCCAGAGGGCCTTGGCTGTTCGGAGGTACCTGACCAGCAGAGGCGTGTGGGAGTGAGCGGCAGGAGGTGGGGTGGGGTGGTGGAGGGGTAGGGAAGGGGCATGCAGCCATTGCCTGGAAAGGTCTGTATGCTTAGGCACAAGGAAGCTCTGGAGAGGGGGGTGGGGGAGGGGCATGCAGGCGTTGCCTGGTAACTTCTGTATGCTTAGGTACACCTGAGTTCACAGAAGGGGCGGGGCAGGGGCATGCAGGGGTTGCCTGGAAACATCTGTAGTCTTTTGATTCTTAGCCTTGTGCAGCTTGGGGTTCTGGGACACTTGGCGGGGTAGTCCGACTGGGCTGGACGCTTTTGTACCGCGGACCAGGACAGTTGTATGACCGTCAGATGTTCTCCTGGGCTGGTAGGCTGGGCTCTGGCCTAGGCCATTCCCTAGGGGCCGTGGACAGCAGCCAAACCTCTTTGACCAGGGACATCGATATTAAGAGACATGTGCTGGGGAAAGGGACTTTCCCTGGGGATGCCAGGGATTTGGCTGATGTCATCTTAACCCAGACACAGATCAGTAGACTCCTCCATGAGATTGAAACATTGGAGGCTGAAGTGACTCATTGGAAGTTGTGCCAGTGTTCCACCCAGGGACCAAATACCATCAACACAGAAATACTGTGGAAACTGAAGAGCCACATCAAGGACCTAGAGCAGCGGCGGCAGCGGGAGCTGGACAAACATCAGCTGGAGGTGGCGGGGTTGCAAAACACCCACCGGCAGAAGCTAGCAGACCTCACTGACCGGCACTGCCAACAACTTAGAGACTATCAACAGATGGATCGGCTCTCCAAAGAGGAGATTGGGAAACTCACTCAAATTATCCAGCAAAAGGATTTGGAAATTCAGGATCTTTCTAGGAAAATCTCTGGGGCTTCTCACTACCAGAATGGGCACGTGGAACAACTTCAGCGCCAGTTGCAAGAGTGTACTTTGAAAAGCGAACAGGTCTTGGTGGTCCTAAATGAGAAGACGAGGGAGAATAGCAATCTGAAAAGGAACTATCACAGAATGACCAATCGACTTGCTGCCAAGGAAGCAGAACTCCAGAAGATGCAAGAGGAAAATCAAAAACTGTCCACTAGAATAGAAAGCAGTGACATAGAGGTGTTTAGAGAAATGGTTCGGAATTTGTCACACATTATTCGAGAAAAAGACCTGGAAGTGGATGCGTTAAGTCAAAAATGCCAGACTTTAATGACAATCCTGCAGACACCCAGCACTGGTCATGCGGTTGGAGGAGTTTCTATTGATCAGTTCCAGCAGCTTTCACAGGAACGGGACACATTAAGACCGCGGGTGACGATCATGGAGGAGTGGAAAGAGCAGGTGCTGACCACGGTCCAAAATATGAAGTGTGAGTCATCCCAGCTTCAGAGAGATCTGCGACAACTCCAGGGATGGGCTTGCACCAACAGCGAGGTTTTGAAACTGCAGACGACCCCTCTTGACCAGATCCACACTTACCAAGGACATGAAATAAACTTACAAGAGCTAGAGAAGGAACTAGCACAACTTCAGCTCCGCATCAGGGAGCTCTGCAATGCCAAGGAGCTCCTTTTAGGGAACCCAGACGCGATTTTCCTCCGGCCCTCCAGCGACTCTGCAGAGGCAGCCGACTCTCTGAAGGCTATGAAATCTGACCGATTGAGTGAGTCTTCTCAGGTGCTCCGAGAGGAGGTAGAAGAGCTCAGAAAATCAGGGCAAGGAAAAGATAAAAAGATTGAAACCCTCCAGGAAGATCAGCACAGACGGATTGCTTCAGGGGCTGCTACGGGGGAAGGAGAAGGCAAGCCACAGGAACACAGCGATTCCAATTCCCACCTGGAGCAGCAAAAGGAGAAACAGGCTGTTCTACAAGATTTCCCTCAGGCTCAGGACCTCTGAATCCCAGCCAAAAGTGAGGAACTGCTTTCTTTACAGGAGAAGCTCAGGGGCCAACTGAGTGAGAATGAGCTGCTGAGGCAGGCAGTCACCAGCCTGAAGGAGAGGATAGCAGATTTTGAAATGGATGTGTGTCGGCTGAAAGAGGAAAATGGAAAGATGGTGGAAACATGTAGAGAAAAGGACATGGAAAAACAGGCCTTGCAAGAGACAAATCGGCTGCTTTCAAAGATGCAGAGGGAGGAGGAATCCCAGTCTGCTGAGATGAAAGAGAGGGCACTTTCTCTGGAGCAACTGCTGCGAGAGAAAGAACACGGCGAGAGCGGGGAATTGAACAGGCATATGGACGTCATTCATTCAAAGCAGGAAAAGGCAGTTGTGGGTCAACAGGAGAGAGATGATGTCATGTTGGCACAGAAACAGAAAGAAACGGAAACCTGTGCCCACCAGAAGGAGGGTCACCAGTTACATGAGAAAGAATTGCGCCTAACCCAGGAGCCGGAGAGAGGATGGCACCTCGCTGCAGAAGCCCAAGATTCTCGTTGCCCGGAAAGTTTGGCTTCAGAAGACCAAGTGGCTCAGATAAGAGAGAAAGTGACCGTCCTGCAGGGAAAACTCGTTTTGTCTTCCGCTGCCATGGAAAAGGGCAACCATAGAGCCAGTCTGCAGGTGGAGTTGCTGCGGGAGCAATTGCACATGGTCACCCAGCAGAAAGAGGAAGCTGCGCTCCGGCTTGCTGCCTCCCAGGAAGAGGGACGGCACTATGATTGAAGGCTAGCGAACCTCAAGCTGGAACTCGCTGAATGGATGGAAAAGGCAGACACCCTAGAAGGAAAACTGAAGTCGTTACAGGGACGATGGCATCAAACAAATGCCGACTTGCAGGTGAAGGAGGACCAACTCCAAGAGTTCAAGAAACAGAATGAGGTCCAGCAGGAAATACTGGAGGACACACAGAAGAAACTCTTGACCTTAGTAAGTAAGGCTGAAGGAATGGTGGACAAAACCCTCCTAAGGAGACTCTTCGTGGTATCTTTCCAGGCAGCTGATGTGGAACGGCAAGAAGCGTTGATGTCGATGGCAAGCACACTGGGGATCCAAGAAGACCAGCTATGGCAGCTGCGTGGTCAAGAGCCTGCGGTTGTGCCCAGTGGGGTGACTTGGGAGCCTGGATCCAGAAGCGCCCCCAATGCACCTAGGAAGCCAAATCACCAAGCTGTGGCCAATTCTTTTTCAGGAATTTTTGTCCAGTTTCTAGAAGCAGAATCTCATTCAGCTTCTCCATCGCCAAACTCCTCTGCTCATGACATGAAACCCCCAGATTCAGGAGGAACAGGACAACTGCCTAAGAAACAAGGCCCACCATGACTGAATGCTACTCTGGGATACACACCTGGAAAAAAAGATGTCAAGCCCCGGACCACAGCTGTGTCTCTTATTAACCCACCTGGACCGGAAATGGGTGGGTCGCAGCACTTTCTTCTAATATCTCTGATTCTTTACCCAGATACACGCTCTATATACTGTCACCTGTCAAGAAGGTTGGAATGGCGGCCAAAGACCTCTCAAAGAAATAGATGATTATCAAGCCAGAGACGAGACCATGCTTTGAAGATCCCAAGTCACTCTGTGTCTACCTTAATCCCAAATGCCCTTTTTCAAAATGTAAACTATTTGCAGTTCTGCTTTCAGCTTAATAAACATAGTGTTTTATGACTTAACAAAAAAGGGATCATTTAATAACTGCAGAAGTTTTGCCAAAGTGAAAACAGTGGTGACTTCTTTTTCTTTTTTTAAGATTTTCTTTCTTTCTTTTTTTTTTTTTTTTGACAGAAATTAGGGGCACACAAGCAGGGGGAGAAGCAGAGGGAGAGAGAGAAGTAGGTTCTCCACTGAGCAGGGGAACCTGTGACCTGATCCTAGGACCCCAGGATCATGACCAGAGCCAAAGGCAGACGGTTAACAGACTGAGCCACCCAGATACCAGAACAGTGGTGACTTTGTTAGGACAGTCAACACTGCTGGGCTTGGGGACTGTGGTCAAAGGATTCTTCCAATAATGTCTGTAATGCTTTAGGGTTTTCACAAGGGACAGGTGTCTTCATATATCTGATCTAGGGAACACACCAACTCGTTTTAGTCTTCCAAATTTATCAAAAACACGAGTACTCACTCCTTATATGGGAAACAAAGTGAATAGCACGAAAGTACAAAATGAATATAAGGTTAAAAAAAAAAAAGGCAAGTTTGCTTTTCCCAGGTAAGTCTCATTTCTGTTAGCTAATTTTTTAGTTTCTATTTTTTGAAAATCATTTCCTTTTCTGTGGTCTGCAAAAGCATTCTATGGGTAACCTGAGTCCTCTTGGGCCTTATGTATATTTGTCTAGTTAGGAGTATTGTATTCTCTGCCTTGTTTTATTTTTTTCCCTCCAAATCACTATGCCTTGGAGACCATTTGAAATGGGAATGAATCCCATCTTATTCTTTAAAAGAAAATCCAGCTGCTTATGGTTCTACCCTACATTATGCAAATAGCTCCCCTTGATTAGCATGTAAGCGGTTTTTACCTGGAATGTCCATGGTCAACTCCCTTGTTCATTTCTTCAAAAGCCCCTTCAAATCTTCCTTTGCCCTTCGAGGCGAATTATTCCATTGCACCTTGGAAAGGATCCATTCAGATTTCTTTAAGGACCTCATTCCATTTTCCATTCTTCTCTCTCTACAGCCTGCCAAATATGGTCATTCCTTCCCTGCTTTCCTGTTGTCAGTGCTGTGATTCACCCACTGCTGTCTCAGACTGGTGCAGAAGACTCCCTAACAATCTTGCTGGTTCCACTCTTAGCCTCCCTTGAATCCATTCTGAACTCTGCTGTCAGGAAGAACTGAGATGAACATGTGATGTTGCTTCTCTGCTGTAATTACTGGAGGGTTTCCCCACTGCCTGGAGTTTGACCTTTAAGAGAGCATCCAAGCCCTTGCCTTTGCAGCCTCCCTTCCTCTTCATCGTTCACATAAAGGCTGCCCTTTAGCTCCAGGTGAATTCTTGCAAGCCCCAAATAGATTTTTATCCAAATAACTTCAAGTCCATGAGCCTCCTCTTTGTGCCTTGACAAAGGTACAAGTGAGAAAGATTTCATCCTCTTCTTCACCCGTAGGCGAAGGGAGGGATTCCAACCCTAAAGCTATGCACTGTCCGCATGCAACATAGCTGAGATCCACCGTGATTTGTTACCGACCTATCCTCATGGCCCAGGGAAGGAGGACACACACATCATGCAGGGCCATGGGGGACGTTGCACCTGGGAACAGAATGGACAAGGGCTGTGGGTGCAGACTATGTAGTAAGAGGAGAGTGAAGGTGAGCCCTACTTCCTGCAGGAGGGAATGACTGGCTTGCTGGATCATTCCACAGGCTGTCAGGGAACTGGAACTTACTACTTGGGGAGGAACTGTATCTGGTACCTGTGCTTAGGAGGCATTGTTGGCCAGAGGATCTGATCTGTGGGAGCAGAGTGGGAAGAGAACATGGAGTGAGGCCATTTGAGGCCATCTGAATCTTACTCAAACTCAGGCTTTCCATCACAGTGGACTCTGATATTTGGACATCCATTTCATCTGAGACCCTTAAGGCATAGGAAAGGTGCTTCTCCAGGACGTGAAGCTGTCATGTGAGCAGGAGGGAGACGTGGTCATCAAAATCAAAATGTAATATCTTCCATAGATGTTCATGCAGTTGATCCCATGGAAAACCCTGGGTGACCAAGGGGTAGAAGGAAGAGCTGAAGTCCTCCAGCACCATGGAATCTGGCAATGCACTGTGGACAGAAGCCTCCACCTCCACCTGCAGGTAGGATAAGCAGACTTTGGCTTCAGCCTGTAGCAAGTAGGCCTTGGTGACTCTATTAAGCTGGTGGGGGTGCCATGACCCAGAGAATAATAGACAGCTGGATAGGAAGGCTCAGAGCCTGTGAGAGACTCTATTTCCAGGAGAGCCCAGTGCATGGCCAGCAACTGCTGCTTTCATGGTCTATAACCCAGGGCCAAGGAGGGCTGTTTCTTGCATTGGGATCCCATGGACAATTGACAGATAGCATGGGTGGTCCAGGGACTCCAGGAAGGAGAGAGGAGGCTGCTGAAGCCTTTTCTCCTGGGCAATAACAGGTGATTTTTTTAAAAAATATTTTATTTATGTAGTTAAGAGAGAGCTCTGGCTGGAAGAGGGGATGGAAGGGAGAGGGAGAAGCAGGCTCCCCACCAAGCAGGGAACCCCCCTGCCAGGCTGGATGTCAGGATCCTGAGATCAGGACCTGAAACTAAGGCAGATGCTTCACCAACTGAGCCACCCCGTCACCCTCAACAGGTCATTTTTACTTGCACATTTTTTACTTGCCTTTTGTTAAGGGAAGACCCTCCTGCCTTCATTGTGAGCTCATGGGCAAGTAACAGCCTATATGGGCTTCTGTAAAATTTATAAACAAGGAATATGTTGCCTCAGAACCCAAAAAGTACTGAAAGATGTTGGACTTCTATGTCCTTTTTTCTTTTTTAAAGATTGAATTTGTTAGTTGATAGAGCATGAGAGAGAGAGAGAGAGAGAGATAGAAGAATAGAAGGGGCTGGCAGGGGCAGAGGGAGAGGGAGAAGCATGCTTCCCACTGATCAGGGAGCCTGATGCAGGGCTTGTTGCAGGACCCTGAGATCAGGACCTGAGCTGAAGGCAGACACTTAACTGACAGAGCCAGCCAGGAACCCCCGCATTTGTAGGTCCTTAACAAGTTTGCCAAATAAATTTCCTCACAGTAGGATGTCTTTTTTTTTTTTAAGATTTTATTTATTTATTTGTCATAGAGAGAGAAGCGAGAGTAAGCACAGGCAGAAAGAGTGGCAGGCAGAGTCAGGGAGAAGCAGGCTCCCTGCCAAGCAAGGAGCCCAATGTGGGACTCGATCCCAGGACGCTGGGATCATGACCTGAGCCGAAGGCAGCCGCTCAACCAACTGAGCCACCCAGGCGTCCCACAGTAAGATGTCTTAAATGTGATGTCACACCTATGTTCCTCGAGAATGATGGGTGTAGTAAGTTCCTACACACAAAGGTTGCCTATGATAGCAGAGCGGTTTGGATGCCCTTTGTATAACAAGGTATATCATGTGTCCTTCATGGTTGAGGCACACATGCCTGTAAGGATGTTGAAATAGGCACTGATCAGAACATCTTGGCCAAATCTATCATAGCGATGTATTCACCATCTTTAAATTCGTTGGGCTCAAAATCAAAAGACAACTGACAGAATGGGAGAAGATATTTGCAAATGACATATCAGATAAAGGACAAGTGTCCAGAATCTATAAAGAACTTAGCAAACTCAACACCCAAAGAACAAATAATCCAATCAAGAAATGGGCAGAGGACATGAACAGACATTTCTGCAAAGAAGACATCCAGATGGCCAACAGACACATGAAAAAGTGCTCCATATCACTCGGCATCAGGGAAATACAAATCAAATCCACAATGAGATATCACCTCACACCAGTCAGAATGGCTAAAATCAACAAGTCAGGAAATGACAGATGCTGGCGAGGATGTGGAGAAAGGGGAACCCTCCTACACTGTTAGTGGGAATGCAAGCTGGTGCAGCCACTCTGGAAAACAGCATGGAGGTTCCTCAAAATGTTTAAAATAGAACTGCCCTATGACCCAGCAATTGCACTATTTGGTATTTACCCTAAAGATACAAACGTAGTGATCCATAGGGGCACGTTCACCCGAATGTTTGTAGCAGCAATGTACACAATAGCCAAACTATGGAAAGAACCTAGATGTCCATCCACAGATGAATGGATCAAGAAGATGTGGTATATATACACAATGGAATACTATGCAGCCATCAAAAGAAATGAAATCTTGCCATTTGCGACAACATGGATGGAACTAGAGCGTATCATGCTTAGCGAAATAAGTCAAGCAGAGAAAGACAACTATCATATGATCTCCCTGATATGAGGAAGTGGTGACGCAACATGGAGGCTTAAGTGGGTAGGAGAAGAATAAATGAAACAAGATGGGATTTGGAGGGAGACAAACCATAAGTGACTCTTAATCTCACAAAACAAACTGAGGGTTGCTGGGAGAAGGGGATTTGGGAGAAGGGGGTGGGATTATGGACATTGGGGAGGGTATGTGCTTTGGTGAGTGCTGTGAAGTGTGTAAACCTGGTGATTCACACACCTGTACCCCTGGGGATAAAAATATATGTTTATAAAAAATAAATAATTAATTAAAAAAATTGGTTGGTCTCCCTCATTTTTTTTTATTTTTTAAAAACATTTATTTATTTATTTTGACAGAGATCACAAGTAGGCAGAGAGGCAGGGGGGTGTGGGGGAAGGAGGCTCCCCTCTGAGCAGAGAGCCCAATGTGGGCCCGATCCCAGGACCCTGAGATCATGACCGGAGTTGAAGGCAGAGGCTTTAACCCACTGAGCCACCCAGGTGCCCCATCCCTCATGGTAAACACGTTTAAGACTGCCTAGTTTGTGTCATCTCAGTGGTTTCTGGGACACAGTGGTGTCTGGAGTAGTCTGTCCTTGCCCCTGGGGTGATCAAGGCAGGGCATAGTGGCCAAGAGTGTAAGAGTTTCTTACAAGAGATGGTTGGGGGTAAAGCCTCTGATTTCGTTGCATTACCTGTGAAAGGTTTGCTGCCAGGCAAGCTGCTGACCATCTCTAGGAATTCAGTAAGCCTGCCAAGGACAGTCCCTCCGAAGTCAGCAAGGCCTGAGATGTCAAAACATTAAATACAGAGGATAGAAAATATGGTTATTATATTTGCTATAAACAGGATTTGAGCCCTCGTAATAAGTCCATTAAGGTTAGGCAACCAGTGCCTTCTAGGAACATTAAAGTTTACTCAGAACCTATGATGTAGAGGCACAAAAGCCAGTCGGCCTCCTTTTATTTTTGCCAATTAAATTATTTCAGTAAATTTTGGATTTCTTTTTTTTCAAAGATTTTATTTATTTATTGGAGAGAGAGAGAGAGCGCAAGTACGTGTGATAGAGCAGGCCTCAGGGTGAGTAGCTGGGAGAGGTAGAGGGAGAAGCAGACTGACTCCTTGCCCAGCAGGGAGCTTGATATGTGGCTCTATCCCATGATCCTGTTATCAAGACCCAAGCTAAAGTCATTGACTAACCATGTGAGCCACCCAGGTGCCCCTGTAAATTTCAGATTTACAGTTGGGTCAAATTTTGAACCTATGATGAATTAGGGCAGGTGGGGGGTGGGTTCTGCCTCCTGTATTCAGATTTCTCTCTTCCACTCCTCCTATGCTTGGGTCTGTTTCTTCCTGGAAGAAGAAAACCCTGTGGGGTGGGGGAATGTCTCATTACCCTGCTGCTCTTTCCCGGGTTTTTTTTTTCCAGAGTGTCCCAAATCAGCATCATCAGCCTTGGAGCTTCCGTTGTGGCAATGGTTGTATGGTTTCAAGTCTCCTGGTGTAAGTCAAGTGGGAATTGATCCCCTCACTGTACCACAGGGGTCCCCTGTATGTTTCCCCCATAATACTGAGGATCAGGATCTTGTGCCAAACAGATTAGGCAATGCGGTGGTCAGTGGAAAGGCACAAGACCCACAGCCTAGTCGTTGATGAAGTAAAACCATCTTCTGCTACAGCCCTACCTTCTCTCATTATAGACTATTTCCCTTCCCCCCTTCTGCCTTTGGCTCAGGTCATGTTCTCAGAGTCCTGGGATGGAGCCCCACATTGGGCTCTCCCCTCAGCAGGGATCCAGCTTCCTCCTCTCTATCTGCCTGCCTCTCTGCCTACTTGTAATCTCTGTCTGTTGGGTAAATAAATAAAATCTTCAAAAAAAAATTTTTTTAAAAAGAACAGAGCAGAACAAAGAACCCAGGAATAGTCCCCACAAATAAGCCCAACTGTGTTTTGAAAAGGGCACTAAAGCAACTCCAATGGGAGAAAGCTGAGTTTGTACTCTCTACAGCCTTCTAAAGTTTGTGGAAGTTAGAGAGGCCAAACTCAGAAATAGCAGCAGCAGAGAAGAATGATGGTGGTGTGACCCAGGCCCTACCAGGTGGGAATGGGGAAGGAGAGAGATTGGGTGACCCGGGTTGTGTGGGCGGGGTCCAGAGAGCTTTCCAGTGATGCTTTCCAATGGCCTAGGGAGCTGGGAAACTGTCCAATCAGCATGTGGGCACAGGCGCCAATGAGAGGGAGGGTTGTTAGGATAGCTGACAGGGGGCGGGTCAACAAGATGCCTCTGCTGAGTGCAGGGCGACCAGCTCCCATTTTCCAGCCTTCTGTGAGGCTTGCTTCTTGCCTGGCATCTCCGGATCCCACTTCCTTGCCCCAGTGGGTGCAGAACCTCCAGATCATGGCCACTGGCCTGAGGATGCTCTTTTTCACCTCCTGTACTTCCTCTTCAAGGTCGACGCAGAGCATGACTGATTGAGCGGCCCCTGGGAAGATGCTTCTCTGTGCAGAGGTACCTTGGGGGGCTGGGGCCTTGCTGGGAGGCAGCCCGTGTCTCAGGAATACACTGGATTGACAAAAGGTATCTGTCAGCTCCTGTGCCCCTCGTTTCCCATCTGTGAGGAGCCCAGAGCAGGTCTTCATTTATGGAGCTGCTAATTATCTCAAGTGTGTTGTGAGAAAGGAGGAGTGGGAATGCGGCCTGAACCAGGAACATGGACATTCGGCCTTCTTGGGGCTAAAGTCCTTGTAAAAACCTGACGTGAAGCGAGTAAGTTGTAGTTTTGATGACGGAGAAGTTTCGGTTCTCCCTCTGGAATAGTTACATCTCACTAGGGGTTGTCAGGATCTCCACTGTGCACCTGAGATAGGGCCAAATAGGGGTGTGTGTGAGTGTGTGTGTGTGTGTGTGTGTGTGTGTGTGTGTGTGTAGGGGGAATGGCCTTTTGGATGGGTGGTGGGCCTTCAGTGACTGGAAAGCATGATCAGTAGGACTGACAGGATGTGTGAGGGACTCACCAACTGGTTGGAAAAGACAGGAAGGAAATAATGATTCGTGAAATTCATCATTACTATTTTGCATTGAGTGCTGAAAATACAGCGTGCATTAGAGTTTATCCTTTACTGGGTAGTGTTGAAGCTGAGACCAGAAGGCTAAGAAATAAAAGGCAGATGTGGGAAGGTGTTCAGTGAGAGCAGGGAAGGATGTGTACTGTTACAGGAACTGAGAGAATGTCCTTGAATCTCGGGCCACGTGGGGACTGTAGGGTGGGGAAAACCAAGGTTTGGGGTGAGGACTTGGACTTTTTGTAGGTTCTTGGAGACTAATCATAGTGATTTAAAACATGATGCCCAGGCCCAAGCTGATCCTAGCTCTGCCTCTTAGGAGCCGTGTTACTCTAACATTGTAGGTCTCAGTTTCCTGAAGGAAGAAATGGGGGTGATAATAATCCCACTTCATAGATGATTGTAAAGATGAAATGATATTTAATGTTAATAAAACACTCAGAGCCATGTCTGACATGTAATAGGTGTCGGTGGTTGATTCAAGAAATAAATAGGGGCACCTGGGGACTCAGTGGGTTATAGCTCTGCCTTTGTCTCAGGTCATGATCCCAGGGTCCTGGGATCCAGCTTCACATTGGGCTCTCTGCCAACAAGAGGCCGGATCCCAGGACCCTGAGATCAGGACCTGAGCTGAAACCAAGAGTCGGATGCTTTGCCAAACTGAGCCACCCAGGCACCCTTACAGGGCCTGTTGCCTTAGGAAAATAAATTGCAAGGGTAAAGAAAGAGGAGGGAGAAAGTGAGGCCTGTAATTAAAAGAGGCTTGAGAGACTTGTTAACCAATTGCAAGGTATGGGTCTTATCCTCACTCAGGATTTAACAAATACAGAGAGTCAAAATATTTATGACATAATCTGCTAAATGTCTTATTTTCCCCAAGATTTTACTTATTTAGACAGAGATCACAAGTAGGCAGGGGCAAGGCAGAGAGTGAGGAGGAAGCAGGTGCCCTGCTGTGCAGGAATCCCGATGCGGGGCTCGATCCCAGGACCCTGGGATCATGACATGAGCCGGAGGCACAGGCTTTAACCCACTGAGCCACCCAGGCGCCCCAATCTGCTAAATTTGAACTGTGACTTGAAATGTCATGATATTGTGAAATTATTTTGAAATGTTTTAAGAGGGAGTATAGTTTTGTGAGCATATATATGTGTGTGTCCATTAAGGGCAGTTTTGCTCCCTAGATGTTTGGCAAAGTCTAGGACATATTCAGTGGTCATAAGCACAAGTGAGGATGAGGCTCTCTGCACCTCATGTATGGAGACCAGGGGTGCTGCTAAGCATCGTAGCATACTCAGGACAGCGCCCTCAGCAAAGAATGATGGGGCCCAAGATGTGGGTCATGCCATGTTTGTGTAAGCCTGTTCTGGAGACAGGTGTTGATGTAGCCATGGGTTCAATGATAGGATGAAGGTAGTTGTTTCAAAATGTTATGGGGGCTGTGGGGATGGGCTGTGAGCTGAGAATTATTTAAGTTAGTGATGGGAGTTCCTTATACCTTTCTCTCTATTTGGGTGTGTGTATATGTATCTATCTGTATGTTTATATCATGTGTGTGTGCAGTATGTGTGTATATTATATGCAATTGTATATTTCCATAACAAAAGCTCACAAGCTTGCTAGAGGTGATGCAGAGTCTGTGTTCACGTGGCATCTGGTGCCAGCACGTGGGGAGGGTGGACAAGCTGAGACAGGATTTCGGAGGAGCGGCAGCAGTGGCGTCCTTAGCAGGCTTGGTCTGCAGTGGAATGTTGGTGGTGTCTGGCTGTCAAGCTTCCTTTTATCCCTGTTGATTTTTTCATTCATTTGTCTTGTTCTTTGGCCTTCCTAATAGCCTTCCAATAAATTCTTTTTCTGTTAAATTTAGTCAGAACCAGTTTCTGTGAAGCAAGAATTCTGACTTACACAAAAAAAGGGTGAAGCTGATGTATAGAGAAAAGGTGATCTGACAGACTGTGGGAGGAGAGAGAGGAATGAGGAGAAACAGATATATAAAAATATATGTCATTTATATATCTAACAACTAAAATTTACAGAGGATAGATAGATAGATAGATAGATAGATGTAGATAGATAGATTTATCTATATGAACATACATATGTATATAATATTTGAGAGAAAGAGAA